>NC_091075.1:110328409-110631439 GCF_032405125.1 Capricornis sumatraensis | reverse complement strand
TGACTGAGTAAGGAGACCACTGATCGGATATCTAAAGACATTTTATATACATAAAAGAGGTAAAATAAACCAAAAAACTCCTAGCAAAAATGCAGTATGGAGGAGGCTTGTGGGCTGCAAGTGCTCAGAGTGTTCATCACTTATAATAAGTGGTTGGTTTGGCCCGTGGCCACTGTTCTTTGAGTAAGCGTTGACCCTTGACAACTTAGATGACTTATTGGCAACATGCAAGACCCATGCCTCAGATTTCCAAGGAAAGAGAATTGGCTTTGCTTGTTTGTGAATGACAGCACTGACTCTTGGAACCAAGAAAATGTTTTGTTAGGCTGACTATTTCTCTTTCTCACAATATCCCATTGAGGGTCATAGGTTCTTGTCATGTGAAAATACCTGGGAACATTCAAAATTCAACTAATATGTATTCGCTGCATTCTGTACATACGTAAGGGTTGTGGAAGCTGGGAACATGTTTGTCAACACACAGGGCAAAGCTGCATTCTGCCTGTAAAATGATCTCTAGATGTGATATATGTATATTGAGTGCCCTGCTGTGACTAAGAGCTATCTAAAAAAGAAAAAATATAGCCACCTCCTGAAGCATGTATAAATTGCTTTTTTAGACCCTATAAAATTTTAGCTCACACCAAACATAGAACTTCATTCATCATCCTACAAGTGAGGACTGCCAAGGGAAGCCGGCTCTTCCTGAGTCGAAAGTGGCAACACTCCAGGATTGGCAGAAATCAAATGAATCATTTCCTGCTTTTAGTTTTAGATAAATAATCAGAAAAGATTGTCTAGATTATGATCCAAAAGCCATTTTTCATAACTCTGAGGACCAAGGATCCTTAAGAACTTGTGTGGACGCCCCCTTTTCTAATTAACTCATTGCATAGTATTGAAGAGATGGTAGATAAATCCCGAGTCCAAGTTAAACTTTTTACTGCAGTGAAGGCATATGATCTCAGTGTGGAGACTATATGAAGTGGGTCTTTTTCTTTCTGTATTTTGATGCTTTGACACTGGGGCTTGGACCCTGCAGGGACTGTCCCTCCCAGGGTTAACATTGCCAGATATAGGAAGCAACTCACTTGGGAGGGCATTTTTCATATGCAAATTGACCGATCTAGAGCGTTTATCCCCAATCACCTCCTCTATAGGATCTCATACTCTGGTCCATTTTCTACCTGCCTACTCACTCCAGAGCCAGGTCCATACAATTAAGGACAGCACCCATGACCCAGGTCAATCCTAAACCTGCTTACTCTGCCTCACCTGTTCATGTCTACAGAAATCACAACACAGGCTGTTCCATGTGTTTCTCTATCTCTGTCTCCTGCCCAGACCTGGAGGCCTCCTATGCTATGGCGTCCCCCCTCCTCTTCAGATCTGTGATAGCCTCAGACTGTCTTTACAATGGCAGTTGTTTCCATATCTGTTGGTCTCACCATACCTAAATCATAATAAAATCTACATTTCAAAACAATGAGGTGAAAGAGCATAAAAACAGGAATCGCGAAGTTGGGCTCCAGCCCTGATTCTATAACTACTTTCCAGGAAGGTCTTGAACAAGTCTTCTAATTTTTCTGGGCCTCAGTTTTCTGATCTCTAAAATGAAGTCCCTGGATTCTCTGGATGAATCCTAAAGTTTCTTTTAAATGTCCAGATCCTGTGAATTTATTCTTTTAACATGTGGTAGGCTATTTATTACACAGACTTGCCAATGATGTGATTTCTTCATGGGAGCATTTACTGAGTACCTGCCATTTCATTGGCACCAAGTT
Organism: Capricornis sumatraensis; assembly: GCF_032405125.1. NCBI lineage: Eukaryota > Metazoa > Chordata > Mammalia > Artiodactyla > Bovidae > Capricornis > Capricornis sumatraensis. Next base: position 110,629,655 of record NC_091075.1, on the reverse strand, counting down.
GGGTCCAAAGATGGATAAGGTTAAAATCCTGCTTTTGAATGCATCATGCTACTTTCACACCTATAGAGTTCCAAGAAACCGGCCTGCTGGCTCCCCCGAGAAGACCTCCTATGCCCCAAAGGCACTGGAAAGCACACATGTTAAAAGATTAAACATCAGCTGAGAAAATACAGAATTAGCCTTGAATATATAGACTAGATATGATGATGAAATACCCTCAACTTCCTTTTTCCATTGCATGTATGCAAACATTCATAAGCTGCATAGTCAAATAAGAGTTACAGGGTGTCATTTGGCCTCAGAGGTTTCCATTTTGCCAAGTTTCTTTCTGATTTTGGGGGTTCTTAATGACTGAGTCTCTATAGCTGTACTCATTGCCCAGGCATTCCAGTTTCCTTAGGGAGATGCTTTTCATATTGATAGTACCTCCTGTCTATTGCTTCCACAAAGTATCATATGTTCTTTCAGCACTGTATTGGAGGAGATTTTCTGGGATTTCTGGTTTCTGAGTTTTTTTTTTTTTTTTTTTTCTGGCAAGAGGAGAACACATTCCATTCTGAATTCCACTTTTCAGAGTTTTCATCCATTGCATTCACCTCCTCCTGGGTTTATGTTTTCTTTATCTTCTGTGGCCTCCCCACTGGCATTAGCCACAGTCAAAACTTTCTATTGCTCCCTCACTGGGATTTCGCTGTTTCTTCTTTTCAGGTATACTTTCCTATGCCTCTAGCAGGGATAATATTTTCAAAAAATATTACAACAAGGTATTTTTCCTTCCCCATAAACTATGTTGCCTAGCAATTCCCTCTGCTCAATGAATCAATGCCATTCATTGCTTTGGGGAGATTGTGGCTACCAACTAGAACAAAGAATTCATTGCTCAATTTTGAGTTTCAAACTAGATTTTTTTAAAGTGCACAGAGAGATAATAGTCTTGACAGCCTACCTTTCATGGAGAGAGATTTTTTTCTTTCCTTTACTATAAATTCCCTAAACTTCCATTGACATATAAAAAAACAAGGCTGAGTGTCTGAGCTATATTTGCCCTTAGCCATCAGGTAGAGAAGACAGGGAAGAATATGTAAGTTTGTTTCAACGTGCACCCTCAGCGGTCTCTGACTTTTTGTGACCCCGTGGACTGTAGCCCACCAGTCTTCTCTGTCCATGGGATTCTCCAGACAAGAATATCAGAGTAGGTTGCCATGTCCTCCTCCAGGGAATCCTCCCAACCCAGGGATTGAACTTGTGTCTCTTGTATTTCTTGTATTGTGCAGGGAAGCTCCAAGTTTGTTTCAAAGGAAGAGAAAAAATTATGCTGATGTAGGGAGGAGAAGCAGGAGGCGAGGATGAAGATACTCCCTGGGGCTTGTTGAGAGCAGACCAGAGTGTGCACTCTCTGAATCTCCACTCATATTGGTGAAGGTGAACACGCTGGGTGAACCACTGATCAGCTGAGGGAGAAGCTCAAAAGGCAGACGGCTTGTTTCACTTTCCATTTCAATTTCTGGAAGGCAACTGTTTAAGTGTCCAACACGCATGAAAAACGACTGCAGTCAAGCAACAGTGGGGCTTGGCTGAGGGCTGAGGAGGAATTCTGGAAGTTCCACGGTGACCCTCTGCGGATGGGGAAGGTGGGAGGAAGTGAGAGAGACTAGAGGTTCTTGTAGGCATGGGCATGGGGCTCTGTAGGAGCTGTGGGATGGAAGAGCCCAGATAACCCAGCGGAGTAGATAAGGCCGTGGGTCAGAGGGTCCAGCTCGCCAGCGAGGACACAGATGGGGAGCATGTCACCAGTGGAGGGTGGGAGAGCTTCCCAGCGCAGTCACTCCAGAGAAAAGTGGAACAGTGAAGACGCTCAGTCGTGTCCAACTCTTCATGACCCCATGGACGGCAGCCCACCAGGCTCCTCCATCCATGGGATTTTCCAGGCAAGAATACTGGAGTGGGTTGCAGCGGGAATTTCCCCTGCAGAAGCTTTGAAGGCAGAAGCCAGGGGTCAGAATTTCAAATAATCTTGAACCAGAAAGTCTGAACTCCCCTTAAACCAGAGGTTAGTCAACGAAGGGTGGCAACACAGAGCCTAGACCCCTCTCTCCTGCTTTCATAGTTTTACAAAGGTTCCTAGGCATCCATCTATATGGAGAGGTGGGAGAAGCAGAAAAGCTCTGAGAGAGTGGCACTAAAGCTGAGCATTTACCCCAAAGGGTTCAAATTTACCTACATCATACCTGTCTTATGTTCATTAATTGACTATCACTTGTAGCATAAACACTTCTTTAAAAAAATCTTGTATTTAGTGAAAGACAGAAGAGTCTGAAAGAGCACATGGAAATACATATCCATCCTTATAATTGCAATGAGGCCATATAGTCCAAGGGCATCACAGGCATGAAAAGCAATAAGCATGACTTGATATCTATGCTTTAACAAGTCTTCCAGGTGATCTTGGACAACAAAGTTTTAAAAATTCACTATATTATACTGTAATCAGCAATGTATACAGGAATTTATCTATTTTCTTCTTAAGGGTCATAAAGAAGATTCATTTACATACCTTTAAAACAGAGACATGACTGCCTGTAAAATTAGGTAGATAAAAAAGAGCTTTTCTATGTCTAGTCTTTTCCTCAAAACCTACTGAAAACCATAAAAGAAGGTAAAACAGAGGAAAAAAATGCAAGCTTAATTGGAAGCATATAGACCAACTGCTGGGAAATGTGGATGGGGTCAAAGAAGGGTCCTGAGCTAAGGGAGACACATCCATTCTCACAATTTGAGCAAGAGAAAGATTCCCCCAGAGGTCAGTGTCAAGGTCTTGGAAAGTCCAGCCAGTGAATTTCTCACTGGTGCAATGCACTGCAGGGCTGTAGATGGAGGAGGTCCCTGTTTGATTCTAATGAAACAGCAGGGAATAAAACAGACAAAAGCCAAGGCGCTCATGACCTAGTTGGAAGAGGGAGACAGGAAAATAAATTAAGAAATATACTCTGCTGACAAAGGTCCATATAGTCAAGGCTATAGTCTTTCCAGTGGTCACATATGGTTGTGAGAGCTGGACCCTAAAAAAGGCAGAATGCCAAAAAATTTATACCTTCAAACTGTGATGCTAGAGAAGACTCCTGAAAGTCCCTTTGACAGCAAATAAATCAAACCAGTCAATCTTAAGGGAAATCAACCCTGAATACTTGTTGGAAGGACTGATGATGAAGCTGAAGCTTGAGTATTTTGATCATCTGACTCGAACAGCCGACTCATTGGAAAAGTCCTTGATGTTGTGAAAGATTGAAGGCAGAAAGAGAAGAGGGCATCAGAGCATGAAATGGCTGGATGGCATCACTGATGCAATGAACATCAACTCGGGCAAACTTCAGGAGAGGGTGAGGAACAGGGAGGCCTGACGTGCTGCAGTCCGTGGGGTTGCAAAGAGTTGGAGACGACTGGGTGACTGAACAACAATACATGATCAGTTGCTTAGTTGTGTCCCACTCTTTGTGACCCCATGGATTGTAGTCCGCCAGGCTCTTCCTCTCTCCATGCAATTCTCCAAATATTCTCCAAGAATACTGGAGTGCGTTGCCATTTCCTTCTCCAGAGGATCTTCCAGACCCAGGGACTGAAACTCCTTCATTGCAGGCAGATTCTTTACCATATGAGCCACCAGGGAAGCTTAGAAAATAAGAAATGAGATGGAGAAAAGTAAACCAGGGAAGGAAGATAGGGAGTATTAAGGGCACATGTGTGCACGTGTTCAGTCGTGTCTAACTCTTTGTGGCTCCATGGACTGTAGGATGCCAGGCTCCTCTGTCCGTGGAATTTTCCAGGCAAGAATACTGGAGGGGGTTTTCATTTCCTACTCCAATGAATGGTGAAGCATTGCCAAAATTGTACATGGGATAATTAGCAACATTATCTTAGTCTGTTTGGGATGCTATAACAAAATACTAGAAACTGGGTCACTTTTAAATAAGGGGAACTTGTTTCTCATACTGCTGGAGACTGGATGTTCAAGATCAAGGTGCTGGCAGGAAAGGGTGAGAGTCTTCTTCTGGGTCACAGACTTCTTATATCCCTCAGGGCTTTCTCAGGAGCCCTGAATCCATTCATGAGGCCCCACTCTCATGATCTAAGCTCCTCCCAAAGGTCCCTCTTGCCTTCAATACCATCACATGGTTAAGATTGCAGCATATATATTTTAGAGGGACACAGAGATTTAGACCATAGCAGATGTCTTCACTTAACAGGATATTATTTTAAAAAGACTAGAAGAAGGTGGGAAACGTCTGGGAAATGAGCATTTCAGCAGGAATGAACAGCATGTGCAAATGGCCTGTGGTGCCTCTGCATATGGCTCCTGTGCAGAGGCTGCAAGGCAGCCAGTGGGGCCCGGTGATCTGAGCAAGGACAGAGTCAGAGTGAGTCACAGGAATGAAGAGAGCAGGTCCTGTAGGCACTCCAGCTCACTACGGGCTTTGACAGGTATTGAGTGACATGGGGTCTCTAGATGGTTCTGAGCAGAGATGGACATGATGGAGTGACAATGTTGAGAAGAGAAGGTAGAGACTGATTCAGAGACCACTGCAACAATCCAGGTGACAGACAATGGCATAAGCGGAGAAGATGATGAGAAGGGATCAGATTCCGGATATTCACTCTCACCATAAGTTCAGTTCAGTTTAGCCGCTCAGTCGTGTCTGACCCTTTGTGACCCCGTGGACTGCAGCATGCCAGGCTTCTCTATCCATCACCAACTCCCGGAGTTTATTCAAACTCATGTCCATTGCGTTGGTGATGCCATCCAACCATTTCATCCTCTGTCGTCCCCTTCTCCTCTTTAATCTTTCCAAGCATCAGTCTTTTCCATTGAGTCAGTTCTTCACATCAGGTGGCCAAAGTATTGGAGTTTCAACTTCAGCATCAGTCCTTCCAATAAGTATTCAGGACTGATTTCCTCTAGGATGGACTGGTTAGATCTCCTTGCTGTCTCAGGGACTCTCAAGAGTCTTCTCCAACACCTTACAGTAAGTCTCACTTTACAGTGTGAATATTCAGTGTACAAATAACACTGGAAAAGCTCTTGATAAAGAATCTCATTTTTAAAATGTGTTGTGAGTAGTGATATTGACACATTACATTTCAGGCAAAGGCAGCTAAATATTTACTCAGCCAACAGTCTCTAATCAAGATTGACCTTTATGTGTGTGAACAAAAAAGAGGAGTTCAGGATGGATTCAAGGTTTGCACACTGAAAGAATGGAGTTGACATCAAGTGTGATGGAAAGGGCTGTAAAAGGAAGAGGGGGAACACGGACATGGAGGTACCATAGGGCCTCAATTATGGAAGTGTTGAGTCTCAAACATAGATAGATGGGTGGGAAGATGGTCAGCTAGATAGATTAGGATGTATGTTGAGAGGATGGTTGGATAAGTAGTCTAGAGTTAAGGGAATTAGTCTAAACTGGAGACATAAATTTTGATGTCATCGAGTTTAGATCAAAGCTATGAATCTGGATGGAAGTAGAGTAGAGAAAAGTAACTTTTAATGAGCCTTGGAGAAGAAGTTGGGGAGATACAGAGGAGACAGCAAAAATGGAGCTATCATATTATCCAGCAATCTCACTCCTGGGCATATATCAGGAGAGAACATAATTTAAAGGATGCATGGATCCCACTGTTCATTGCAGCACCATTTACAATAGCCAGAACAGGGAAAAAAACCTAAATGTCCATCAACAGAGGAATGGATGAAGAAAATGGGGTATGTGTGTTTGTGTGTGTGTGTGTGTGTGTGTGTGTGTGTGTGTATATATATGTATAAACAGAAAATATATATATATATACTTGCAAAAAAATGAATGGACCTAGAGATTTTCATATAGAGTGAAGTAATTTAGAAAGAGAAAGACAACTATTGTATAATATTGATTATATGTGGAATCTAGAAAAATGGTACAAACGTATTTATTTGCAAAGCAGAAATAGAGTCATAGACATAGAAAACAAACATGGTTACCAAGCAGGGAAGGGAGATGGGATGAACTGGGAGGCTGGGGTTGACATCTGTACACTGCTGCTGCTGCTGCTAAGTCCCTTCAGTCGTGTCCAACTCTGTGCGACCCCATAGACGGCAGCCCACCAGGCTGCCCCGTCTCTGGGATTCTCCAAGCAGGAACACTGGAGTGGGTTGCCATTTCCTTCTGCAGTGCATGAAAGTGAGACGTGACAGTGAAGTCACTCCATCCTGTCCAACTTCGCGACCGCATGGGCTGCAGCCTGTCAGGCTCCTCTCTGTACACTACTGTGTATAAAATAGATAACTGATGATGACCTACTGTGTAGCACTGGGAACTCTACTCAGTGCTTGTGACGATCTAAATGGGAAGGGAATCTAAAAAAGAGGGGATATGTGTATATGTATGGCCGATTCACTTTGCTGTACAGCAGAAACTAACACGATACTGTCAAGCACATACACTCCAATACAAATAAGTAAGAAGAGACAGCAAGTGAGACCAGGGAGCTGCAGTTGGTGAGGGAGGAGGAATTCACAGGAATATGGGAGACAGGGAAAGAAGATGGCTCCAGAAGACGGGAGTGCCCAATGGTGTGGATGGGTCAAGAAAGCCGAGGACTGAGATTTAAGCATCAGATCTAACAATCAGGAGAAAAGATGACACTTCGCCCAGAAGTCGCTCAGTCGTGTCTGACTCTTTGCAACCACGTGGACTGTAGCCTACCAGGCTCCTCCATCCATGGGATTCTCCAGGCAAGAATACAGGAGTAGGTTGCCGTTTCCTTCTCTGGGGGATCTTCCCAACCCAGGGATCGAACCCGGGTCTCCCACACTGCAGGCAAACGCTGTACCGTCTGAGCCAGCAGTGAAGCTTGATGACACTTCAACAGGTTCTATTTGGAGAGAGGGTTGGTGGTGAAAGTGGACTGAAGTAAAGATTATGAAAATGTGTCACTCAGTCATGTCCGACCTTTTGAAACCCCAGCGACTGTAGCCCACCAGGTCCCTCTGTCCCTGGGATTCTCTGGGCTAGAATGCTGGAGTGGGTTGCCATTTCCTCCTCCAGGAAAGACTATGCAGACATTCTCAAAAGAGTACAAATGCTCCGATTCTATCTGTATGACATTTTAGAAAAGGTACTTCTATAGAGACAGATCACTGGTTGCTAGCCTAGGGGCAGAGGGGAGAGATGACTGCAAAGGAGAATGAGGGAATTTTGGAAGGTGATGGAGCTACTATATATCTTGATATGGTAATAGTTATACAATTATCCCCATATGCCAAACTCACAGAAAGGCACCCCCCAAAAGTGAATTTTTCTGTGTTATTTATAAATTATTATAAATTATAAATAGGAGATAACATGAATGGTCATAAAAAAGATAACAGAATAAATACTGAGGTATGCATGTCTTTTTCAATGATTATTTCCTGAGGGTATATGGGCAGTAGTGGGATTGCTAGATCATATGACAGTTTTATTCCTAGTTTTTAAGAGAATCTCCATATTGCTCTCCATAAACCATCACAATATTGTGAAGTAATTATCCTCCAATTAAAAATAAAATTTAAAAAATGATAGCAGAAGTAGAGAACCTAGAAACAGCGAGCACAGACACCTCTTTAAAGGGTTTTGCTCTAAAGATGAGCAGAGAACTGAGGTCAAAGCATGAAAAGAAACAAAGTAAATTCAAGGCTGGTTTTCCTTCAGTTAGAAAAAGGAAGCCTGTGGAGGAATTTGAAGTCAATGGGAATAAGCCAATAAAGACAAGGCTTTGATGATGTGGCAGAGAGGATGGCACTTGCTAGAGTGATGTCCTTGCTCAGTTCGGTTCAGTTCAGTCGCTCAGTCATGTCCAACTCTTTGCCACCCTGTGGACTGCAGCACGCCAGGCCTCCATGTCCATCACCAACTCCCAGAGCTTGCTCAAACTCATGTCCATTGAGTTGGTGATGCCATCCAACCATCTCATCCTCTGTCATCCCCTTCTCCTCCTGCCTTCAATCTTTCCCAGCATCAGGGTCTTTACTAAGGAGTCAGTTCTTCACATCAGGTGGCCAAAGTATTGGAACTTTGGCTTCAGATCAGTCCTTCCAACGAACATTCAGGACTGATTTCCTTTATAATCGACTGGTTGGATCTCCTTGCAGTCCAAGGAACTGTCAAGAATCTTCTCCAACACCACAGTTCAAAAGCATCCATTCTTCCGTGTTCAGCTTTCTTTATGGTCCAACTCTCACATCCATACATGGCTGAATGTTGAGTTTAAGCCAGCTTACTAAAGGATCCTAGAAGGATGAGTTCCAGATTCAGAAGGAGCAGAGGCTGGCTGGTGGCTGTTTATCCTTAATGGCGAATGCTGGGATTGGGTAGATGTGGTGGGAGGTGGGAATGTGCACAAATTCTCCTCTGACTGCTTTTATTTTCTCCATGAAGTAGGATGAGGAAGGGGGGTGGTATTAGGGTTTGGGGAGAAGGAGAAGAAGATAGGAAACACGGGAGGACAGAAAGTGGATGGTGGGAAAATGAACCGTGATCCCCAGGGGACTGGAGCTAGGAGCTAAAGTGAGTTCAGAGGACATGATTCTGTGGTTTTATTCAGCCACTGAGGAAGAGGAGAGCTGGACAGAACCTGGGCTGAGGTTTTGCCAGATGAGTACAACATATAGTGAAACAGGTAAGGATTGAGGGTGACTTCAAGGGGGTGATTTTAATGACTGGTCTCACCAGCTCCAACTGTACTAGTCTCCTGCTATGGGCCGAAGTTATATGTTGAAGCTCCAACCCCTCAATGTAATGGTATTTGGAAGGGGAGTCTTTGGATGGTAACTAGCTTTAGATGAGGTCCCTTGCGATGGAATTAGTGCCATTTCCAGAAGAGACACTAGAGAGCCTGCCATGTGTGGACATAGAGAGAAGGTGCTGTCTGCAAGCCAGGAAGGAAACTCTCTCCAGAAATTAAATCTGCTGGCAGCTTGATCTTGAACTTCTAGCCTCTAGAACTATGAGGAAATAAATTCTTATTGTTTAAGGCACTCAGTCCGTGGTATTTTGTTATGGCAGACACCCTCTATATACCAAACATGCCAAATATACTCCTCACAACATCTGGACTTTCTGGTTCCTTTGCTGAAAATGCTTTTTAATTCTTACCTTCATATCTTTCAAGATATTCTGTTTTATCAATTTTTACTGGAGAATAGTTGCTTTACAATTTGTGTTGATTTCTACTGTATAGCAGTGAATCAGCTGTACATATACACATATCCCCCTTTTTCGGATTTCCTTCCCATTTAGGTCACCACAGGGCACTGAGTAGAGGTCCCTGTGCTTTACAGTAGGTTCTCATTAGTTATCTATCTTATACATCCTATTAATAGTGTGTATGTCAATCCCAATTGCCCAATTCATCCTGCCTCCTCTTTCCTTCCCTCTTGGTTGCCCATATATTTGTTCTCTAATGTCATATGTTCAATTGGGTTTTCCCTACTCCTCTATTTAAAATCATAATTTCATTCCTTATAGAATACCCCTATATTTGCTATCTCTCATACCTTCTTTATTTTTCTTATAGTTGTAAGCTTCCTAACATTCTACATATCTTGCTAATTTCATTTTAATCATCCATTTCTTCCCATTAGGTGGTAAGCTTCATGAAGGCAAGGGCTTTGGCCTTTGACTCGCCGCTACATTTTTCATGCTTCTAGCAGTGCTTGGCATATAACAGGCACTCAGTAAATATTTGTTGAGCCAATGAATGAAGTCAGGACATTTTTACTATTTGACATTATGTCTGAATTAGAAATTGACATTCAAACATTCCACACTGTTGTCGATGTCTCTGTTGAATTTTGGTTTCTCTTCTTGGGTCCTGAAGCATTCCTTTCCTCTGCGGCTAAAGTCTCCTAGGTATGATTTTAGGTCCAGCCCACCTACCTTCTTAAGACTGTATATTGAGACAGTATAATAAGTGGTTCCTGTACAGAGCACTCATTAGAGAGAGTATCCAGGGTTCAGTTGATTCCAATTCCATTTTCATCTGTGGTTCTTTCTTGCGATTCCAAACTTGAGGTTGACTTTGGAACATCGTCTTTTTTGACTTCCCACAATATTTGCTCTAGACTAATGAAAAAATGAATGATCATAAATATAATTACTCTGAAGGCCTGAGGATATTTTTGGTACACTTGGAAGGAAGATGGGTTTGAAGGAAAAGTAATTGACAGCAGAGGATATTAGGGTTTTTTTTTTTTTTTTTTTTCTGTTGGGTACCAAAAATAAATAGCACTTTCATCTCCATTTAGGTTCCTAATACATGGAGAACTGAAAAGTAAGGAATATGACATATGAGGGTCAAAATATCACCTTAATGACTGCTGAAAGTTGAGGAGCTCCAACTAGTGTGAGGGTCAAGGAGGTATGCTTCCAGGATGAGCTAGACTTTTGCACACAATCACGGAGGTGGGAGAGCTGGGTCCCTCCTGCAGCATGTGGGGAACCCTGGTGATATCTGAGCCTATCGACTCGTCAAGGTCAACCTGCCCCAGAGGTGAAATCAGGATGCCAGGGCAATCATATTCAGGGAGCTCCCAGGACATTTCTTATCTGTGGAGGGAGGATTTCCCAAATTTTTCTGTTCATGGGATCTTCTTTATCACATAGAGTCTTGTGAAGCTGGCGAAGCAAGGAATGCACTTTGAGAAATGCTAGTATAGATAATTGTATTGGCTCCATCTCAAGAAAATAAACATGAAATAGCAGGAATGTTCAGTTCTTTCTGTGAAGTTCTTTGGTAATATTTCCATTGGTGAACATTTAATGAACCCATGTAACATGCCAGGCAGTGAGCTAGGTAATGGACAGGTACAGATAAGAGAGAGAAAGTCACAAAGACAAATATGACAAGCCCTCAGTTCAGTTCGAATCAGTCCCTTAATCGAGTCCTACTGTTTGCAACCTTATGGACTGCAGCACGTCAGGCTTCCCTGCCCATCACCATCTCCCAGAACTTGCTTAAATGCATGTCCATTGAGTCGGTGATGCCATCTGACCATCTCATCCCCTATTGTCCTCTTTTCCTCCTGCCTTCAATCTTTCCCAGCACCAGGGTCTTTTCCAACGAATCAGTTCTTCCCATCAGATGGCCAAAATATTGGAGCTTCAGCTTCAGAACCAGTCCTTCCAATGAATATTTAAGACTGATTTGCTTTATAATTGACTGGTTTGATCTCCTTGCAGTCCAAGGGACTCTCGAGAGTCTTCTCCATCATCACAGTTCAAAAACATCAGTTCTTCAGTGCTCAGCTTTCTTTATGGTCCAATTCTCACATCCATACATGACTACTGGAAAAACCATAGCTTTGACTAGGTGGACTTTTGTTGGCAAAGTAATATCTCTGCTTTTTAATATGCTGTCTAGGTTGGTCATACCCACTCCAGTGTTCTTGCCTGGAGAATCCCAGGGACAGCGGAGCCTGGTGGGCCGCCGTCTATGGGGTTGCGCAGAGTCGGACACGACTGAAGTGACTTAGCAGCAGCAGCAGGTTGGTCATAGCTTTTCTTCCAAGGATCAAGCATCTTCTAATTTCATGGCTTCAGTCACCATCTGCAGTGATTTTGGAGCCCAGAAAATCAAGTCTATTACTCTTTCCATTGTTTCCCCAATCTATTTGCCATGAAGGCGGGGCACCAGATGCCATGAAGGGGGGGAACCAGATGCCATGATCTTCGTCTTCTGAATGTTGAGTTTTATACCAACTTTTTCACTCTCCTCTTTCACTTTCATCAAGAGGCTCTTTAGTTCTTTGCTTTCTGACATAAGGGTGGTGTCATCTGCATATCTGAGGCTATTGATATTTCTCCCAGCAATCTTGATTCCAGCTTCTGCTTCATCCAGCCCAGCATCTCATGACAAGCCCTAGCTTTCAAAGAATTTCTGATGTAAGTGGGTAAGACGGACACAGAAACTTTTAAGACCACCTGTATGTACAGTTAGAAAAGATGTTACCCTGTGCTGTGAAGAATACCTCCAACTTTAGGTCATGGGCTAAATGACTTGAATAAAGGGGAGAAAATTCTCTTGAATTTGTTTCTTTGTATGATCTTGACTCCAAAAATGGAAAATAATGTTGGAAAGTATTTACTTATTTAACTGTACCAGTGAGCTGAATTTTACTTAGTGAAGAATCTTTTTTACTGAACTAAAAAAAAATAATCAGATGGAAACACAAAGTCACAGTGGACTCCATCTCTTATAACATGTGGGCCAAAGTAATGTAGAATAAACAAAGGAATCTGAGTTCAAATTCCAGCTTCAAGAATAACTGGCTACGTGATTTGGACAAATCACTCAACCTCACCCCAACTTAACTTGCCTTTCTGTACGATAGGGGTAATTATGACGAAATTCTTCATACCTTCCAGTAACTTGAAGGGCAGGTTTAAGAGACAGGATGTGAAGTTTATTCATTTAACTCTGATATGCTAAACTAAAGTAGATACATCATTATATGCTTATGAAGATTTCTGGGTCTGGGGTGTGGAAAGCATCCACAACCTTATTTCATATCCTTAACTCTGAATTTTGAAACAGACTGCTAATACATAGATAATATTTATCTCAGCCACTTTTCACTTTGCTCCTACATTTTGGGGTAAGGTCTATGACTTTTTAAAGACATGCCTCTAATATGTGGATCATTTAAAAAACACAGACAAGATTGCACTAAAATCCTATGAAAAAAAGATGACTAATTTTAAAATTAAAAATTTTTTGATGCATTAATATTAAAAAACAAACCACCAACAACTAAAAAAGGCCTCTGGAAGGAGAGATATTTTGCCCAAAATATCAGCATGAAGAGATTTTTATGGCTGGTTGAAAAAGCCCTTAAATTAGGGGGTTGTAATGGAAAGTCTGACAGGCTTAAATAAGGCAGTTCAAAAATATATTCTTAACACTTAACACATACCATACATGAAATGTATTTTTAACATGCTATATGTTTATTACAGATTAAATACTTAAAAATGGAAAAACAGCCCAAATGTTTCTTAAATATTTGCTTAATATAGTCAGAACACATTGAGAATTGTAACTGTGAAGAGTACACGTTAAGTGTTTAACTAACATCAAATGCAATAAAATGTTTCATTTGAAATGTTAAGCAGGCGATAAAAATGTCATGTGAGACGACAGATTACAGTTTCACCCCCAATTTTCTCTAATTAAGGTGAGACTATGAAGAGACACTTGATTGGCTGGCTACAAGTCCTGAACTTGTGAGTATCATGGACTGATTCAGTTTTTCCTTCGGGGGTCGCTTTTACAAGCATCTAAAGCAAGATATTGCTTCCTCTGGGAAGCCCTTCTTGACTGCTTTCAGGAGAGATTAGGATATCTTTTCTGCATCTTGGACCAATTTGTGTGACAGTATATGGCAACACATTTCATCTCACTAAATTGGACAGAGAGTGCTAACTCTATTGTTGCTGGCCGTGTGACTTTGGGCAAGTTACTTAACTTCTCTGTGCCTCAGTTTCTTCTCTTCTAAAATGAAGATGATTGTAAGACCTTGTTCATTGGGTTGTTGTGAGAATGAATGAATTGAAATGTGTTTAGACCAGGTCAACACAAAGAGTTAGTCCAACCCTTTACATGTATTCTTCATTCTAAAATTTGCAATGTGTTCTGGCTATAAGAAGCAAATAGCTAAGACATATTTGGAGTCCCCTTCATTTAAAATTACTTAATGCACAATAAAACACATAATATATTAACATACTTTGGCAATGTATATGTTGTTAGGGGATTTTTTAGTTTTGAGACTATCTAATCAGAAGTTCAATTCATCACCCCCAGGAGACTGTCATTTTCTTTTTTTTAATTTAAATTTCACCATGGTATTTTCTGCCAGTATGGTACAGGGGCTCAATAATTGTGTACTGAAAAGATAAGAGAATGGATAAATGAATGTAGACACCCTAGTAGATACATGATTTCCTAAACAATATGACTAGATTTTTTTTCTGCAGTTCTAGAGCTTCAGAGTTTTCTTATTTTTTCATATATTCCTGATTAAACACCATTAGTTAGAGAAACCACGTTTAAGTTGCAAAAGGCTTGCCTTTTGAACCAAAAACTCCAGTGTAATTAATGTGTTCGTAAATTAATGTTTCAAGCAAAGCAAACGGAAATAAGTTTTGGCAACTGCTAAAGATACTGGGAAAATGCTTCCTAATCCCGTGACTCTGGCCAGTTACAACTGGCCTTCATTTCCTTATCTGCACAGTGAGAGTTAATAAAGTATCTACTAACACAGGCTAAATGAATTAACATGTAGCAAGTGCTTAGAATGGTGCTTGGCATGTAGTGAGCGCCCAACCAGTGTAGGGTAGTGTTATTAGAATAATCATTCTAATTACTTATAATTCTGTAAGTAATAATTATAATAGGTATAATATGTTAAATGCCTTACAACAAAGTGACTTTATGATTGTTTAGAACACTGAAGATATTCCGTCCCGGTTTTGCTCTCGTATATTTTCCTTCTTATCCCGTATATAGCTTGGTCCATATGCTCCTGGAAGGAGAGAGAAGTGTGCGTTAATTCTATTGACGCTCTTCACTGTTTGTCCCCACGACTCTGATTGGCGTAGCTTCTGGAAAGATGGCTGCGTTCCCCTGCCGCTTCCACCCACTGGGCCAGCACTGCCACGGAGGGAAAAGCCAGAAGGGCATCTTCCTAGAGGAAAAAAGCTTCCTAAGATAACTGATCGAAAATTTCCCTCCCTTTTCCTGAAGGAAAATATCGGTGGCTTAAAAAAATTAAAAATGAAACAGGTAATTGAGTCCAGCTGGCCCAGCTGCCAGTGAAAGTCTGTCTCTTAAAGCCACTGTGGCTCCGAGTACTCGGAAATTAATGGTGTGGAATTAATTTGAAGTTTATGGCAATTTTGCACATGAGTGCTTTAAGCACTGATCTCAAATTTGGATGTTGTTGGCATTGCCTTTGAACTCATCCTTTTTACCTCTGCATCACTAATAGACCCATTACTTAGAAAATTTCAGGATTTACCCTCACCTCATTTTTGGTAAATAATTACAGTTTGTAACTAAACTCCTTCCTCAAATTTCTGTGTTGCTGTTTAAGAAGACTTTCTGCGCCTTTATTTCTTTACCCTGAACATGTGAGTGAGTTTCAGGACTGTGAGCAAAAAATTAAACAGCTTTTAGAATCCAACTAATAATTCCTCAAATGAGTGTAAGTGTAAGGAAAGTGGAAGGAAGGCCATGGGCTTGAATTTTTAAAAATGTTTTATTACAGTATAGTTGATTTACAATGTTACATTAGTTTCTGCTGTACAGCAAAGTGAATCAGTAATACACACACATATATTCACTCTTTTTTAGTTTCTTTTCCCACATAGGTCATTAGGCTTAATGAATTTGAAATACTTTACCTAATACATACTTGACAAAATTAATGAAAGGCCTTTGGGAACTGTGGAGTGTGTATACATTACAGGTTTTTTTGAAATAACAGTTTCATTGAGATATAATCATATACCATAAAATGCACCTTTTTAAGGTGTGCAGTTTAGTGGTTTTCACTCTCTCCACAGAGCTATGCATCATTATTATCTAATTTCAGAGCAACTTCATCACACTCTACAGACACCCCATGTTTTTAACATTCACTCCCCAGTCTTCTCTCTCCAAGCTCCTGGCAACCAATAATTTGTTTTTCATTTCTCTGGACTCCTCTAAACATTTAATATAGATGAAATCATATATTATGTAGCTTCTTTCACTTAGCATGTTGTCAAGTCTAAAGTTCAGCCAAGTTGCAGATGTATCAATAACTCAATCCTTTTCTTTAAGGGATAATATTCGATTTAATGGATATACCACAATTTGTTTATCCATTCATCAGTTGACGGCATTCAAATTGTTTTTCTTTTTTTTCTCTTTGGCTCTTGTGAATGATGCTACTATAAACATTTACATACAATTTTTTTTTTTTCTATGGACTTGTGGTTTAATTTCTCTTGGGGTAAATACCTAGGGATGGAATGGTGGAGCCATATGTGAGAGACAGTATACAAATACAAAGTGGCTAGAGCATACATAAAAACAGAACTTGGACCCATAAGCTGAAGAAGTATGTCCAGGAAATCAATCTTCTCAACTATTATAAACAGCTCAGGAAGCCAGCCTGCTCTAAGATGGTTCTCTTCAGCAACAATTCAGAAAGTTAAATAATAACTTCTGTAATAATCAACCCAGTTATTAATCAGGACTTGATTAACAACTAACAACTATCCTAACTTTTGTCCTGGCTTACAATGCAGGACCAACCAGAGAAAGCCTTATTATGTGCCCCCCAAACCACTCTTATAGGATGCTAGGCTTCTAGTTATTCTGCCTGCAGCTGCCCCATGCCAACAACATGCAGTCAGGGCACAGTCTTTTTCTCCTATGAAGCTTTCACACTTCTCTGCCTTCCTTTGAATCTGCCAAAACACGAGTGATGGAAGCTGACTCCTTTGCTATGCCAAGTTCTGAATGAACAGCCTTTGATTTTCACATTTGGTTGATCTTCATATATTTCCATATACGTTAGCTCTGTGTCTATTATTTTGAGGAACTGCCAGGCGGTTTTCCAAAGTGGCTCACATGCCACAGATTTTAATTCTCTTTTGCCTTATCATTGGTGCAAGCAAAGGGTGAAAGAGGAATAATGCAGAGTGACCGAGTATGCCAGAGCAAATGGTCTCATTGTAGTGTAGTCTCATTCACCTAGTGGAGAGCAGAACAGGCGTCACACTTGGGGGTCATAACGGAGCCTTGAGGAGCTCCAGGTCGAGATGTTTAGAAGTCAGTTGAAAATTCAGTATTGAAGGCCAGGAAAATAGCCCAATGTGGAGAGAGTCAGTATCTTCCAGATCTTTCTTAAAGTCTCATTTGCTTTTCCAAATTAAAAACAAACAAAAAAAACCACAACTATCTTTCCAGATAATACTTAACTCTAACATGTAGACATTTGTTTCCCTATATTTTTAAATAGAGATTTTGGTCCTTTTATGCCTACTGATGTATCCCAAGTAATCAGAACAGTTCAATATCAGACCCCCTCTATATCAGACCCAGAATTTTTTTAAAAAATTAGAAAATTATTCACGACCACATTTTGGCACTTAGTAGGTGCTCAAAATATTCTTTCTGAAAGAGGACTCTTTTTAATTTGCCTATATTCTATGGGAGGTAGCTCCTAGGCGACAGAGCTGGAATCCAGCATCAGGTGATTTAGCTCCAAAGGCTGCGTGTTGCTCTGGCTTGCCCACATCGTCTCCAGTTTCTCTGTCACTCCAAAGAGGGGACTGTATCAGATCAGTTTCATGAACTGATGCTCTGCCTGCAGAAGTTGATTCATCTCTGGGTTTGTTGATTTTTTGCTCAAATGCTGAGTGAGAAAAGTTAAATCAGTTTCTCTAGGACTTCTCAAAGTCTCTCACATATTAAGGAACTCTGTGAATCACCAAGAGAGTAAGTAGTAGCTTTGTCCCTAGGGTTATCCCATCCCCACCCTTGTCTACATGTAGCATCTATTAACACGTCCTAGGAATTCAGTATTAGAGTATGTGGTCTCAATTTCTAAAGTTCCTTTTCATTGGTTCCTTCTAACCCTATAATAGGTTGACTTGATTGTGGCAAAAGAACACAATTAAGGTCAAATCTTATTATAGAAAATATGGTTAAAAAATTACTATAACCCAAATGGTTTAAAGACCTGGCCATAGGCCTAGAGTAATAGGAGTTTGCTGATTTCTTTAAAGAGAAATTCACTGCTACAAATAATTTAGTACAATAAATGGTTTTCTCCTCCCTTATGTTTTACAATAGAAGGGGGGAAAAAAAACCTACCACCTTGTTGTGTGGCATTTACTCTCGAAAGAGTATTTATTGAATGCCTCCCAAGCACTGCAGCGCCCTGTGGAAGCACCAAGGTGGGCTGACCCAGGACTCTAGCCCTCCAGATATTTATAATTTGTGAGAGTGTTGAACAGTATGTAGGGTTATAGAGTTTGTGGCAAACCGCCCCCCTCTATATCAGACCCAGAATTTTTAAAAAAAATTAGAAAATTACTCAAGACCACATTTGTAAAAGAAAAGATTATTTGGGTTTGATGACCAAACAGAGTAGGTTGCAGCTTTCTGAGGATAGCACAATGTTTCTGCTGTCTCTGACTGTGCTTGGCCTGGGGTGACCAAGTGGATTGTAGGGAAGCAGTTCTGCGGGTCACTACCAGCCCAGCTGTGTCTCTCCCCACTCTTTGGTCCAGGGCGCTTTCCAGCTGAGTCTGCTTAGGGGTCAATTTGAAAATGCAGTTGGCCTCAGCTCCTGCCAGTCACCTTCACCTGGCTAACTCCTCCTCAAGGCTTAAGGGAAATGAAGAGTGTTGGCTTTCCATCAAGTTCTCATCCTGGAACCACAGCTCTGCCGCTTCAGCTTTTTCAAACCTCTCTAATTCCACTGTGTTCGATCTATCATCTATCAATCTACCTAGCTATCTACCTGTCACATATGATGTATATGATATTGCATATAAATATATAGTTATTATAATTTATATATTGCATTGGAGAAGGAAATGGCAATCCATTCCAGTATTCTTGCCTGGAGAACTCCATGGACAGAAGAGGAATCTGGTGGGCTACAGTCCGTGGGGTCGCCAAGAGTTGAACATGACTGAGCGACTAAGCACAGCACACATATATTGCATTATATATGCACATGATATATATATATATATATATATATATATATATATACACACATCACTATATATAATTTATACATATATGCGAGAGTTGGACTGTGAAGAAGGCTGAGCACCGAAGAATTGATGCGTTTGAACTGCGGTGTTGGAGAAGACTCTTGAGAGTCCCTTGGACTGCAAGGAGATCCAACCAGTCCATTCAGAAGGAGATCAGCCCTGGGATTTCTTTGGAAGGAATGATGCTAAAGCTGAAACCCCAGTACTTTGGCCACCTCATGCGAAGAGTTGAATCATTGGAAAAGATTCTGATGCTGGGAGGGATTGGGGGCAGGAGGAGAAGGAGACGACAGAGGATGAGATGGCTGGATGGCATCACGGACTCAATGGACATGAGTGTGAGTGAACTCCGGGAGTTGGTGATGAACAGGGAGGCCTGGCGTGCTGCGATTCATGGGGTCTCAAATAGTCGGACACGACTGAGTGACTGAACTGATGTATATATATGATTTATATATATAAGGTTTCATGGCAACCTTCATGATTAAATCATGTATATGTGGAATCTAAATTATGATATGAATGAACTTATCAATGAAACAGAAGGGCTTCCCAGATGGTGCTAGTGGTAAATAACCCACTTGCCAATGCAGGAGACATAAGAGATGTGGGTTCGATCCCTGGGTCAGGAAGATCCCCTGGAGGAGGGCATGGCAACCCACTCCAGTATTCCTGCCTGGGGAATCCCATGGACAGAGGAGCCTGGCAGGCTATAGTCCACAGGGTCACAAAGAGTCACATACACATATGAAACAGAAACAGATTCACAGATACAGAGAACAGACTTGTGGTTGCCAAGGGGAAGGGATTGGGGACGAATGGACTGAGTGGTTGCAAAGTCCCAAATCCAGGACCTACCAGTGGGTGGCAGTTGTTTTTACTATGGAGTTAGACCTGCAGCCTCCACCATGTCTTCTGGGCTCCCCTCTGCACAGTCTCTCTCCAGCCCACCTGCTAGGCAGAGCAGGGGTCTGAGAGCTGGCCCTTCTGAATCAGAGTCCCCTTCCCCTTCTGGTTGGGTCATTTTGTCAAACCAAACTTCTGCTTGTTTTTTCCTTACTTTGTTTTCTTTGCACTTATCTTATTAGGATCCCAGCTCCTCCAGACCAGAGTTCTCTGCCAGATGTGTGTCAGCATTCAAATCAGGCAGGGCTCTTCCAGCTGAAAAGTGACAGAAAACACTGAAATTAGCTTGAGAAAATAATAGTCATAGTACTAGTGATGATGATGATGTGATGGTAATAATGGTAGGAAACAAGATATAAAGCTGAGAAATCATCGCATCATTGAGGGATGCAAATTAGATCAGGGAGATTCTGTCCCTCCACTTTTTGGCTTTGCTTTTCTTCTATTTTAACCTCATGCTTAGATTTACTCTTTCCCCCAAGGTAGCAGAGATCATTTCTGATAGCTCTAAGCTTATAACATTGCAACTAACAGCAATTCCAGAGAATAGAATGCATCTCTCTCTTTCCCATCATCTGTATCAATCCCCTAAAATTACTCTAATTGGCCCAACTTGGGTCCCTCTAGACCCCTCATTATTCCCAGTCTTGGCCAGTCATGGCTATACTTCTTCACAGCTGGGAAGGTGAAATCACATGATTGATAGCCCCATGAGGATCATACGGAGCAGGGGAAGGACAATGCCCCAAAGAAAGGGAGTGAGTGAAAGCCACTCAATCGTGTCTGACTCTTCGCAACCCCGTGGACCATACAGTCTAAGGAATTCTCCAGGCAAGAATACTGGAGTGGGTAGTCTTTCCCTTCTCCAGGGGATCTTCCCAACCCAGGGGTAGAACCCAGGTCTTCAGCACTGGAGGCAGATTCTTTACCAACTGAAAGGGATGCTGGACAGAAAAAAAGCAGGTGTTCATGATATAGACTCCACCTTATCTTGCTTTTGCACTGACTTGGAGTTATAAGTCTTTGGATTTCTGGTGATGAGAATGGTTTGGATCCTACAATAGCTGTTCTTTCTGGACATCATGATTTGGGCATGCCTGGCTGGCCTAACCAATTTTGCTTGGGTATCTTTACGGAAAGAAGCCTCTTCATGGCTTTCATTAGATCTTCAAGCATGTCCAGGCCCTGACATGTGTGAAAAACATTGCCCTAAAGAGTAGATTTCCACATGAATTCCTAAGTGCTGTGTGTCAATTTGTTCCTGGGTGCTGGGGATGTGACAATATATAAGCACCTCTGGGCTTGGTGGGATTTCCTCCCCCTTTATGGTCCCCTGTTACTGATGCCGGGTCAGCAGGAGACTCGAGGAGAGAGTTAGCTTTAGGGAGACAGAAGGAAAGTTAGAAAATCCAGTGGGAGTTTGCAGCAGAAAGAGTCAGAGAAACAAATAAAGGTACGGAACTGGGGAGAGAGGACCATCTGTACAATGCTAGATGGGGTAAGTGGTCTAAATTGTGGTCTTATTGTGGGGACACCTAAATGCCCATAGAGGCCTCACTGGAGAGGAATTCAGAAATGTGAATATCCTTTGACATTACACAGAGGAGGAAACCGAGGTACAAGAAAGGTGAAATGACTTACTCCAGGACTGTGATCCAGGAAGGCAGAAGCCAAGAAAGAATTCTTTTCTCCTGACAGCCCAGCTCGCTTTCTGCCATTAGATGCTGTGTTGGGATCTCCTGGGAAAGGTCTCCATGAGCCTTTGTGTGCCTGACCAAAGCCCATTGTTCTTCAGCCCTCCCTGGATTGACCCTTTCACATGGCCGGCTCCTGGAGAACTGGGTGGATTCACCAGAAGCCAGTGACCCAGGAGTGAAGTGTGTAGATACCAATGAGAAGCTGAGTGCGTAACTAAGGACTTGATGAGGCTGGACCAGTGTCTAGAAGCCTGTGGCTTCTCGCACAGGCTCCCCAATCTGGCCAACCTCCCTGGATGCCTTCCACCAGCAGAACCCCTCTAGACACATTCCCACCAGGGTCCTCCGAGGGAGTCAGGAAGAAATAGCATGCACTTTTGACAGTCCTGGTCTTGTTCCAAATGAGAATGCCTGCTGTAGAGTAAAGCAGATGCCTTTTGCCTATTTGTGCCAAGAAATGTACGCCCCGCCTCCAAAATTACAGAATTATAGGTCCTTGAAAATGCACTGCTTCTGCTCCCTCCATAGCAATTCAATCCAACTCAATTAAAACATCGTGGCAGCCTCCACGAGGGCACAGATGCCCTGGAAAATGATTTTGGGGTGTTTTCTCTGGCTGTGAATAGTTCTTCAATGTGGAGGCGACCACACACGTGCTTAAAAATGAAAACAGTCCTGATGGTAATGGAGCGATTCAATCACACTAACTTGCGTTTCAAGCACAACTTTCTTTTAAGGAGGTTAAATTTTGGTTGGGTTGATCATGAGCAGATATAACCTAGGCTTTGTCTTGCTGCTAAGCTCTCTCTCTTTGCTCACTACTCTTCCACTAATGCCTTTCCTCCTGTGTTTGACTGCTTCCCTCTTGCTCCTTAAGGTCTCTGTGTTACGGACTCACTCTGATGGCAGAATAACTGAAGTTGTAGAGATTCTTCATGGAGGTTGTGTTTTTTTTTTTTTTAATTTTTTAAAAATTTTAGTTTACAATACTGTATTGGTTTTGTTGTGTTTCTAAGGGGCGGGTGACATCACATTGATGTTTAATCCCTTTGGACCAGGGCTCTATCTCCTGAATAGACTCACTTATCTCAGAGCAGAGGGCCATTACTTGGAATTCTGGGGTGTCATCTAAGAGCTTCAACCAAGCCTGGCCTTTTCCCCTTCTGCCCTAGGTTCAGAGCCTGAGTGGCCCCATGGTCTCTTTTTCATCCATTGAAATACATCCCATTGACCACTGCCTGGCTCATTGCAAAAGACCCTGATGCTGGGGAAGATTGCAGGCAAAAGAGAAGGGGACAGTAGAGGGTGAGATGGTTAGATAGCATCACTGACTCAATGGATATGAATCTGAGCAAACTCTAGGAGACAGTGGAGGACAGAGGACCCTGGAATGTTGCAGTCCATGAGGTTGCAAAGAGTTGGACACGACTTAGCGACTGAACTACAATAGCAGACCACCACCCTATGCATTCTCCTTGTTCTCATCCTGGAACCCTTTCTGAAGTTTCTGTGAGTCTTCGTCATCTCTTTTCCTCCGCTCCATTACTATTGTATTAGCTTTACATTGTTAGAGGGTGTGCCTTGCCTCCAGCTGAGCACGAGATCAAGTCAGGGACTGTTTATTCCTTGGTCTGATATTCTTTCCATTTATATCTTATGCATGGTAGATATTCAATGGCTATTTTTTGATTCATGAATTTTCATGAACTGAAATTCTCTCCTCAGTAAGCAAGTAATTTTGGAAGTAGGTTTAGGCACACATGGACTCGTATGACTTGGTCAAAACTCCACAAGCTCAAAAACCCACTTAGAGGGGTATATAAGGGCATAGGCCTTGGAATCTGTAGGCCTGTCTTGTGGCTGGGTTCTGACATAAACTAGCTATAGGATGCTAGCAAAGGCATGGCTCTTTGAACCCACTTGCTCATATGTAGAATGGGAGAATAGTAACAACTACTATTACATAACTATAGCAGACTGGTGGTGAGGATTTAGTGAAACATCCTCAAGACAGCATGCAGTCTGAAGTTAAACTGCCTGGGACAAGTTCTGCTGCTTTCTAGCTGTGTGACCTTGGGTAAGTTACTTCCCTCTTTCTTGGTTTCTTTTATCTGCAAAAGATGAATAATAATAACGTGTATGTGTGTTAGTTGCACATCATGTCTGACTCTTTGTGACTCCGAGGACTGTAGCCTGCCAGGCTCCTCTCAGTCTACAGAGTCGCAGTCCTAAGGACACGACTTAGCAACTAACACACACATACATTATTATTATGTGGTCGCACATAATATTATAAGGCCACATAGTTAGAAAGTAGCAGAACTGGTCCCAGGCAGTTGTACTTTTTAAGGTTTTTGTGAAAATGGAATCACAATGTTTTTTAAAGTAATAGAATAGTGCTTGAAACGTAACTTGCTAACTGAAAACTAATAATAAGGCACATGTCATTTGTGACATGCAGACATAAACCAGGGCTCAGTTCCTGTTGCTTCTTCAAGAAGAAAAGTTGCTACCACTGCCACCATTACTGCTACTGCTAATGGCAAACCCTTGAGCCAAGATGTGTAGTTCAACACACTCAAATCCCACTTTCATTTTCGAGGTTTCCACGTGATAACATATAGGTCTTTAGTTCTCTTCTGTTAAAATGGAGTCAGCTCTTTAATAGCTTCATTTTATTCTACTGTGGGTATTCCTTATATTTTATCCATTCCCCCCTTGGACCCCACTGGGTAATCTAGACTCAGTCATGTAAGAAATATAGTACTTTCAGATTCTATCCAATGGCAGGACATTCTAAATCTCCATGCATTGGCAATACCTCTTCTCTTCCAGGAAAGTCACCTCTGCCCCTTTTGTCTATTAACAAAATCACACTTGTTCCTCAAGACAGCCAAACTATCTTATTTTTATTGTCACTCCTTGAAGAATAATTCCTCCCTTATCCACCAATTGTTGTAGGAAATTTTCACATGGCATTGACTGAAACTCTAAGAATAATGGAACCATTTTTTACCACTGCACTTTCTGCATGAAGAAAAATGTTGTCATAAAATTAGCACATGTATTAATCAGGAGAGATTAGGGTATTCTAAGTAACAAACCAAATTTCAGCCACTTAATATAATAGTTTACTTCTTACTTTTGCTGATGTCCCATGAGTAACAGCAGGAGGCCCTTCTCCACTCAGTTACTTAGGGACCCAGGCTGAAGGTGATTTGTGCATTTCCTAGCTGTATGATCTAGAATTCTTAATCCCTTCAGTGCTATGTCAGTGGAAGAAAGAGAGTCAAGATTTACGCATCGTCTTCTCATGGTCCTGACCTGGAATTGATACATGGAACTTCCACTCATGATTTAGTGGACATAATCAACCTCATGACTACATCCAACTGGGCAAGGAGGATGAAAAAATAGGGAGACGATTCGATATTTGCTGAATATGACTGTCTCTGATGCAGAACTCAATAAATATTTGCTTAATATATGAAAGGGGCCTTGTAGCCCAATGGGAAGGGTACCTACCATGTGTCAAATAGTAAGACAAGACTTAGACCATACAGATTTTGTAAGAGCCGCTCGATCTCCTAAGTATTAGCTTCCTCTTCTGAGAAGTGTAGGGGAAAATACACCCCTTATTGTCGGGTTTGTTTTGATTGTAAGAGATGATTTATGCAAAGCAATCAGTACAAGCAGGAATAGGCAGCGAAATGGCTGCAGTGTGTTTCTTGTGCCCGTCATCCTCCACCTCCCTTACCTGTCTATGCTCTCTTTCTTCCCCACTTCCCTGCCCCAGAAATGCAGCTCTGAGAACTGCTCCACCCTGGCTTTTTGCTTTCTGCCTCTGGTTGAGTCCAGCCAGTGGACAGCACAGAGAGGAGACAGGAGAGATGGAAAAGCTGGAGGTGATGTGTTTACCTCCTTCCCTCCCGATCTGATTCAGGATGCTTCTGGCAGCACCAGATAACCCCTTTTCAAGGACTCCAGATTCAGCGAGGCTCCCTCCAGCATCACACTTCCCTCTCTTGCCCTTTCAAGCCCACGTGTGGTTACACCTACTTGCTGTTGCTAGTCTCTGGGTACTTCAGCATCCCAGGTGGTTTCTTTGGACCTGATCATACCTCTGTAAGTAGTCTTTTTGACAAAATCTACTGGCAAATACTACTGGGAATATTATCTGTTCCTGTTGCTCATCCTTGCTCATACTTAACCCTTCTGGACTCTGAATTTCTTGCAGGGAAAGGCAGTGACTCGTGTCTCATTATATTTCTCAAACCCATCACAGTGTCCACGATAGGGGGTATATTTCATATTTAGAAAGAAGCTATTAAACATGACATTAATAAATAATAACATAAATTAGTAAATAGTAAATTAAATAATAATATCAGCTAATATGCACTAAGTGCTTCCTATGTTGCAGGCACTCCACAGCGTGACATACAATTGGAACCAGGTGGGTGCCATCATTGCCCTCTGATTTCATCTGATGATAATGAGGTTCAGGAAGTCTGAAGTACCTGTCTTGCCTTGTCTAGCTAGAAAGTGGTGGACCTGAGACTTTAACCCGAGATGCCTGATCATGCATCTCCAACTTATAACTCCTGTCTTAAATCTGCGCCTGCTAAGTTGCTCAGTCGTGTCTGACTCTTTGTGACTCTATGCACTGTAGCCCACCATGCTCCCCTGTCATGGATTCTCCAGTCAAGAATACTGGAGTGGGTTGCTGTGCCCTTCTCCAAGAGACCTTCCCAACCAAGGGATCAAACCCTTGTCTTCCATGTCTCCTGCATTAGCAGGCAGTTCTTTATGACTAGCACCTCCTGGGAAGCACCATCCTAAATCAGTGGTGGTTTGGCCGCTAAGTTGTGTCTGACTCTTGTGATACACAAGACCTGCCAGGCTCCTCTTCCATGGAATTTCCCAGGCAAGAATACTGGGGTGGATAGCCATTCCCTTCTCCAGGGGATCTTCCCAACCCAGGGATCAAATCCTCATCTCCTGAATTGCAGGCATATTCTTTATACTGACTGAACCACCAGGGACTCCTAAATCAGTTGCTAGCTCTTAAAGGAAGGTTAAAAGGTTATGGTGACATTGTCAGGCTTCTGAGATCTAGTAGGTAGATGGCACAAAGATTTACATTGACAATCATTAAGAAAACAGGGAACATAAGGCCATCTTTGTTTCTTGTGGGGTTCTAGGTCTATGATTTAATTGATGCATAAATGAAATTTCAGTGAAAGCACAGGACATGTTTAGCCTGAGGTCTTTCCTTTGCCTTCTCCAAGGTCCTGCCTAGCTAATAAGGCCATTGAGAGAAAGAAAGCCTCTAAATCTGTGGGTGGGATTTGGGGGCGTAGGCAATAGCCCATAATGGCTGGCTGTGTCTGCAGCTTTCGTGGGTTGAGGCTGAGGGTGGGAGGTGGTCGTCTCAGCCAGGATGGGAAAGCTAATGAGAAGAGGGCAACCTGTGTGGCTTAGGGATAGAGATGCAATTGGAAGTCTGAGAGAATGCTCTGAGTCTCCCCTTCTCCATGATGACCTCAGGTGTATTCTTCACTTGAGGGCTAGGATGAACTCTCCAAAGCATAACTCTGTTCACATCCTTTTCTGAAAAGCCTCTCTCAATCTCTTCCACTGCTGATTCCGTCCTCAACCAGACCCAGGTGTACCCCTCCTTCTGATCTCTGTAACTCCTTCTAAACCCTGTGACTGGAACAGTTAGCATTCTGTATATCTAAACGCTGCCTTGCTATCCCTGCTTCAGACTTGGACCCTGTGGGGGGAAAGGATGAGGATTTTTTTTTTTCTTCATCACTAGCATCTAGCACAGAGCTCAGTACAAATAATTAATATTCAGTTCAGTTCAGTTCAGTCGCTCAGTCGTGTCTGACTATTTGCGACCCCATGAATCGCAGCACGCCAGGCCTCCCTGTCCATCACCATCTCCCGGAGTTCACTCACACTCAAGTCCATTGAGTCAGTGATGCCATCCAGCCATCTCATCCTCTGTCGTCCTCTTCTCCTCCTGCCCCTAATCCCTCCCAGCATCACAGTCTTTTCCAATGAGTCAACTCTTCGCATGAGGTGGCCAAAGTACTGGAGTTTCAGCTTTAGCATCATCCCTTCCAAAGAAATCCCAGGGCTGATCTCCTTCAGAATGGACTGGTTGGATCTCCTTGCAGTCCAAGGGACTCTCAAGAGTCTTCTCCAACACCACAGTTCAAAAGCATCAATTCTTCAGTGCTCAGCCTTCTTCACAGTCCAACTCTCACATCCATACATGACCACAGGAAAAATTATAGCCTTGACTAGACGGACCTTAGTTGGCAAAGTAATGTCTCTGCTTTTGAATATACTATCTAGGTTGGTCATAACTTTTCTTCCAAGGAGTAAGCGTCTTTTAATTTCATGGCTGCAATCACCATCTGCAGTGCTTTTGAGTTAACCTGACTTTAAAGATGGGATACCTGAGACTCCGAGAGATGCAGGGTCTTGTCTAGCCTTTACAAAATTAACAGATGGTAAAATAGGATGGGAACCAGATGTATCTGATATCAAGAACCCACATCATCTTTCTGGGAAGCAAAATTGTTTTACAAAAGAGATCACACTTCATTCATCTCGCCTTCCTGTTTAATGGGATCACTGGACTGTGTTGAAACTGGGTGTTCTGAAATGGAACATCAGCTTTGGAAGTTTCCTGTTATCCTTTCATCTGAGATGGAGCTATAGTCTAGAATCAGATGCCAATGAGGCTATGCAGGGAAATTGTTAGGGAGTGAATAATTTCACACTCAGAAGAGCCACTTGGCATGTCTAGAGTGCTGTGAGAGAGAGAGAGAGAGAGAGGGAAGGAGAGAAAGGAATGGAGGGATGCGGGGAGGAGGAAGAGAGGCTCTTCTATCATTTTCCTGGAGAATAAAAAACTGAGTTATTAGAAACATATTGAAAATGAAAGTAGCTTAATTGTGTTTGGCTCTTTGCGACCTCATGAACTATAATAGCGCACCAGGCTTCTCTGTCCATGGAATTCTGCAGGCAAGAATACTGGTTTGCCATTCCCTTCTCCAGGTGATCTTCCCAACCCAGAGACAGAACCTAGGTGTCCTGCATTGCAGGCCAATTCTTTACCATCTGAGCTTCCAGGGAAGCCCAGAAACATATTAGGCCATGGGAAAAATCACATAACATCAGCTACATACAACACAGTATGTGTACAACACAGTATGTGTACAACACAGTCACAGTTCTATTTCCTGTGGTTTCACAAAATCAGTGATAGCTTCATAAAAACAAGAAAAGGAAAAATTGAAAGCAAAAATGAAAGTTTATGTAAGAGTCAGCCACTGCTCCAAGAATTAAAACTTTATTTAATAATCACTTCTGCTCAAATTCATATAACCTAGGGATGCTCCACACAACCCAGCAAATGCTTAAGGAAAGCTATTAATACAAAGAAGCTACTAGGTCATCTCAATAGTAGTGGGTCATTCATTCACTGAACAAATGTGTGTTGAATTCTTACCTTGGGTCGGGTGCCATGGGGCACTGGAGAGGTATCATGATGTAAGCAGCATATGTCAGTGTTGCTCATTCTAGTCACAACAGTCAATAACTTGGCTAAAATGACAAATTAATTGTCATTTACTTGATTTTATGTCAGAGGTGATATTGACACGGGCTATGGAAAGAAGTGAAGCAGGGCACGGGGGTGAAGTGTGCATGGAGAGTGTACCTTTATACAGATTGGCCAAGGTGGTCCATAATGAGCAGGTTTCCAAGATGGTACTAGTGATAAGGAACCAGCTTGCCAGTGCAGAGGACCCAAGAGACACACGTCCGATCGCTGCATCAGGAAGATCCCCTGGAGGATGGCATGGCAACCCACTCCAGTATTCTTGCCTGGAGAATCCCATGGACAGAGGAGGCTGCTGGTCTACAGTCCATAAGGTCACAAAGCATCGGACCTGACTGAAGTGATTTAGCACACACATGGCACTGAAATGGCAGCATGGTGAAGAAGTGAGCCACAGGGAAGCTGATGGAAAGACCAGAAGGACGAGCAAGTATGAAGTTCCAAGGACAGAGCCTGTCTGGTGAGTCTTGGGGATCAGCACAGCATCCGGCAGGGTTGAGCTGCCTGCTTGAAGGTGAGCACGGCAATAGGTGAGGTGGAAGAGGCTTGAACGGTGCACTTTGCCAGCTGTTGAGAAGGCTTCGACTCTTATCGAGATTGAGAAGGGAGGCTCTTAGAGGACTGAGAGAAGAAGAGAGCTGCTCTGGTTCTAAGTGCTAAGACTCTCTCTGGCTGGAGTGTTGTGTGTAGATGATGAGAGAAGCAAGTGCAGAGGCAGGCAGGAGGGTTAAACGTTGGTTTTGCGCTAATCATGTTGAAATATGACGAGAGCTTGGAGAAGGGTGATAGAGGTGTGGGTGGTATAAGCAGGTGGATCCTGGGAAGATTTTTCCAGAACAGAAGGAATGTTCTTGCATTGTGTTGTAGAGCTTTGTCCTGAGCCCTGTCTTCATTAACATTTAAATAAGCTGCAGCAAATCTGCTAAACTTGTAGATTCATGAGGCCTGGATGGAGGAAATGGCCTAGGCTCAAAGGTTAGGTGGCAGAATGGGGATTCAGGATTAGTTAGACAGGCTGGAGCAGTGGACTCATGACAAATTATGCTGTGGTGAGTGGTTGGCTTCTCCAGACCAATCATAGTGATAAATGAATCATGTCATCACATGGGCACACTTAGGGATTCAAGTTACTGTAAGCTCCATATGTATGATGTGGCTCTCAAAACGTTGTTTCACTAAAATATAGTAC
Organism: Capricornis sumatraensis; assembly: GCF_032405125.1. Lineage (NCBI taxonomy): Eukaryota > Metazoa > Chordata > Mammalia > Artiodactyla > Bovidae > Capricornis > Capricornis sumatraensis. The sequence goes on along the minus strand of NC_091075.1, from coordinate 110,599,370 downwards.
TTAGAAAAAAAGAGGCATGAATCAATTCCTCTCTTCTTTAGTTAAACCACATCTCATATATTGACATTTTTTTTTTTCATATGCCTAAAAGGATAGTCCATTTGAAAAGAATTAAGAGAAAAGTTAGCAGAATAATTATGAAGAGACATAAAACTATGTGGTATAAAAATGATTCAAGGAATTAAATCATGTCTGACAAAGAGAAGAATGTTTCAGGGATACAGGTGACAAATAGCTTTAAATATGGATGCTCAACATGACTCGTAGAGAATACTTAGATTTTACTTACAGATTCAGTGTAAACCTGTGGACAGAAGCCCCGCAGGATATGTTTCAATTTTATATAAAAATACATTTATAACTGTTCAAAGATTAAACAGTTTGAACTAACATGTCATGATTTACTTCACTCAGTATGACAATCTCTTGGTTCATCCAAGCTGCTGCAAATGACATTATTTTGTTCTTTTTACGGCTGAGTAATATTCCATCGCACATATGTACCACGTCTTCTTTATCTATCTCTCTGCTGATGAACATTTAGGTTGCTTCTATATCTTGGCTATTGTAAGTGGTGCTGTAAGGAACACTGGGGTGCCTGTATCTTTTCAAATTGTGATTCCCTCTGGGTGTATGCTCAAGAATGGGTTTGCTGGATCATACAGTAGCTCTATTTCTAGTGTTTTAAGGAACTTCCATACTTTTCTCCATATTATTCACTGATATGTAGAATCTAAAAAGCTAGCAAAAATGAACCAATTTATGAAACAGAAATAGAGTTACAGATGTAGAAAATAATCTTATGGTTATCAGGGGAAAGGGGAAAGGGATAAACTGGGAGCATGGGATTGACATATACACACTATAAAATAGGTCACTAATGAGGACTCACTGTAGAGCACAGAGTACTCTGTCATGACCTATATGGGCAAAGAATCTAAAAAGAGTGGATATATGCATATGTATAACTGACACTTTGCCATACTGCAGAAACTAACACAACATTGTAAATCAAGTGTTTTTCAAAGAATTTTAAAAAAATGTCCTGAGTCCTGTCACTGCAGATGCTCAAGCAGAGGCAGTTTAGGATGTTTGCCTGGATAATCTCTGAGAATCTTCCAGCCCAGAAATCCCAGTCATCTAGATTTGCTGGAGCCAGAGTACTAGTATCTTTATTCTCGAGCTGGGCTGTAAAGTCCCTAAAGACAGGCCACATTACTTATCTGTGTTTTCCTCACAGCACCCAGAACAATGTCATAGTTACTTTCAATGTTAAAACAATTATTAGAGAGAAAGAAGTACACAGTTTGTGACACTGTCGTAGACTTGATTTCAACATGGTTTCAGACCCACTAGTATTTGTGTAGGGGTAATATCTAGAAACATGTTGCCTCTATTTTTGATGGAAATACACCAGGAGCGGGGAAGAAGGTTCATTTTTAACTTTAATCTTGTAGTGGAATTTTTCTCAATCTTTTATTTGCTTTCCATTCAACCGCAGCTCTGCTTCTGGAGGGTGTTCCCCAAGCAGAGAGCCAGATGAGTTGAGGAGCCAGTGCAAGGACAAGGCGGTCTCAGAGAGGCAGACAAGGGTGAGGGGAGCCTGGAACAGCACTCAGGTTGCACTCCTTAGGACCCATGGAGAGTCAGAGCTGCAGGAAGCAAGTCAAAGTTTCAACCCATAAAGCTGGAGCAAGGCCTGAGCTAGATGGGCCTAAGGCTGATGTACCAGACGACCTGGCTCAGAAAGGGAACAGACTTAAGCAGGGGTCTGAAGTTGCTGGGAACGGCTGTCAGTAGTGTGCGGGGATCGTGACTTATGCTGAGTCATCTCTGTGCATTTCCTTCCATCTTAGGTTCTCAGATACCAGCTACTTTGTGTAGTCCCCAAAGGACCACAGGCCTGGACTGACCTGGTGGCACTCATAATGGAATACAGGTCTTGTTCTGTGTTCTTTCCATCCTGTTTCTTCTCAGAATTAACAAGAGGGCCAAGTCTGTGACTACCTTCTCTGTGACCTGATTCTACTTTAGAGAGATGATAGCCACAATGCAGTATCCAGGAGCCAAAATAACGTCCCTTCATGTTTCTTTCTTCTTTTGTTCATGAGCATAGTGACTACTCCAGTATCCCTGCTTGGAGAATCCCATGGACATGGGAGCCTGGTGGGCTACCATCCATGGGGTCGTAAAGAGTTGGACACGACTGAAACAACTTAGCACACATGCCCATGATGACTACTGGAGGATGGTCTTCTTGATTCTATCCTGCCAGGGGCTTGAGCTCAAGCAGACACACTCACTAAAATACCCAGGTACTCAATATCTTTCAGGATTTCCCTTCTCTCGACAAGCATGTGTTATTTAGATGAGCATCTCCAACATTTGGTGGAGGGGTGGGGTCATATAATCGTGATCTTCTCAGCCCTCATGGGATGCCTAGCAAAGAACCATTTCTAGGTCAGGCTCATTGACAAGGCTGGGGTATGAGGGTTGGAGCCAAGTGTTCAGAAACTCATTATCAGCACAGACCATGTCTGCCAGCAGGGAGTGATGGGTTTGTTTTCCCTGGAGTAGGTCTGAATGATTCCCTTCTCCTGTTGCACCATTTTCTTCAAGCTGAGTGATAGATCCTGAGAAGGCCCAATATTCATCTAACATCTGTTTCTCCAATTTTCTAGCCTCCTCGTTGTTTTGAAGGGCTCGGAATCAGTGTTTTAAGTGCATGTGGGCATAATATTCAGTATATTAATACACACTAGAGACAGTTCTGCCTACTAGAAAACCAGGTACTACAGGGTTATAAAAGTCATTTGATACCTTGTAAAGCCCAAGACACCTCACCAATGCCCGGGCCCCGTTACTTGATGTAGTCAGGTGATAACATGTGTACACTTGTATAGCCTTCTCCAGCAAGTGCCAAAAGTTCATGCTAAGTACTACATAAATTATCACCTAATTAAGTACTGTTATGGTTTGAATCGGGGGGAAGTGTAAACTCGATTCTCCTTGGAGAGCCATATGCAGAAATATGATGTGGAATTAATTGTATGGGTCCGGGTCAAAGATCAAAGTACAAGTGGAACTGCCTTTGTGAAGGGAGAATTTGAAAAGGATTTTTGTTGGCATCTCGGCAATTTCATTTTTTGTTATTAGGTTCCTGCTAGCCTACAACGCCATTCCTCTGCCCTTCCTTTTCTCAGTTCTCTGTAAATGGGCTAGCAGGGCAGCTTCTCCTCCCCTTTTGCAGTCTTTGTCCACTTTAGCTTCTTGAACAATCCAAACCGATGTAGGAAGGACTTAAGCTAAATTAAAAGGTCTTGGGTTTGAATGTTGGCTCTCCTAATTCCTGGATGACCTGATTACTGGCCACATTTCATAACTCTGGGAACCTTAGCTTTTTCATCTGTAAAATGGACATAATAACAGCACCCACGTCATTAAGTTGTTGTAGAATAAATGAGAAAATTCCCATTATTCACTTGCATGATGCCCCAGTGGCTCAATAAACACTAGCCATTGTCTTCTAAATATCATCTTCTCTTTCTTCTTAAGTTTATAGGGGCACAGAGCCCTTTGATGCAGGAAAGTCATTCCTCTTAGTTTAGAGGTTGCAAATTATTTGTCACCCCAGATAGTATTCAATTTAAGGAATCCATTTATATTGATATTTATTAATTCACTATTAAACACTTTATATGTACCAGGTGCTGTGCTATTTGCTTGTTCCTGAGGCTACATATTTTTGGGGCTCGAATCACTTCTGTGATTCTCTTCTTGGAACAAGGTCCATTTAATTTGGTCCCTAGGAACCTGTCTCTGCCCACTGCCGACCCTGTGCCCCTGCTCTCCCCAGCTGAATTAATGTTCCCATTGAATTTTGCTACTTCTCTGTGAGTGGCTGTGCGGCAGAATAGATAAGAACATGGGCTCTGGAGTTCAGCACTATGACTCTGAGTATGTAATCTCATCCCTCTGTTGGTTGAATCTGCAGATATAGGACCGAGGATACAGAGGCACCATGTAAGTCTCTGCATGCTCAGTTGGGTCTGTCTCTTTGCCACTCCATGGACTGTAACCCACCAGGCTCCTCTGTGCGTGGGATTATCCCAGCAAGAATACTGGAATGGATTTCCATTTCCTATTCCAGGGGATCTTCCTGACTCAGGGATTGAACCCATGTCTCCTGAGTCTCCTGTGTCTCCTGCATTGGCAGATGGATTCCTTTACTGCTGCAACACCTGGGAAGCCCTACCATGTATATGGGGGGCCAAATACAAGTTGTGCAAAGATTTTCAGATTTTTTTAAACTGTGTAGCGTATTGGCACTCCTAACCCTGGCATTGTTCAAGGTCAACTGTATTATGATCTATCATATAAGGTCAGATACTCCCTAATTTACTTGTGTATTAACCCCTCTATCGGAGAAGGCAATGGCACCCCACTCCAGTACTCTTGCCTGGAAAATCCCATGGACGGAGGAGCCTGGTAGGCTGCAGTCCATGGGGTCGCTAAGGGTCGGACATGAGTGAGTGACTTCACTTTCACTTTTCACTTTCATACATTGGAGAAGGAAATGGCAACCCACACCAGTGTTCTTGCCTGGAGAATCTCAGGGATGGGGGAGCCTGGTAGGCTACTGTCTATGGGGTCGCACTGAGTCAGACACGACTGAAGTGACTTAGCAGTAGCAGCTAACCCCTCTATACTATAAAACCTTTGGGAGAAAAGATGCTGTATTCTTCATACTAAATGATCTCCTTGGTACATAGTAAATACTTGTGTATTGAATGAATGAAGTTTGATCCAGAGACCACTCTGAATAAGGATATAATTTATTTTCCTAGTGATTGGAGTTCATTTGGTTGCATTGCAGTTATTTAGTTCATTTCCAAATTCAGCTCCACTAGAATATGTGTGTGTGTGTGTGTGTGTGTGTGTGTGTGTGTGTGTGTGTGTATGAGGGTGTGTGTGTTAGTCTGACCCCCCCTCTTTGCTATAATGGTCTTGGGGACAGTGGCGAAAATATCTCACTCAATTTGGCAGAGTAGGAAGAATGAGGTTGCAGAGCACATCAAAATCAGCAGCTTACTGAGAGAAATGGAGTCTTAATTTCCAATCCAAGAACTAGATGCGTTCTCAGGTTGGGAAGGACACCGTGTAATTCAAACTCTCAGGTTTGAATGGTGTGAACTCAGAAAGACCCTGTGAGGCTGACTCTGTTTTTAACATCTCTCTGCTTGAATCTGCTTAAATTGTCTTGGTACCAGCTCCTCCAAACTCAGGGTGATTTGGAGGGTTTTCCCTTTCAGGAATGAAATGTGTATGTTGGCCAGGGTAGGTAAGGCAAGGGCAAGCCTGGCGTAGCTAATTCCTGGGGGATGTTATTAATTGGGTAAGAAAGTTTGAAAGAAGTGACTCAGAAAAACAAGATGCTGCCTTCAAAGAAGCTAGCTTCAAATGAAATTATTTTCATTTAATGTAGAAGCCATCTTTGGGCTTCTAAACATCTAAAGAAGTTTGGACCGAGGTCTACAGTGCAGAAGAAATCTCAAAGTCCAGCACAGAAAAACAGAAGCTGGGAGGAAGTACTTTTCCCCACCCTCACTCTATCTTCACTATCTGAGTTGAGATATGATAAAAGAGTAAGGCAAGTAGGGTCAAAGGGACTTCCCTGGTGGCCCAGTGGTTCCAGCAGGCTATGGAAACCCTTCCAAAGCAGATGGACTATTGAAGGGTCCATGGTCCATCCCTGGTTGGGGAGCTAAGATCTCATGTGCCTTTGCAGCCAAAAAACCAAAACATAAACAACAGAAGCAATGTTGTAAGAAATTCAATAAAGGCTTTAAAAAAGTAGGGTCAAAATATCACCACTTGATTAATAGTGGAAGATTGGTGGACATGGCTTAGTAAGTCAAACAGACAATCATAAGCAATGATGGATTACAAGACAGACACAAGCGTCCATTCCTAATCCCACTCTAGCATTATGCACCTATCACATGTCTGTCCCACACATCGTTTGCACGATCCAAAGTGGTCCTCACTGCAACCTAATATGTGTTAGATACCATTCATATCCTCAGCTGCTGCTGCTGCTAAGTCGCTTCAGTCGTGTCCAACTCTGTGCGACCCCATAGACGGCAGCCCACCAGGCTCCCTCGTCCCTGGGATTCTCCAGGCAAGAACACTGGAGTGGGTTGCCATTTCCTTCTCCAATGCATGAAGGTGAAAAGTGAAAGTGAAGTTGCTCAATCGTGTTCGACTGTTAGCGACCCCAAGGACTGTAGCCCACCAGGCTCCTCCATCCATGGGATTTTTCCAGGCAAGAGTACTGGAGTGGAGTGCCATCCTCAGCCTCAGGCACAAATCTGTATTCCAGCTATCTGGATTTCAAACTGAACTCCACCGTTTGCTAGCTTTGTGACCACAGGCAAATTATAAAATTCTGTGACCTAGTTTCCTAAATAAGGTGTAAAGAGTCGAACATGACTGAAGCAACTAAGCAACAGCAGCAGCATGGAGATAGTATTAATAGCAGCATCTACCTCATAGAGCACCACACAGATTAATTAATTAGAACATGCAATACAGAACATAATTTATATGTTACACTGCACTTAATATAGCTGTATGTGTGTGATAGTATTATTTTCACAATTAAAAAGCAACAAAAGAGAGAAGTGGGGTGATTTGCTGAGAGTGTTGTAGGCAATAAATGTCATCACAGAGGTTGTTGGGATTTGAGTTTATCTGACTCTGATGTGTATGCCTTTTCCGCATCTCTCAAAATACTTCAAAATGCTTACCGAAGTAGGATGTAAAAGTGATGTCCAAATGGAAAGATTCTATTTAATGGACCTATGTATAAACGAATCCCTGTCCATGCTGATCATTGCTACCTTGTCATCTTCATTAGTGAGAGCATGGCTAAGTGCTTTTCTTACTCCCTGTGCACTGAACTCAGCTGGTGGTAACTCTGCACGTTGAGAATGATCTCTTTCCAATTCTGGTCCTGCTTTACCACCTGCACCCTGGAATGAAATGCCCTCTAGTTTCTTAGCTTTCTGGATTCAGCTGCCTTTTTCATCATAGCTATGATTCAGTTCATTGGGTTGATTGGAGAATAGATAACATTTCTTCTTCCATGACGGTCATTGCCTTTCACTCTCCACTCCCTCAGGAAAGTGAAAGGGAAAGTCATTCAGTCGTGTCTGACTCTTTGCAACCCCGTGAACTATACAGTCCATGGAATTCTCCAGGACAGAATACTGGAGTGGGTAGCCTTTCCCTTCTTCAGGGGATCTTCCCAACCTAGGAACTGAGCTGGGGTCTCCTGCATTGCAGGCCAATTCTTTACCAACTGAGCTATCAGCGCAGCCCCAGGACCTAGGATCAAAATTCTTTTCCTTCAGAAAAACATAAGTAATGATGACAAAAAATTTAGTGAGTATAAGTACATATCAGATATTTGTCTAAGAGTTTTATGTGTCTTAAAGCATATTATTCTTATAATAACCACTTGGGGTAAGTAATATATATATATATATATATATATATATGTGTGTGTGTGTGTGTGTGTATGTATATTATTTTACAAAGAACAAAAACAAGGCATCAGAGATGTTAGGGAATTTCTCCAAAGTCTCAGTCTCAAAGTGAGTAAGTGGTTGGAGCTAAAATATAAACCTAGTTAATTTGGCTTCAGTTTCTTTTTTAATTGACTAATTATTGGAGTATAATTTCTTTACAATGTGTTAGCTTCAGCTATACAATGAAATGAATCAGCTACATGTATGCATATCCCCACCCTCTGGGACCTCCCTCCACCCACTCCATCCCTCTCCTCTAGGTCATTGCAGAGCAATGAGCTGAGCCCCCTGTACTTTATAGCAGGTTACTAACTATACTGGGGCTTCCCAGGTGGCTCAGTTGTGAAGAATCCATTTGCTAATGCAAGAGATGTGGTTTGATCACTAGGTCGGGAAGATCCCTTGGAGTAGGAAGTGACAACCCACTCCATTATTCTTGGCCAGAAAATTCCATAGATAGAGGACCCTGGGGGACTGCAGTCCATCGAAAAGAGTTTCAAAAAGAGTTGCACAGGGCTGAGTGACTGAGCACAAACACACTAACTATATTGCTTCTCATGCATACTAACTTGAGTCATGCCAGGAACTCCTGAGCCCCAGATAGACATCTTCCACCTGGGTTTTGTCCTCCATGTCAGGTACAACCTCCTAGTGATACATCAAGTCCCAGATCTCACTCTCAGACACCCATACCTCTGCCTCCCAATCAGGTTTGACTACTTCCTTTTTGGTGTCCCTGTCAGTCATTTCTATTACAATGCTTCTATTACTGTAGCACTTTTTAAAATTATAAATTTATTTATTTTAATTGGGGGCTAATTACTTTACAACATTGTATTGGTTTTGCACATTATAAAAAATTAACAAGATGTTTTATTTTATTGAAGCATAGTGTTAAGTGTGTTAGTCACAGAGTTGTGTCTGACTCTTTGCAACCCCATGGACTGTAACCCACCAAGCTTCTCTGACCATGGGATTGAAAGGTTGTTGCTGAGCCATGAAGGATGCTGAGATTCTTGACCTCTGGAGGAGAGGAATTCAATCTGGGGCCAGTGACGAGGCTTGATCGTTCAGAGCTTTTGTGTAACAGTTTTATTAAACTATAAAAGAGATAGAGAAAGCTTCTGACACAGACATCAGAAGGGGGCAGAAGGAGTGCCCCCCTGCTAGTCATTAGCCAGATATTCAAGCAGGTTGCTAATTAGAAAAAGGGAATGTCTCAAAACTCGGAGACTGGCACCCGGCCCTTCGCCCACAACATGCATTTTGAGATAACGCTGGCACAAGGTGAGTCATCCCGGGCCATAAAACGATTGACATGAATCTTGAAGAAAGGCAGGTTTCCAAGTAAATATATAATTTCATTAACACAGATTAGAAGAACATTGTATTAGTAAAACATACTGGTTTGTTGAGCCCTTATCGGTTCTGAGTCTTAAGGGGAACCAACTTGAAGAAAGTCTAGAGTAAATACATAGTTCATTAACATAGCTTAAGAAAAACATTTCCATAAGAAAAATGCATCGGTTATCTCAAAGTTAGAAAAGGGAAGTTCAGGTGGAACCAGGTGTCCTCATGGCAGCACTGAATTTTAAGAGAAACCTCCTTTTAAATTTGTACAGAGAAGGGAAAAAAGTCTGACACTTGTAGTTTGTTTCCTGCTGCCACTTTAAAAGAGAGATAAAAACCGTCTGATACTCGCAGCCTATTTCCTCTGCTTGGAGACCCCTACCCTTCCTGGCTGTTACTCTCTCAGGGTTCTCTTGGAAAGAATACTGGAGTCAGTTTCCATTCCCTTCTCCAGGATATCTTCTTGACCCAGGGTTCAAACTTGGGTCTCCTGCTTTGTAGGCAGATTCTTTACTGTCTGAGCCACCAGGAAAGCTCTTGAGGTACAGCTTATACTCAAAGAAATAGAAAGATTTCAAGTGTACAGTTTAGTCAGTTTTGACAAATACATAGAATATGTATAACTCATATTCTTAAAAGATATATAGCACTTGCATCCTCTAGAAAGTTTCCTCATGCCGAATTCTAGCCAGTTCCTGCTCATCCTTCTCCCTTGTTTTGATTTCTTTCACTGTTGGGTTAGCTTTGTCGAAAATTTCATACAAATGGAACCATTTGGTATGTAGCTTTTTGTACTTGCTTTTATTTCACTCAGCACAATGTATTGAGATTTATTTTTTATTATTGCATGCATTAATAATTTGTTTCTTTTATTACTGAGTAGTACTCTAGTATAAAATTTTTTGAAATGTGTTTATTCAATGAATGTTATGAAAATTATTAATTTTTCATATGGGACTCTTTTTTTTTTGGCTTTCATTTAAAAACAAAAGCTCTGAATATTCTTGGGCAGATATTTTTGTGATGTAGAATGTAAGTTTTCATTTCCTTTAGATAAATACAAGGAAGTGAATTCATGGATTGTAGGATTTTTAGTTGTTTAAGATACTGACAAGCCATTTTCTGAAGTTCACCATTTTACACACTCACCACACTGTATGAGAGGTCCAGTTGCTCCTTATCCTCACCAACACTTGGTGTGTTCAGTCCTTAAAATTTTAGCCATTTTAGTAGGTGTGTAGTGGTGTCTCCACGTGGTTTTAATTTCCATTTCTCTGATGACTAATGATGCTGAGCACTTTGTCATGTTCTTCTAAGCCATTTATTTATCTTCCTTTATGTTTTACTTCCCGCTTACCCTGTCATTTCTATATAGGTTTCTTGACTTTATTTTTGAGTTTTAGATGTTCTTTAGAGAGTTGGACCATAAAGAAAGCTGAGCGCTGAAGAACTGATGCTTTTGAACTGTGGTGTTGGAGAAGACTCTTGAGAGTCTCTTGGACAGCACGGAGGTCAAATCAGTTAATCTTAAAGGAAATCAGTTCTGAATATTCACTGGAAGGAATGATGCTGAAGCTAAAGCTCCAATACTTTGGCCATCTGATGCAAAGAACTGACTCACTGGAAAAGACCCTGACACTGGGAAAGATTGAAGGCAGAAGAAAAAGGGGATGACAGAGGATGAGATGGTTGGATAGCATCACTGACTTGATGGACATGAGTTTGAGCAAGCTCTGGGAATTGATGATGGACAGGGAAGCTTGTTATGCTGCAGTCCATGGGGTCACAAAGAGACAGATCTGACTGAGAGACAGAACTGAACTGAGCTGAGATGTTCTTTATATATTATATATACAATCCTTTGATCAGTTAATACTGCAAGTATATTTTCCTATTGTATGAGTCGTGTAATTATTTTTCAATTGGATCTTTTGATGAAGTTGAATTTATCTTTTTAATCTTTTTTTAACCCCCTTTTATGACTGCTACTTTTAGAGTTCTGCCCCAAAAGCTAGCCTACACCAATGCTATGAAGATACTCTTCTATACTTCATAGATTGCCTTTTACCTTTGGGTCTATTGTTTATTTTTAATTATTTTTTTTTGTATACGGTGTGAGGAAAGGTTTACATATTCTTCCCCATATCTAATTATTTCAGCACAATATTGAAAAACATCCTTACCTCATTACTCTGTAAAGTTTTTTAAAACTTAATTTTGAAATTTTTATATAAGTGAGATTATATGATTGCCTTATTTCCATTCTTGGGGAAAAGATTTATGTAAATTAGAATATTAAACCAATTTTGCACTGCTCACATGCTACTGCTAAGTCACTTCAGTCATGTCCATCTCTGTGTGACCCCATAGACAGCAGCCCACCAGGCTTCCTCATCCCTGGGATTCTCCAGGCAAGAACACTGGAATGGGTTGCCATTTCCTTCTCCGATGCATGAAAGTGAAAAGTGAAAGTGAAGTCGCTCAGTCATGTCCAACTCTTAATGACCTCGTGGACTGTAGCCTACCAGGCTCCTCCATCCATGGGATTTTCCAGGCAAGAGTACTGGAGTTGGGTACCATTGCCTTCTCTGTTTCTCACATGAACTTCTCTTAAACATGATACATTGTCTTTTTAATATATTTTATGATTTGAATGGCTAATATTTTAAAAATATGTTTTCTATCTATATCCTGTAATATTGGTCATTAGTTTTCTTTTTTTAAAATTTTTAATTGGAGAATAATTGCTTTACAATGTTGTGTTGATTTCTGCCATACCACAACATGAATCAACCTTAAGTATACATATGTCCCTCTTGAATCTCCTTCCCACCTCTCACTCCAACCCTCCCCTCTAGGTTGTTACAGAGAAGAATAGAGATGCAGCCAAAGAGAACAGACTTCTGGACACAGTAGGGGAAGGAGAGGATGGAATGAATTGAGAGAGATGCATTGGAAGGTACACACTACCATGTGTAAAATCTGTAGCTAGTGGGAAGTTGCTGTATAACACAGGGAGCTCAACTCTGCTCTGTAAACAAATTAGTTTTCTTTTAATGTCTTTGAGTGGATTTGGGATCACGGTTATTATGGGCTCACAAAATAAGTGCGCAAGATTGGTTTTATTTTTTACATACTTGTTTGGTAGAACCCGTTAGTGACACCTGGCTCTGGAGCCTCCATAATGATTTTTTTTTTTTTTTTTTTTTTTACCAATTCAGTTTCACTGATAAGTATTAAATTACCTAGACTCTCTATTTTTCCCTAAATCTATAGGATCAATGGTGTTATTCCCTCTTTCATTCCAGATACTCATATTTGTGTTTTCTCTCTTTTTATTTCTTGATTAGTTTAGGAAGAAATTTATCACTATTACTGATCTTTTCAGAAGAGTTATCATGTGGTTTTATTGATTTTCCTATACTTGTTTATTTTCTATTTTATTGGTTTCTATTATATTAATATTTATTTTCTTTCTTTTTTATACTGAATTCAGTTTAATTTCTTCCTTTTCCCTAGCTTCAATTGTAGAAACTTAGATCACTGATTTTAAACTTTTATTTTATTTTATTTAAAAAATTTTTATTTTTTTACTTTATAATACTGTATTGGTTTTGCCATACATTGGCATGAATCCACATCTTTCATCTACTTTGAGAATATAAGATTTAAGAAAAAGGAAAATAAAAAATGATGTGTGTGTGTGTGCATGTGTGTGGGTGTTCTTTGTGGAGAATTTCTCCTGAATGTGAATTCCAACCCTTTCCCCTGCTGAGACAGAGGAATTGAGGGTGTACATCTTTCTCATGCTTGAAGGGCTTCAATGGGACCAGTCATAAAGCTTCAGTCATGTTCCCTGCAGTTGGTAGACACAAAGAACAGAGATATACTTGTTACTGTTCAGTCGCTCAGTCGTGTTTGACTCTTCATAATGCCAGGGACTGCAGCACATTAGGCTTCCCTGTCGCTCACCATCTCCCGAAGTTTGACCAAGTTCATGTCCATTGCAGCGATGATGCCATCCAGCCATCTCATCCTCTGATGCCTCTTCTCCTTCTGCCCCCAATCTTTCCCAGCATCAAGGACTTTTCCAATGAGTCAGCCCTTCACATCAAATGATCAAAATATTGGAGTTTCAGCTTCAGCATCAGTCCTTCCAGTGAGTATTCAGGGTTGATTTCCCTCAAGATTGCCTGGTTTTATCTCCTTGCTGGCCAAGGAACTCTCAGGACTCTTCTTTAGCACCACAGTTTGAAGGCATCAATTATTTGGCATTCGGCCTTCTTTATCATCCATCTCTCACAACCTTTTATGGCCACTGGGAAGATCATAGCCTCGACTATACTGACCTTTGTTGGCAGAAATAACGGCTCTTGCTTTCCAACACAGTGTCTAGGTTTGTCACAGCTTTCCTGCCAAAAAGCAAACTTCTGATTTCATGGCTGCAGTCACCATCCGCAGTGATTTTAGAGCCCAAGAAGAGGAAATCTGTCACTACTTCCACGTTTTCCCCTTCTATTTGCCTTGAAGTAATGGGGCTGTATGCCATGATCTTAGTTTTTTTTTAATTTTTAGTTTTAAGCTGGCTCATTCACTCTCCTCTTTCACCCTCATCAAGAGACCCTTCAGCTCCTCTTCACTTTCTACCATTAGAGAGGTATCATCCACATATTTGAGGTTGTTGATATTTCTTCTGCCTATCTTGACTCTAGCTTGTAATTCATCCAGCCTGGCATTTCTCATGATGTGCTCAGCACATAGTTTAAACAGTGTGACAGCAGACATCCCTGTTGTACTCCTTTCTCAATCTCGAATCAATCAGTTGTTCCATACAGGGTTCTGTCTGTTACTTCTTGACCCGAATACAGGTTTCTCAGGAGACAGGTAAGATGATCTAGTATTCCCATCTCTTTAAGAGCTTTCCATAGTTTATTATAATCCATGCAGTCAAAGGCTCTGAGGTAGCCAACGAAATAGAGATAGTTGTTTTTCTACATACTATCAGAAAAGCTGTAGTAGGATTTCCCTGGAGGTCCAGACGTTTAAGACTCAGCATGTCTATGGCAGGGGGTGTGTGTTTGATCACTGGTCTGGGAACTAAGATCCTGCAAGCCGTATGACATGGCAAAAAATAAAATAATAATAAAGTACCAAGAGATCCCTTTAAAAAAAAAAAAAACACAAAGGAAAAAAGCTGTAACAACCTGTGACAAGCCAGAATGAAGTATAGGACGTGTGAGGTAATCAATGGAGGAAGAATTACAAGAGCACATTCTGTGGACCAGATGGGGACAGAGCCAGGCCAGCCTGGAGCTATTTCATGTCTTGTCAAGAGGACTGCCTAGGTGTGCATTTAGGCTCAACTACCACCATGGATGTGACCTTCAGCCCTAAGAAATCTAGGGTGGAGGGGGAGCAGCCAACTGAAGGAGAGGCATTATAATGTCAGAGAAGTTGTTGGAACCTGGGTCTAGCAGAGAAGCTTCCGAACAGCTTTCAAGCCATCCACGGAAAAAGTTACTGCTGGGCAACTGCCAGGTCCAGAGAACATAACATTCACACTGCAAAACTGTCCTTCCTTCTCTTCTCCTTGGCAGCCCATTCTCTTTGACTTGTATGAGGTGTAGAACAGCAGCCAGTGAGTGGGGGAAGACATAGACGATAAAGAGGATAGAATCCAAATATATCCTTCGCTATGGGCAGCTGCTCTACCTTGCCTTAGGTGGGGATGGGGTAAGAGAAAGTGTCAAACCTTGAATGAAGAATGATATGGAAATAGTGCCTTGGGTAGACACCTTCAGTAACTGTATTGAGATTGTGCGACTCTTTGGGACCCCATGGACTGTAGCCCACCAGGCTTCTCCATCCATGGAATTTTCTAGGCAAGAGTCCTGGAGTGGGTTGCCATTTCCTTCTCCAGGGAATCTTCCCAGTCCAGGGATGGAACCTGGGTCTCCCGCATTGCAGGTAGAGGCTTTACCGTCTGAGCCACCAGGGAATACTTTCTTTCTTTCTTTGTGTTTTGTGATGCAATAAGGCAGAAGAACTACAAGGGGGAAGTAAATAGTTAAGATTCCACGACTGCTTTCAGACATCAGATAACAGGCAGTAACAAGACCGTGATTCTTGAGAAAAGGGGAGCAAATGAGGTGAGCCCTAA
Organism: Capricornis sumatraensis; assembly: GCF_032405125.1. NCBI lineage: Eukaryota > Metazoa > Chordata > Mammalia > Artiodactyla > Bovidae > Capricornis > Capricornis sumatraensis. The sequence continues at coordinate 110,584,268 of NC_091075.1, read as the reverse complement.
AATTGCTACAGTTTTCTGCCTAAAAATGATCTCCAGACTGCAGGACCAGAAAAGTGAGTTTAGTCGCTCAGTCATTTCCAACTTTGCAACCCCATGGACTATAGTCCGCCAGGCTCCTATGTCCATGGAATTTTCCAGGCAAGAATACTGGAGTGAGTTGCCATTCCCTTCTCCAGGGAATCTTCGAAACCCAGACAATGAACCCAGGTCTCCTGCATTGCCTTCAGGTTTTTTACTATCTGTGTCCCCAGGGAAGCCCAGCACCAGGAAGGGGGAATCCAAACAACACCTGGATGTCTTTCTAAAGAGTAGAAACGGTGATAGTACTCAGGGAGGCTAAGTTACATGTGTCTAGTGACTCCCCTGATCTGGGAAAGATTGAAGGCAAAAGGAGAAGGGGACGGCAGAGGATGAGATGGTTAGATTGCATCACTGACTCAGTGGTCTTGAATTTGAGCAAATTCCCAGAGATAGTGAAGGATAGGGAAGCCTGGCATGCTGCTCTCCATGGAGCGGCAAAGAGTCAGACAAGGCTCAGAGAATAAACAACAACAATAAGTGCCTACCATATTGGACAGCACGGGTCTAAATTGACAGGGGAAATGGCAATAAATCCACTGACACTGGACAGTGGCTGTCTCCAGCTGGCAAGATTTTGCTTTATGTATATCTATGTTTATCAGTTTTTCTAGAATAAGTATATATTCCTTTAAAATATATTTAAAAACTTTATTTTAAAATGTGCATATCAAATTCTTAATACCTAAAGAAAGTTATGGTTCCAGACAATGTTTCATCTTCCTTCTTTGAATAAATTTGAAAAAGGCCCTAAGAGACAGACAAAAAAAAAAAAATCAAATTGTTTTGATCACATTCAGTGAGTTGTGCTTCTCTGATCAACTGGTTGCACTTTGAGAATTCTTTTCAGCTACTGACAGTGATTTCCTCTACTTCTTCATCAGATCAGATGAGTTCTGGTAATATTGTCCACACAGATTTAAAGCCCATTTCAGTTGGAAGATAAAGGAACTTGTCATCTCTTTGCCTATGTTGTCACAAAACTCAAATTTGAGTGTTAAAGAATCTAGACGTCCAGGAGTCCCTTTCTCTTCTCAAAGACTTTTGCCAGAGATCCTGGGGAGGATTGCTGTGTTTGGTGGGAGAAAGGGACTGTTGATTAAATGACTTGGAATTTCCCTTTTAATGTTAAGACATTTTATTCCCTAAGGGTATGGATGGAGGAAAAGGGGGCAGAAACTAACAAAAAAAAAAAAAACCCTCACTTGTGATGAAGGACAGGTAGGCATGAGGGCTATACCAGCAGCTGCTTCTTGTTGACTCCTGTCCACAGACAGCCTCTTGTGGCTCTCTTTGGGGTAACCGCCCCCAGTTAGCTCGCCTTGGAAAGGCAAACAGCATTAAAACTAAAGAAAGTTCCACCGCTGACTCTATGGCATTAGAATTATCACCCAACAAAATCACTGTCTGCAGCCAAAGGACACCTTGTCACAGTCAGAATGAGCCTGGCCGAAGGCATCTTGGGGAAAAAGAGAAGCCTGTCTAGACAGATTGGAATGTCTCGCGTGCCTAATTAAACAGTCCCTCTTAGAGCCCGTGCTGGGTGAACAGTATGCTTGTTTATTAATGACTTGTGGAACTTACCTTTCAAGAGGTGCCATGCACTTCATCCCCTTCCATGGATTCATGGGAATTGCAGGGCCCTAGGGACCAAGTAATCCAATCTTCTAAATTTCCAAAAGAGAAAAGCTAAAGATCAGAGAGAATAACAAGGCTGGACAGGGAGGGGTGGCAATGACAACATGAGAATCCAGGTTTCTGACACTTGGTCCAGCGTCCTTTCTACCAGGCCAGGCTGCCTGTGATGTGTGACCACCACCGAGGATGCTGCCAGGAAGGCTCCGGCTTGCCATCTATCCCCTTTTAGGGCTACCTTACTTATTAAAATTCCCCTATTACTGGTATCCCTTTGGGCTGTCAATCTGGCTTTTTCGCTTTAAAACTATAAATGTTCCAAATGGAGTAACAGAACCCAGGTTTGGATCCTCCCAGAAGCAGTCTCAATTCCCTTTGGTTTCTCCTGGAAGCAGTTTATTTTGAAGATGATTCTGGGGAGCACTAGGGTAGGAATGGAAAGATGCAAGGAAAAGGAAACCAAGAGAGATTTGTTATTGAAAATGTGACTGCTAACGGCAACCAAAGCTCAAGCCCTTTGGGGAATTCTGAGGTATATTCAACATTTCCTCCAGGGTTATTATATCGAAGGATAAGGAAGTTAGAGCTGTTATCTTCCATTCTTTTTTTTATTTTTTTAAACTTTGAGGATAGTTGCCTTACAGTATTGTGTTGGTTTCTGCCATACAGCAACATGAATCAGCTATAGGGATCTGTCCCCTCTCTCCTGAAACCCCCTCCTATCTCACCCCCCACCCCCCGCCCCATCCCTAGGTGATCACAGAGCTCTGGACTGAGCTCCCTATGTCATATAGCAAATTCCCACCTGCTATCCATTTTACATATGGCAATTTTTATGTTTCCATGCTACTCTCCAATTCATCCCACCCTCTCCTTCCCTCACTGTGTCCACAAGTCTGGTCTTGCAGGTAGGTTCATCAGTACTATCTTTCTAGATTCCATATGCATGCAGTAATATGCAATATTTGTCTTTCTTTTTCTGACTTGCTTCACTCTGCATAATAGGCTTTATGTTCATCCACCTCATTAGGATTGACTCAAATGCATTCTTTTTTGTAACTGAGTAATATTTCATTGTACATGTGTACCACAACTTCTTGTATCCACCCATCTGTTGATGGACATCTATGCTGCTTCCATGCCGTGGCTATTGCAAAAAGTGCCGCATCAACTCTTGTCATTGGCTGATAACTGCTCCCAGGGATCACAGACTCATTTCCTGTCTCATCTGTCATGCTCGGGCCAGGCTTTAAGTGACTCACAGTGTCACTGGAGACTGCGGCAGGTCCCTGAGGGCACATCCCGGAGAGGGGATTCAAGGAAGGTGCTGTTTGCTACCCATCTGTCCTCAGCTGAGCATAAACTAGACTGAATGCTTGCCCCCATAATAGCTAAAGACAGAATGGTGAGGAAAATGGTAGATTTCTTGGAGGTGGGAAGAACTGTGACAAAGAATTTGGGTAAACAGAACAGTGCCCAGAAAATTGCAGACTCATACGGTTTAAGATGAGTTTGCAATGCAGGGTTCTGGGGGTGTGACCTGTTTATGGGTTACTTGACACATTTTACTGAATGAAAGCCAGTAATTTATAGCCACTGACCTGCTGACAACTTTCTTCCTGACTTCTCCTCCCGGCTCCCATTTTAGACAAAACATGGGGAACCAGGGGGTAAAAGACCCCATAAACCTCACTTTGATTTAAATTGTCTCCATCTCTTTTAGTTCAAGCCAAGCATTACCATTCCATTTTATGTAATTCAACTCAATAAGGTCAAGCATTTATTGATTGCCTTTTGTATGCTTAATAGATATTCCTTTTATGACTTTTATTTGAGTAAATCTCCTTGCCGTAGCTTTGTTAAATGAATGGGCCATCTTGTGTTTATTTACTGACCTCAGTCTCCAAATGTGCTCCTATCCTGCTAATTGATCAATCAGTAAGTCAGCCTATCAATCAATCAGTTAATCAATCAGTATGGCTTTGTTATTGTTCAGTTGCTCAGTCACGTTCAACTCTTTGCAACCCCACGGACTGAAGCATGCCAACTCTCCTGTCTTTCACTGTCTCCTGGAGTTTGTTTATATTTGTGTCCATTGAGCTGGAGATGCTAAGAGGAAACAAATTGAACTTGAAGTGAGATTTAGTTCTGAGGCATCACATAGTGCCTATTTAAAATGTCAGCAAGTCACTGGGAAATCCATTCACCAAGGCTTTCTTTATGAAAAACGAGATAGTCATACCTAGTCTACACAACTGTATTCTGTGAGATTGGTGGCCTAAGAGCTAGGAGACCACTTTGTAACCTGCAATGAACTTAATATGTGTGTTTATTCTTAATTGTCCAGGCTCCTCTTGCCTGGGGAATTCTATGGTCAGAGAAGCCACACTGGCTACAGTCCATGGGGTTGCAAAGGGTCAGACACAACTGAGCGACTAACACACACACACACACACACACACACAGATACTGCAAACATGATCTTATTGCCTGCTGTGTACCAGATACTGTAATAGTTGCTGGATACAAGGTCATTAAAAACAAAAGCAAAAACAAAAACTGCTCCTCACTTTCATGAAATTCACAGCCTTAAGATACTCAATGGCACTGCTACTATTCACAACACAGTGTAAGAAAGAAAGAAAGTGAAGTCGCTCAGTCATGTCCGACTCTTTGCCACTCCATGGATTGTAGCCTACTAGGCTTCTCCATCCATGGTATTTTCCAGGCAAGAGTACTGGAGTGGGTAGCCATTTCCTTCTCCAGGGGATCTTGGATCTGACCCAGGGATTGAACCCAGGTCTCCCACATTGCAGGCAGATGCTTTACTCTCTGAGCCACCAGGGAAGTCAATGGCACTGCTACTATTCACAACTCAGTGTAGAAACACACGTATCTAGAGCAGACCATCTCTGTTGTTATGGATTTTATGGTTTAGGGAAGGGGAGGGAAAGTTAATGAAAAATAATGAAGCACTATGTGTGGCTCTAGTATAGCCCTAAGATACACGTGCTGTGTGCTGTGCTTAGGCGCTCAATCATGTCCAACTCTTTGTGACTCCATGGACTGTAGGCCTCCAGGCTCCTCTGTCCATGGGTATTCTTCAGGCAAGAATACTGGAGTGGGTTTACATGCCCTCCTCCAGAGGATCTTCCCAACCCAGAGACCAAATCCAGGTCTCTCGCATTGCAGGTGGATTCTTTACCATCTGAGCCACCAGGGAAGCCCAAGAATACTGGAGTCGGTAGCCTATCCCTTCTCCAAGGCATCTTCCCAACCCAGGAAGTGAACCAGGGTCTCCTGAATTGCAAGCAGATTCTTTACCAGCTTAGCTACCAGAGAAGCCCACTAAGATACATAAAGAAAGAAATGTTGGGTGGATGAGTAAGATTTTAGTAAAATAAACTGGGGAAAATATGGGCGTAGGAGGCACTGTGGGGGCTCTGCTCAGATATCTCTGCATCCCATAACTGTCTCTTTGCTCTCTTCTCCAAGCATCTGAGCTCCTCTGCCTCTAAAGCCTGTACCTGAGTCTCTTGGTTGGAGGCCTGCCCTTGGCTTTCCCCAAACTTGCAGACAGCTACAAGTACCTGGGAGTTTATGTCTCTGGGGCCGCCCTAGTTGATGACTAATTAGCATGGGAGTATGAAAGCTCAACTCTTCTGCCTAGGACTGGGTCAGAGTTGGAGGCATAATTTACACTTACGGATTCCCCACTGGGAAGAGCTGAAGCTACCCTCTCTGGGACTCTGCCTGAAATCACACCCTTGCCTGCTCTTGCTGGTTTCTCCTGGGCACACATCCTTCATAAATCGCTCACACACAAATACTTGTCTCACAGTGTGTTTCTGCGGAATGCAACCTAAGGTACAGGGCATTCCCGGTGGAATCGATGGCCATGGGGAGAGTGCAATTTTAGAAAGGTGGGAGGTATGAGCGGGGAACAACATAGTTTATGGCTTGTGGCTGGAGACTGTGAATTTGACATCAAACCAGGTCAAAATCCTCCAAATATGAACCATTTATTGGGCCATTGATATGAACTTAGCACTGGTTTCAGTCCTTGGAATATATGGGTTAAAAAAAAAAAAAAAAGATGAGATCTGTGATCTGGTAGAGCATATATAATGGGAGATAAAGAAAATAAATAATACACATGAGAAATAAGTCAATTTAATATGCAGTGTGCTAGAGGATAAGAGCTGCATAAAGAATATGGAGATTTCATGGTTTCACATTAATTTTGGAGAAGATTTTGCTAATAAGCCATGGGAAGATAATTTGTGATCTTGGGTTTTCAAATTTTTTACATTTTTATTTAAATGTAGTTGATTTACAATGTTGTGCTAGTGTACAGCAAAGGTGTACAGCAAAGTGATTTTTTATACATATATACGTGTGATTTTTTACATATATATTTTTAGGTTCATAGTAAGACAAGGAGTCTCATTAAAAAAAAATTATTGAAATATATTTGATTTACAATGTTGTGTTAGTTCCAGGTGCATAGCAAAGTGATTCAATTACATGCATAAATATATGTATATGATTATTTATATATATGTATATATATATATATATATGAATTTTTAGGTTATTTTCCATTACAGGTTATTAGAAGATACTGAATACAGTTTCCTGTGTTCTACAGTAGATCCTTGTTGGTTATCTCCTCCATATATAGTAATGTGTATATTTTAATCCCAAACTCCTGATTTACCCCTCCCCCTGCTTCTTTCCTCTTTGATAACAAGGTTTGTTTTCTATGTCTGTGAGTCTATTTCTATTTTGTAAACAAGTTCATTTGTATCATAATTTTGCCTAAGCAATATTATGTGATGTTCATCTTGGTCTGTCTGATTTATTAGTTCACTTATGATAATTCTGTATGATAATCTCTAGGTCCATTCATATTACTGCAAATGGCATTATTTTAGAGCCTCTTGATAAAGATGAAACAGGAGAGTGAAAAAGCTAACTTAAAACTCACCATCCAAAAAACAAAGATCATGACATCTGGTCCCATTACTTCATGCCAAATAGTTGGGGAAATAATGGAAACAGTGACAGGCTTTATATTCTTGGGCTCCAAAATAGCTGCAGATGGTGACAGTGGCCAAGATATTAAGACTCTTGCTCCTTGGAAGAAAACGTATGGCAAACCTAGACAGCATATTAAAAACAGAGACATTACTTTGCCGACAGAGGTCCATATAGTCAAAGCTATGGTTTTTCCAGTATTCATGTATGGATGTGAGTGTTGGACCATAAAGAAAGCTGAGTGCCAAAGAGCTGATGATTTTGAACTGGAGAAGGTGCTGGAGAAGACTCTCGAGAGTCCCTTGGACTGCAAGGAGATCAAACCAGTCAATTCTAAAAGAAATCAATCCTGATTATTCTTTGGAGGGACTAATGCAGAAGCTCAAATACTTTAGCCATCTGATGTGAAGAGCTGACTCATTGGAAAAGATCCTGATGCTGGGAAAGATTGAATGCAGGAGGAGAAGGGGGGGACAGAGGATGAGATGGTTGGATGGCATCATCAACTCGATGGACACGAGTTTGAGCAAACTCCGGGAGATGGTGAAGGACGGGGAAGCCTGGCGTGCTGCAGTCCTTGGGATTACAAAGAATTGGAGACAAGTGAGTGACTGAACAATGATAACAGTATTCTATTGAATGTGTATAGGGCATCTTCTTTATCCATTCATTTGTGTTTTATTTGCTTTTATTTTAAAAAATCAACGATCTTATTTCAACAGCCAAAGTTTTAGAGTAGACCTCGGCAGTGAGTTAGAGACACTGCCTCGAAGTTGGGAAAAATAAATAAATAATAATTATTTATACTTAAACAAATACTCCCCAAATTTAGCAGCTTAAAAGAACATTTATTACTGCAGGGATTATGTGGGTGAATGAATTTGGGTAAAGCTTCTCTGACTCAGAGTTTCTCACAGGCTGCAGTCTAGAGACTGGCCAAGGCTGCAGACATCTCAAGGCTGGGCTGGGAGAATTTTGGAGGATTTGTTTCTAAGCTCACTCACCTGCCTGCTTGATGTAGACAGCAGTTCCTTGTTACACAGCTTTATCCAGAGGGCCACTCACAACACAGAAGGTTACAGCCCCTAGAGTAAGTACCCTGGGAGAGAGAGGAGAAAAGGAAGAAGGAGAGAGAGAGGGAGAGTTGCTGTATGCTGCTTTTTAGAAGCAAGCCTATAAACAAAGGATAACACAAGGGTATAAATATCAGGAGGTAGGCTTCACTGGGATCACTTTATAGGCTACTCATTTGTCGTTCAGTTGTGTCTGATTCTTTGCAACCCCATGAACTGCAGCACACAAGGCTTCTCTGTCCTCTACTGTCTCTCAGAGTTTGCTCAAATTCATGTCCACTGAGTTGGTGATGCTATCTAACCCATCCCTTCTTCTTTTGCTTTCGTTCTTTCCCAGCATCAGGGTCTTTTCCAATGAGTCAGCTCTCCACATCAGGTGGCCAACTGGAGCTTCAGCTCTAGCATCAGTCTTTCGAATGAATATTCAGGGTTGATTTCCTTTAGGATTGACTATTTGATCTCCTTGCAGTCCAAGGGACTCTCAAGTCTTCTCCAGCATCACAATTTAAAAGCATTTATTTTTCAGAGCTCAGCCTTCTTTACGGTCCAACCCTCACATCCACACATGACCGCTGGAAAAACCATAGCTTTGTCAGCAAGGTGATGTCTCTGCTTTTTAATACACTGTCTAGACTTGTTATAGAAACTATGTACCACAATTATGTTTTTAGTATATTCTAAATATTAGCAAATTTACTAGATCCTTGCATACTAAGAAATGTGACCATGATATTAAGTGATCTCCAGCATAATTATTGGATTAATTCTTGCATAGAAGTTTCAAGACAAGTTATCCCAATTCAACTCTCAATCTTATAATGCTTGACTTCATAAAACCTATTTCATTGTCTAAAATGCAATGATTACCAATGCAGCCAGGCTTTTAGAGTATGCAAAGTTGATTAGTTAATATAAAATTAAAAAAAAATAATAAGTTCTTGGGAATAACCTGCAGTGTGGGCCTTACAGCTGCTACAAACTCAGAGAATAATCAAGTTTAGATAAGAAATGGTTTTGTTTCTTGATGAAAATTGCCATTCTTCCTATAGATCTCACGTTTGAGTATTGTAATGTGGTCACCTGGTGGTCCATTCTGTCTCCCCTGAATTGTTAGTTTTGATCATTCGTGTGGGCTCACTCATCAGAGATGGCATTGGTTCTAAGAATGAGGTGGTTTTAAAATTTGGGTCATTTCTACAGAGGTCTTATTTGTAATGAAAATGATTGTAAATGTTAGAGATTGAAAGATAAACCACTGAAATTCAGGCATCCCTGAAACCCCAAAACTTTCTTTTGAGACTTAACAAAGTTTCACAATGAATGTCGTACCATCAATAAAGTTACTAACAAATATCCATTATCCCTACCTCATCACTTGGGTGACATTCCCTTTGGGAACTATCCCCCTTCTCCCACATTTACACAGATAGAAATAACTTCAAGTTGTGGAGAAGCTTTGAGGCACAGATTCTGGGAGGAAGCATTCAGTTTGGGAGTTATTTTCCAAGCTAACCTCCTCTTCATGAATACACATTTGGAACTAGTGACCAGTGGAAGGGTCATATAAATGAAAGAGAAATATCAGGGTAGGCAAGGAAAACATGGCCACACGGAGTAGAAAGGCAAGGGAACGTTTCCGAAGGAAGAGAGTAAATCCAGGGTTTCTTTTTTTCCTTTTATAAGCAGCCACCCGGCTGGTCAGGGTGCCAAGCGGCCCATGATGTTGTGAGAAATAACAATGGAGGCGGCAGAATGTCATAACACAAACATCGTCTCAAACAGGAGGGAGAGGGAGCTGCTTCTCCCCCGTCCCAGTTTCCTCCCTGTCCTGGCCCCACCCCACGCCCATCCTCCTCCGGTTTCTTCACGTGGTCCTCCTTGGTCCTGGATGGCCCCCTGACACCTGGTTGAACAATAATCACAAGTGACTCTGGTGGTCCTGTCACCCCGCCCAGCTCTTTGTAAAAGAACCACTGATCTACAGCCCAGGCTGGAATTGTTTCCCCAGACTACCCCACATCTCGGCAGGGACAGGCATCAGAGTCTATCTTGCACTGTCCTCCTCACCCCTCCATCTCTGTAACCTCTCAAGTAGCCCCAGGTCGTGAGAAAGGCATCTTAGCACTGCCCCCAGAGTCAGTTGCAAATCAAACACTATGGTTACAGACTCTTACATTCTGAAAAGAACACTTCATGGTGATTAAATATTTATACATGGCATACACTTGAAACTTTGATGATTTATTCTGACTCTACAACTTATGGCAAAATATAAATTATTGTCCAGTGATATTTCTATATATGTGTGTGTGTATCTGTTTATTATATAAAAGATTTCTTTTCCCTGCATGTAGAGTGTCCAAGATGCTGGATGAAAAAATGCATCTGTTTTCCTGCATGTTTGCTGTTTCTTTTTTTTTTTCTTTTAATGGTCTTCATAAATCCAGGGAACTCCTTCTTGGACTACTAGCCTCTTTCAATAGAAGCATGTTTTCACTGGGATTTCCACGTTCATAATTATTCCTCTCATTTCTCTGCCGTGAGAAGACAAGCTGGTATTTCATTGCTTTGGGGAAGTTAATAATATGGTAGGCAAAACATCAGGAAAAATTATAATGAATGAAGCTATACAAATCAGAGGGAAACACATGTCGCTGTTCTCAAATGTTCCTGTCATAAATCCTGGAAATTTCACTATAGTCACAAGCAAATAACTCTTTAAGGCATAAACACTCAATTAATTAGATGTAATATGCTATATAAGTTTGGAGGTGTTCTAAATAGAGAATTGGTCAAATAATGGTGGTTGAAACCACTGGCAAACAGGAGTTCATCTCTTGATTCTAAATTTCTCATCTGGAAGGAGACCCTTCCATAGCCCTCTTGAAAAGAACTGCACACATAGTTTATAAATATAGTGTTACTTACTTCTTATTTAGTACACGGTGATCAAGACTTACACCCAGACTTGGAAAAATAATCTTCTCTCGGCTTAAATTTCTATCTCTTGGGATGTCTCCTGAGCAGGTGTTTGAAGAGCTCTGTTTTCTCCATTATTCCCAATTTATGGAAGCATGGGTTTTATTATCCTCCCGCTCCTCTTAAGTTTCTTGAAGCAGTTTTATATGGTGCTTAAGAAGACACGTTTCACCTGACTGATATTTTGTAATCCCTGAGTAGCGCCTTCTCAAATATGACCCTGAAAATACTCTTAATAGAGGGGCAAGCATTTTGAGAAGTAGAGAGCCTTTCTGGATGCTGGCTGAGTTAGATGTCTACTCTGTGGGTGTGTGTATCGCCTTGTGCCTGTCATTGTGCTCGCTGCAATTTACTGCAGGTAGTTTTTAGTGTTGGAGAAGGCAATGGCACCCCACTCCAGTACTCTTGCCTGGAAAATCCCATGGACAGTGGAGCCTGGTGGGCTGTGGTTCATGGGGTCTGTAAGAGTCAGACACGACTGGGTGGCTTCACTTTCACTTTCATGCATTGGAGAAGGAAATGGCGACACACTCCAGTGTTCTTGCCTGGAGAATCCCAGGGACGGGGGAGCCTGGTGGGCTGTCATCTATGGGGTCGCACAGAGTCGGACACAACTGCAGCGACTTAGCAGCAGCCCCAGCAGTAGCAGCAGTTTTTAGTGTATCTCTGCCTTCTACATGTTTGCAACTGTATCTCCTTCGACTCTGTGATCTTCATGGCTAGCACTGTACCTGGAACAGAGTAATGTTCAATATATATGTTTTGTAATTGTCACTACTCATTCACTGATTCATTAAAAAAAGATCTATTCCATGCTTGGTACTGGGCTGGATGCTGGAGAGTTATATGATGAACCTGATGCAAAAGGATCCTTTGGATCTGAGAATTCATGTTTTTGATGTTTAGGTAAATTAAAATAAATTAATTTTATAAAAGGAAGGACCTCGAAGATTTGCCCTTTGTCCTCTTTATTGTATAACAAGGAGACTTCAACCAGAGTGGGAGTGTGTCTTATTTTTAGTGTCAGAACTGTCTAGACTCATGAGTCAGCTCTTTTCCTTTGTGTTCTCCCCAAACCACATGGTATCTACTTACTATCTTTTAATTTTTCAGCAACACTTATAAAAACTGTGGGACTGTCATGGAACAGAAGAATCAGCAACTCTTAAGAAAGAGTTGTTGGGCCTTGGAATATTTCTTCTTCTAGAAGAAATATTTAAAAAAGGAAAGAGGGACCTAGAAACATAACAGTAAAGTGTAAGTGGGAGGAAAGAAAGCAGCACCTGGAGCAGTGGGGATGAGGAGGGAACAGTATCCAGCCCTCTGCTAAATTTCTTCTTTTAGAAACCAGCAGAATCAAATTCATTAATACAGAAACATTGGCTTAGCTTTAAATTAAAAAAAAGAATTATACAAGCAACAGCTCTTAGTATTATGCTTAGTGCATGTTACTGTACAGAAGTTTTAGAACTGCAAAGTATTTTTCTATGCGATTGACATAATAGAGGAAGAAAGATTTGTGTGATTCAGTTTTGCTACATTAACAACAATAGCAAACACCCCTGGCCCCCAATCTTGAAGGCAACCTCAAAGTCTATAACAACACACATTTATTTCTCATATGCTGGTGACTGTGGGTCAACTGCCATCCAGGAAGAAGGATGAAGGAGCAGTTCTTCCTGGGGACCTGGTGTCTTCATGGCAGAGAGAAGTGAGCGGCAGAGAGCCTGCAGAAATGCATGCAATGGAATTTAAATCTTCTGTACCTACAGGGTGTGCATCAGATCAACTTGAAAATGACATGACCAAACTCAACATCTGTGGGGTGGGTGCTGTGTGCAACCCACATACAGGAATGCAGAGAAAATATAAAATCCACCCCGGGAGGAGCAGAATGTCTGTGAGCTGGAGTGGTGTAATTGTTGGGTCCTTTTGCTCCTTCTCTGCCCTTAAAAGCTTCAGCTCCTTGCTACTCGGTGGACTCCCATTTACCTTTAAGACAGATGCAGTCATTTGAGGAGGCAGGATCAGCCCCTCCATCCTCGGGATGCTAGGGTCCAAATCTCTTGAGAAATTCATCACAATCTCTCATTTTTCTACTCATTTTGTTTCCTAAGGGCCTCACATTATCTCAGATATAATGTGGGCTCTTCAGAAATGGTTGTTGGATAGAGTACAGTGCAATGTTTATAATTAGGAAGTGGCATAAAAGTAAGCATGTTGTGGTTGTAGGGATTAAAAATAATGTTGACAGGTGATTTTAGAAACCAAGACCCATAGCATTAGTTCTCTGTGCTAGGAAATGTTTCTTCTGTGACTATTTTCTTGTATTTCCCCTTTGGCTAGAAACACAAGCCCTGTAGAGACAGAAGCTTCTTCACATATATTTCCATTGTCTCAAGTTAGTATATAAATACTCTGAGATACCCAGAGAAAAATCACCACAAAATACTAATCATGATGCCTTGAACATAGTAAGTTCTTCATTGATTTCTATAAACTAATTTGCATATAATTTTAAAAAGGAAAAGGAGAGAAGTAACAACTTTAGTAATGAATCTAGTGGTGTATTTTGAGGGAACTTTTTGCAGAAGGAATTAAGATACAATGAGCATTTCTGAGGTTAATTCCTCTTAAAATGAAAAAAAAAAAAAGAAGTATCAGAAGAAGGAGGAGCAGGAGGAAGTATATGGAAACATTGTACAGAATAAGTCCAAAAATCTTAGCAATTAGCCAATCACTGGGATGGATTGGCAATCAAGCATGCTCTGAGCATCTGAGTGACTATGGGTATGAAAACAGAAGGCCATTCAGGATGCTTCTTCAGGAATTGTAGAAATGAAACTGAGCTTAGTATCTCTCTGGGTGCCTGAAAGTGAGAGCAGGAAAAGAAGCAACTTAGGAAAAGAAACAACTTACTGTGGGTCCCACTGTCTGGGGAGTAAGAGAGAAAGATGAAGAAGATGCAGGTGGAGAAGCGGCAGGAACAGAGCCCAGCCTTCTGCTGAGCACCAGACCTGACTATCCTCGCTTCCCATTGCAATAATTCCCAGCACTGGCATTCCGTCGGATACTTGACATCCTTCCATGGAATACCTTTAGGGTTTGAGCTAGTCCACTCAGGATTTCCATTACATAAATAACAAAATAGTACAAAGGAATCAAATTGAATACTGTGTAATCAAAAAGCATCTGTATATCTGTGTGTCTATCTATGTATGTATCTATCATCTAATTTAAAATAAATGCAATGCCAGTTTTGCTTGAATGGAAGGAATAATTTAAAAAAGAAAAGAGGGACATAGAAGCGTTAACAGTAAAGGGTAAGTGGGAGGACAGAAAGCAGTTAGTAAGCCATCAGAGAAGTTTTAAAGTTTTAACAGGAGTAGATTGCACTTCCTCTGACAGACTGAAAAATTCTTTGGATTATTTGAAAGGATGAATAATTCTTCATTCATTCATAACTGCTGTAAGTCTTCTTCTTCTCCCAATCACTTCCTTTTCCTCCTCCTTTTCCCTTATTCCCAAGGATCCAGGTGAAGACACTGCCCTTTGTGTTGAAGACACACAGATGTGTAAGGCATGGTGTCTGCCTGAAGGAGGCTCACTGTCCATACGTAAAAATAACAACAAATACACAACTGTATGATACGCGGTATTTTCTGGTAGTTGCCTTTGGAGTTATTCTATACCCTCCTCCTCATCTGCTCTGTATCACAGGGAGTGACCTCTGCAAACTCCGTGGTCAGCCTCCCTAATCAACAGGCCAATGGCGATCCTTTCAGGAGAGTGGACAGTGGTGAAAGTGAGAAAGGCAGTCTGTCCGTCTGGTCTCCTCTCTGCTGGCAGGATTCAAGGCTTCCTACTTGTTCCAGCCCCTGTGGGAAGCCACCTGACTCAGGGTGGATTGTTGATTCTGAGTCCTGGTGATGCAACGTCCACCACTCACCCCTCTGGCCCAGCAGGAGTAGTGTTCTGGCATTGTTAACCTCTGCACGGTCCATTGTGTTCTAATCACTGTTCTAGACCTTCCAGCCCCATGCTAATTAATTCTTTATCTTCAATTGTCTGCTGTGCTCTCAGGCATGGCTTACTTTTCTCTGACTAGGCCCGGATCCATGCATCAACTGAATGAACTAGGAATTCTAACAGAAGAAATCAGCAAGAAGAGGCAGATCAGAAAGTTCTTTGTAGTGAAGTTGACCATGAATTGGCCTTTGAGAAACTGATAGGCACTGACCACGCAAAGGATTAAAAAAAAAAAAAACTAACTAACAGTAACTGCATTTTGCCTTGACTTTGGAGTTCATTGGGTAAAATTGTTGACAAAGGAGAGCTGGGGCCAGGCTGTGAGGGGCGGTGGTGCATATGGTATGTGTCTAATTATAGGTAGGATGCACCCGAGGGACAATGAGAGAACTAATGCATCGGGGAAGCAGGGAAAGGTGAGCTCAGGGGACAGTAAATAGACGTTGGTGATGGGAGGAAAGAGAACAGCCAGAAATAGAGATGCAGCATACGGAAAACAGACTTTCAAAGGCCAGACTCAGTAATGCTGTTTGTGATGCTTTGTTCTTGCTTCAGAGCATTTACCCATCTGCTAGCATATGTCATGTGTCTGTTCCTTCATTTGTCCTCTCATTTAGCCAGCAGCTACTGAGCCCAGATCCTACATCAGGCTCTGTGCCAGGGGCGGGCACACAGCGACAAAGAAGACTCAGCCCAGGCCTTGCAATGCTCATAGCCTCATGCTGGAGGCAGGAAGTTGACAGATGACAGAGAATGAAATGTGAGTCTCGTGTACGAAAGAGGCCTGGGCAGGTTTTTTTTTTTTCTTTTTTTTTTAATCTATGCTTTTATTTATTTATTTTTATATTAACATAAGTTGTTATTTCTCTGGTATACATATTTTGTAAATAGCTGCTCTATTGAGGTATACAGTTAACTGACTTAATGTTTCAATGGATTTTTATACTTCCAAAAGCATTTATTTATTTGGATTTATTTATTTATATTTTGATTTATTTATTGGAGGATAATTGCCTTTACAGTATTGTGTTGGTTTCCGCCGCACATATCAACATGGATCAGCTTGGAGCATAGGTCTGCAATGTGTCCCTTCTGTCCTGAACCTCCCTCCCACCTCCCAGCCCAATTCTACCTTTCTCGGTTGTCACAGAGCACCAGATTTGAGTTCCCTGTGTCCCCCAAGGTATGTAGATGACACTGCCAAAACTTGAGAACAAGTTTAGGGTTTATGGAGGAGTTGTTTTGTTGCTAAGTGGTGTCCGCCTCTGTGAGACCTCATGGACTGCGGCATGCCAGGCTCCCCTGTCCTGTGCTATCTCCCAGAGTTTGCTCAAATTCTTGTTCATTGAGTCAGTGATGCTATCTAACCATCTCATCCTCTGCCACCCTCTTTGCCTCAGAGCTCCAGGACTGCCACATGCTGGGGAGGTGGCAATCCTATAGCAGATTGGGTCAGGGAGGTGAGTGACCCCTGGGGCTGACAGGTGAGGTAGTCATTGAGTGACTGAGGAAAAGCTAGGGTTCACACCAAGAGACAAAGCAGCAGGGGCCAGTAGTTCTGTTCTCATTTTACAGACTACTGGAAGATGGGGAAACAGTAGAGACTCGAGGCCGAAGGAGTGGAGGCTCCTGCAAAAGCGTGTGTTGTCTTCAAACGGGAGGACGTCGTGTCTTACCTTGTGGGATTAAAACACAGCTCCATCACTTGACTACTACATGGCTTTGAGCAATTTGCTTCTCATCTTCTGTACCCTCACCTCCAAAGGACGCTATTCCTTGATGAGATGAGTAATAACCATGCTCTTTCTAAAAGCTGAGGTTTGGATCACTGAGGTATTGAAACGGAAAGGGCCTCCTTACCTGCCTTATACCTGGTGGGTGTTTCCGAAATGTTAATTTTCATCCACTATTTGCATTGTCTTTGAACCCTTGATAGAAGGTTTCATATTTTAAAACACCAAGAAAGTAAACTATTCTTGTTTTTTAGAAGATGATAGCTATGTGCCTCATGAGTATTCAGTTAGGGAGGATTTCATTGGGAAAGTCAGTATTTTGACTAAAAAAAAAATGAAAAAAAACAACGAAGGCCTTAAGTGTGTCCCAGACATCCAGGCATAACCAGAAATTAAATATATTTTTTTTAATAATAATAAAAAAAGCTCAATTGGCTCCTCAAACACTTGGAGGTATTTTCAGGTATTTGAGGTTATTCCACGTATAAAATATACAATGTTTTTGTAATACTGGTAATTTGGTGACAGATGCTGCTGAAATTCCATATAATAGAGTATGTAAAAACGAGGAAGCAATTAAGGCATTTTTAGTTCCCTCTGAGGCTTACAAAAATTGCTTAAATATAGCTATCCAAAACAACATACATTTTTTAAAAAATCAAAGCCAAATTTAAATGTTATTTAATGCTCAACCTTTTGGCCGGGAATAGATGTCAAGTTTTCCCTTTTATTGTTATTTTTAATTTAAACAAATGTTGCCTTGGATTGCTTTCCCTTTAGTAGAATGTTTGTGAGTCTCAGAGGAAACTCCAAGCGTGCCTTTTTTTTTTTTTCTTGCTGTAACATTTACAAAGGATCTCCGCTTCTCTAGTTGAAGTGAATGCTGCAAATATCAAATGCATGCCATAGCAAATGGCTCGGTCATTTCCCACTTTCTTCTCCTTTATATCTCTGCCATTTGGAACCCCAGCCACCTCTGAAGGCCCAGCTCAATTTGCTTATAGTGGAAAGAGCCTAGATTTTGCCAATATAGGGAAAATTGTAAGAGTGATGCTCTCAGGTTTTAAACACAGGCAAATTCTCTGTACAAACCCCTTGGGCTGCTTGCTTAAACTTGCTGAGACTCACTCTTTCTTTCCCTGGCACTGCCTACAGCTGCTGCATGCAAGCTATGTCTCTTCAGTCATGTCCAACTCTTCGGAGCCTACCAGCTTCCTCTGTCCATTGGATTCTCTAGGCAAGAACACTGGAGTGGGTTGCCATGCCCTCCTCCAGGGATCAAACCCACCTCTGCTTAGTCTCCTATATTGGCAGCCAGGTTCTTTACCACTAGCACCACCTGAGAAGTCCCCAAGGAGAACAAATGCAAGGGTCAGCTCTTATTCCTGCTGTTCAACATCTACAACCTTTTTCTAGGAATGGCACTCCAACTGTACTCTGGATATCCCCGTGATGAGGCTATCCATCAAAGTGACCTGCATCTCCTCACCAAAAGGTGGCCATATGACTAAACTGAGACCAATCAGAGGTTCTCTCCCTGGAATTAGATGTTAAGGGGGAACAATAACATGGAAAACACTTGGAGTTCTTCCTGCAGATGAATGTGCCTTCAAGTCACTTGTATGGCCCTTCTGGATCTCTAGAAACCACCCTGCGTCCTGCTCCTGTGAAGCCCATTTCTTTGGCTTTCCTTCCAATTCAATGAGCTGCTCCTTGTATCTTCATGTTTTCTTTTCTTTAACGCTGCATCATTTACTTGCTTCTTACTATCAAAGAACTGCCAAGAAATATTAGTCCCTTCATCTTTTTTCCCCTTCAACAGGCACTCTTTGTGTTCCTCTTAAATGAATAAGCATCCTTTCACTCTGGACTTCCCAGGTGACTCAGTGATAAAGAATCCACCTGACAAGGCAGGAGACGCAGGAGACCCGGGTTTGAACCCTGGGTCGGGAAGATCCCCTGGAGGAGGAAATCCCATGGACAGAGGAGCCTGGTGAGCTACAGTCCATGGGGTCACAAAGAATCAAACACGACTGAATGAATGAGCACGCATTCTGGGTCAAGGAGGGTTGCTTGTGTCACTACTGGACCTTAGTCTGTTGCGCCTTGTGGGGGCAGGGGCTCTGTGCTCAGTGTCAGCGTTCTGTGCTTGCTGGACCCTTGCCGTGTGACTTGCTCATCCTGCCAGGCATGTGGCCCTGCAGGAGAACACACAACCTGAAGGGTGATTCCCTAACAGAACGGCATCCAGGCCCGCATGTCCTTGGGAAATCCTGCAGTCGGCAGACTTGAACTGGGAGAGCTCATGAAATAATGTCACTTGCGGCAACATGGATGGATATGGAGATTATCATACAAATGAGGGGAGTCAGACAAAGACAAATATCATACGATATCACTTATTTGCAAAATCTGAAAAAAATGATACAGGTGAACTTATTTACAAAACTGAAACAAACTCACAGACTTAGAAAACAAATGTATGGGAGGATGGGGGAAAAGAAAACAAACTTATAATTCCCAAAGGGGAAATGTTGAGGGAGGAATAAATTGGGGGTTTGGAACTGACATATACACATGGACCCACTGTATAGCATGGGCTTCCAGGTGGCTCTAGTGATAAAGAACCCCTTGCAGGAGATGCGAGAGACCCGGGTTTGATCCCTGGGTCGGGAAGATCCTCTGGAAGAGGAAATGGCAACCCACTCCAGTATTCTTGCCTGGAGAATCCCATGGACAGAGGAGCCTGGAAAGCTGCAGTCTACAGGGTTGCACAGAGTTGAACAAGACTGAAGTGACTGAGCAGGCATGCATTGTATAGCACAGGGACCTCTGCTCAATGTTCTGAGTAACCTAAGTGGGAAAGGAATCTGAAAAAGAATAGATACATGTATATGTTTAACCAAATCACTTTGTTGTACAACTGAAACTAACACAACATTGTTAATCAACTATACTTCAATATAAAATATAAAGGAAAGAATAAGCAAAATGGTTTGCACTCTATTTCTAAATTAATTTGCCTGAGAGATTACCCCCTACCTTTAACATTCTTTGGGTGGAATAGTGGGACGATGGGTCTGTTGAGAACAGTCATAGCTGTGACATTTTCTGGACTTTTTATAACCAAGGTACTTTGTATAAGTGTTTTTGAATTGCCCCAGGTTTCTCACTAGAATCCAGTGTGATTCTCTGTCATTTCAGCTAAATATATATTTTTTTCAATAAATGTTCAGTGAAGATCATTTTACTCAGCAGCTAAACAACTATTTTGGGCTAGGCTTTGCTCTTGGGTATTGAGACGCATGGATGAATACAATGCAATTTCTGCCCTCTGGGGCTTACATGAAGAGAAGTGTCTGACATGATGGTGGTGCTATCAACAAAGTAAAGCAATTGCTGGCACATGCCAGACAAGAGAGCTATATAGGGATGGATTCGGGAGGCACTGGGGATGTCACTAAACCTGAGCGAAGATTAACAAGTTATTGTCTTAACTCACGGATCATGCATGCTTGTTCAACCGCATCCTACTCTTTGTGACCCTATATACTGTAGCCCACCAGGCTCCTCTGTCCGTGGGGTTCTCCAGGCAAGAATACTGGAGTGGGTGGCCATTTCTTCCTCCAGGGAATATTCCCAATCCAGAGATCGAAGCTGCATCTCCTGAGTCTCCTGCTCTGCCGGCAGATTCTTTACCACTGGAGCCGTGGGAGAACAGAGAACAGATCAGTGGTAAGCAGTTGGGAGAAGGGGCGACACGGGGGTGGGGAAGTGGAAGGTACAAATTGTTGGGTATAACATGGGCTCAGGGACATATTGTATAACACAGGAATGTGGCCAATATTTTCTAATAACTGTAAATGAAAGTGTTAGTCACTCAGTTGTGTCCAAACCTTTGCAACCCCGTGGACTGTAGCCCACCAAACTCCTTTTTCCATAGGTTTCTCTACTGAACCCAATCTCTCCTACCTCCAAAATCACCCTCTCTAGATCACTACTTTATATGTTTCTTATGTGCATGTCTTATTTCCCCCAGAAGAGAATAAGTTTCATTCATTTTATATCCTTCCATAGGGCGCAAGTTACTTATATAATGTATATAGCCAATGAATTTGTGTGAAATAAAACTAAACAGATCAGAAATTTCACTTCTAGGTATCTACCCCAAAGAAGTGTGTGCTCACAGATTTGTATGCAAATGTCCACAACATCTTGATTCAAGATGACTCCAGAAAAAGAAGCAACTTAAAGCCTACTAGGACTTCCCAGGTGGCTCAGTGGTTTAAACAAAAAAAAAAAATCCTTGCTTGCCAATGAAGGAGACTTAAGAGACTTCCGAGAATTCCCATCCCTGGGTTGGGACCATCCCTTAGAGTATGAAATGGCAACCCACTCCAGTATTCTTGCCTGGAAAATTCCATGGACAGAGGAGCTTAGCAGGCTATAGTTCATGGGACTGCAAAGAATTGAACATGAGTGAGTACACACAACCCAAAGTCCATCAACTGGAAAATACATAGACAAATTACAGGAATCCATACAATGGGATGAGAAGGAATAAGCCACTGATGCATGCTATGTTATGCATGAACCTCAAAAATATTATACTAAGTGCAAGAAACCAGGCACAAGAGGTCACATATTATGACTCCATGTACATGAAGTGTCCAGAAAAGGAAAATTTATAGAGAAATAAAGTAGGTCAGTAGTTGTCTGGTACAAGGGGTAGGAATGGAGATGACTGTAAATGGCACAAAGAATCTTATCAGGAGAGTGGTGATTTTCTAAAATTGACTTATGGTGATGGTTGTATCACTCAGTAAACTAACTAGAGTTTATTTACTTTTATACCTGAAGAAAGGAGATTTTATGATTTGTAAAATATACTTCAAGAAGCTGTTTAAAAAGCAAAAATGGTATCCAAGTCTACAGTAGCTAATTTAGGATGTAAAAAGTTACAAAAGAGTCTGCTGATTCATGTCACTGTCAATAGTACCTGGAACCAGCTTTAGAAATTGTGAATCAATAATCCTGTATCTATTTTGTCTGTGGTGGGATAATATTCACAGTCCCACTTAATATATAATGAATAAAGACTTGCCACACCACATCAAGTGACTTATGTTCACTCCTTGCGTGTTTCCTTTTATGAAAATGTATGAATAAGACAAGAGAATTCCAGAAAAACATCTACTTCCGCTTTATTGATTATGGCAAAGCCTTTGACTATATAGATCACAACAAACTGTGGGAAATTCTGCAAGACGTGGGAATACCAGACCACTTTACCTGCCTCTTAAGAGACTTATATGCAGGTCAAGAACCAATAGATAGAACAGACATGGAAAAACAGACTGGTTCCAAATTGGGAAAGAAGTATGTCAAGGTTGTATATTGTCACCTTGCTTATTTAACTTATATGCAGAGCATATCATGCAAAATGCCAGGCTGGATGAAACACAAGCTGGAATCAAGATTGCTGGGAGAAATTTCAATAACCTCAGATGTGAAGATGACATCACGCTTATGGCAGAAAGTGAAGAGGAACTAAAGAACCTTTTGATGAAAGTGAAAGAGCAGAGGGAAAAAGCTGGCTTAAAATTCAACATTCAAAAAATGAAGATTATGGCATCCGGTCCCATCACTTCATGGCAAATAGATGGGGAAACAATAGAAACAATGAAATAATTTATTTTCTTGGTCTCCAAAATCACTGCAGATGGTGACTTCAGTCATGAAATTAAAAAAAGCTTACTCCTTGGAAGGGAAGTTATGATTAATATAGACAGCACATTAAAAAGCAGAGACATTGCTTTGCCAACAAATGCCAACCATAGTCAAAGCTATGGTTTTTCCAGTAGTCATGTATGTATGGATGTGAGAGTTGGACTATAAAGAAAGCTGAGCACAGAAGAATTGATGCTTTTGAACTGTGGTGTTGGAGAAGACCTTTACGAGTCCCTTGGACTGCAAGGAGATCCAACCAGTCCATCCAAAAGGAAATCAGCCCTGAATATTCATTGGAAGGACTGATGCTGAAGCTGAAACTCCAATACTTTGATCATCTGATGTGAAGAACTGACTCACTGGAAAAGACCCTGATGTTGGGAAAGATTGAAGGCAAAAGAAGGGTATGACAGAGGGTGAAATGGTTGGATGGTATCACCAACTCAATGGACAGAAGTTTGAGCAAGCTCTGGGAGTTGGTAATGGACAGGGAAGCCTGGTGTGGTGCAGTCCACGGGATCAAAAAGAACTGGACACAACTGAGCTACTGAATTGAACTAATGAATAAGATAACTTTTTTTTTTAACCTAAATGTATGAATAGAAGAGCAATGGATGAATCCTGATAACACTTAGAAAGCAGGAGAGATCACTTTTACCAAAGAGAGGGCCCACTACAGAAGATGGCATTGGAGCTGGCATTCTTGCTCTAAAATTATTCATTAAATGTTTTCCTAGAAAAGACTGTAATGTGGTATGCCCTCTCTAGAAATAGCTCATTAAGGCTTTTGCATAATGGATGGTGGAGCAGTTTGCAATGAAAACATAATTAGTCACGCAACCGCGTCCTTCAACCTGAATGACAGGACCATTTCCTAAAAAACAAGGCCATTCAAAACAGCACTAGGTGTGCCCTCTTCCAGCGGAAAGGAGACTGGAACTTTTCACTGTCATGCATCTCAGCTGTCCCACACACATCCTCTTGGGCTTCAAGAACTGCTCCAAAAATCTACAGACTGTGTGTAAGGTTTTGAGCTGTTTAGAAAAGGAAACACTTGTAGCCAACTGGAAGAAGCTATTCACTACTATCAGGTAATGGTGCTTATTATTTTGGGGAGTATCAGCAATGATCTTTGCCATGGTTCACGAGCCAACTTCCCCATGAAATTGAAGGGAAGTTCTGGCAAAGCACCCATATCTCTGGCACACTTTGCCCCAGCCACTTTCATTTTCAGTACTGAGGTGAGAGTGTAGTATTTATGACCATTTTCTGGTGGAGACATGATTATTTTTCATACTTTTTGGTGTTATTATAAGACCTACTATTTTTAAAATAGTTTAGATCCCATGGACTGAAGTATGTCAGGCCTCTCTGTCCATCACTATCTCCCTGACTTTGCCCAAACTCATGTCCTTTGAGTCAGTGATGCTATCCAACCATCTCATCCTCTGTCGCCCCCTTTTCTTGCCCTCAATCTTTCCCAGCATCATGGCCTTTTCCAGAGTCAGCTCTTCACATCAGGTGACCAAAGTATTGGAGCTTCAGCTTCAGCATTAGTTCTTCCAGTGAATATTGAGGGTTGATTTTTTTTAAGATTGACTGGTTTGATCTCTTTGCTGTCCAAGGGACTCTCAAGAATCTTCTCCAACACCACAGTTTGAAAGCATCAATTCTTTGGCACTTAGCCCTCTTTATGGTCCAACTCTCCCATACATAACAACTGGAAAAACCATAGCTTTGACTATACAGACCTTTGTCAGCAAAGTGATGTCTCTGCTTTCAAACAGACTGCCTAGGTTTGTCATAGCTATTCTTCCAAAGAGCAAATGTCTTAATTTCATGGCTGCAGTCACTGTCCACAGTAATTTTGGAGCCCAAGGAAATGGTGGCAAGAATACATGGCTTAGCGACTCAGCAACAAAAATCAGATGTAGTGTTAGGAACCATTCATAGACCCTTTAAAACGATAGTTCATACCGTGAAACGAAATATCTCCTGCCATATTGATAAACAAGAAATGTCACAGCCATCAGCGATTCCTGGCCTCCAAATGTGAATGAGGACTCCCAAACTATGATCCAGCAGACGCTGCTACGTCCCGTGGTGATTGCTGAGGAGCTGGAGGAATTTGAGAGACAAGGTGAATAAGGAAACAGGATTGGCCCCAGATAGCTGACATGCATATGAAAGGAATGAATTCAGTGATCCCAGAGGTTTGCATCTCCCCATACATAGAATGCTAAATTCCTTCACCTGATACCTGATCTTTGATGTTCAGACTGACTGCTCTCTTTGTTGCAAGCTTGTATATAGCCTGATTTTCTCTTCTGCTTTCTTGGAGCAGTTTTCTCAGAGCTACTGAGATGCTGCCTCCCCAGCTTGGAGTCCTAAACATTCTTGCCAAATAAAATAACTACTTTCGGGTTGTGACTGTAATTTTTTAGTCGACAGACTGAAGTCATTTCAGTCATGTCCAACTCTTCGCAACCCTATGGGCCACAGCCTGCCAGGCTCCTCTGTCCACGGGTTTCTCCAGAAAAGAATACTGGAGTGGGTTGTCATGCCCTCCTCCAGGGGATCTTCCCAATCCAGGGATCAAATCTGAATCTCCTGAGGCTCCTATATTGCAGGTGGATTCTTTACCACTGAGCCGCCATGGAACCTCCCCCCGCTTTTTTAAAATATAAATTTATTTATTTTAATTGGAGGCTAATTACTTTACAATATTGTAGCAGTCTTGCCATACATTGACATGAATCCACCATAGGTTTACATGTGTTCCTCATCCTGAATCCCCCTCCCACCTCCCTCCCCATTCCATCCCTCTGGGTCATCCCAGTGCACCAGCCCCGAGCACCCTGTCTCATGCATTGAAACTGGACTGGTGATTCGTTTCATATATGATAATATATAGGTTTCAATGTCATTCTCCCAAATCATCCCACCCTCACCCTCTCCCACAGAGTCCAAAAGACTGTTCTATACATCTGTGTCTCTTTTGTTCTCTCTCATACAGGGTTATCGTTTCCATCTTTCTAAATTCCATATATATGTGTTAGTATACTGTATTGGTGTTTTTCTTTCTGGCTTACTTCATTCTGTATAATCGGCTCCAGTTTCATCCACCTCATTAGAACTGACTCAAATGTATTCTTTTAATATAGTGAAAATGAGTATACTACCCAAAGCAATTTACAAATTCAATGCAATCCCTATCAAGCTACCAGCCATATTTTTCACAGAACTAGAACAAATAATTTCAAGATTTGTATGGAAATACAAAAAACCTCGAATTGACAAAGCAATCTTGAGAAAGAAGAATGGAACTGGAGGAATCAACTTGCCTGACTTCAGGCTCTACTACAAAGCCACAGTCATCAAAACAGTATGGTACTGGCACAAAGACAGACATATAGATCAATGGAACAAAATAGAAAGCCCAGAGATAAATCCACACACATATGGACACCTTATCTTTGACAAAGGAGGCAAGAATATACAATGGAGTAAAGACAATGTCTTTAACAAGTGGTGCTGGGAAAACTGGTCAACCACTTGTAAAAGAATGAAACTAGATCACTTTCTAACACCACACACGAAAATAAACTCAAAATGGATTAAAGATCTAAGTGTAAGACCAGAAACTATAAAACTCCTAGAGGAGAACATAGGTAAAACACTCTCAGACATAAATCACAGCAGGATCCTCTATGATCCACCTCCCAGAATTCTGGAAATAAAAGCAAAAATAAACAAATGGGATCTAATTAAAATTAAAAGCTTCTGCACAACAAAGGAAACTATAAGCAAGGTGAAAAGACAGCCTTCTGAATGGGAGAAAACAATAGCAAATGAAGCAACTGACAAACAACTAATCTCAAAAATATACAAGCAACTTATGCAACTCAATTCCAGAAAACTAAACGACCCAATCAAAAAATGGGCCAAAGAACTAAATAGACATTTCTCCAAAGAAGACATACAGATGGCTAACAAACACATGAAAAGATGCTCAACATCACTCATTATCAGAGAAATGCAAATCAAAAGCACAATGAGGTACCACTTCACACCAGTCAGAATGGCTGCGATCCAAAAATCTGCAAGCAATAAATGCTAGAGAGGGTGTGGAGAAAAGGGAACCCTCCTACACTGTTGGTGGGAATGCAAACTAGTACAGCCAATATGGAGAACAGTGTGGAGATTCCTTAAAAAATTGCAAATAGAACTACCTTATGACCCAGAAATCCCACTGCTGGGCATACACACCGAGGAAACCAGAATTGAAAGAGACACATGTACCCCAATGTTCATCGCAGCACTGTTTATAATAGCCAGGACATGGAAACAACCTAGATGTCCATCAGCAGATGAATGGATAAGAAAGCTGTGGTACATGTACACAATGGAGTATTACTCAGCCGTTAAAAAGAATTCATTTGAATCAGTTCTGATGAGATGGATGAAACTGGAGCCGATTATACAGAGTGAAGTAAGCCAGAAAGAAAAACACCAATACAGTATACTAACACATATATATGGAATTTAGAAAGATAGCAATGACGACCCTGTATGCAAGACAGGAAAAAAGACACAGCGGTGTATAACAGACTTTTGGACTCAGAGGGAGAGGGAGAGGGTGGGATGATTTGGGAGAATGGCATTCTATCATGTATACTATCATGTAAGAATTGAATCGCCAGTCTATGTCTGACGCAGGATACAGCATGCTTGGGGCTGGTGCATGGTGATGACCCACAGAGATGTTATGGGGAGGGAGGTGGGAGGGGGTTTCATGTTTGGGAACACATGTAAGAATTAAAGATTTTAAAATTAAATAAAAAAATTAATTAAAAAAATTTAAAAAATAAAATAAAATATAAAAAAAAAACAAATGTATTCTTTTTAATGGCTGAGTAATACTCCATTGTGTATATGTACCTCAGCTTTCTTATCCATTCATCTGCTGATGGACATCTAGGTTGCTTCCATGTCCTGGCTATTATAAACTGGTGCAATGAACACTGGGGTACACGTGTCTCTTTCAATTTTGGTTTCCTTGGTGTGTATGCCCAGCAGTGGGATTGCTGGGTCATAAGGCAGTTATTTCCAGTTTTTTAAGGAATCTCCACACTGTTCTCCATAGTGGCTGTACTAGTTTGCATTCCCACCAACAGTGTAAGAGGGTTCCCTTTTCTCCACACCCTCTCTAGCATTTATTGCTTGTAGACTTTTGGATAGCAGCCATTCTGACTGGTGTGAAGTGGTACCTCATTGTGGTTTTGATTTGCATTTCTCTGATAATGAGTGATGTTGAGCATCTTTTCATGTTTTTGTTAGCCATCTGTATGTCTTTGGAGAAATGTCTGTTTAGTTCTTTGGCCCATTTTTTTATTGGGTTAAATCTTGAGAAAGAAGAATGGAACTGGAGGAATCAACCTGCCTCACTTTAGGCTCAAAGCCACAGTCATCAAGACAGTATGGTACTGGCAAAAAGACAGAAATATAGATCAATGGCACAAAATAGAAAGCCCAGAGATAAATCCACACACCTATGGACACCTTATCTTCAACAAAGGAGGCAAGAATATACAATGGATTAGACAATCTCTTTAACAAGTGGTGCTGGGAAAACTGGTCAACCACTTGTAAAAGAATGAAACTAGAACACTTTCTAACACCATATACAAAAACAAACTCAAAATTAATTAAAGATCTAAACATAAGACCAGAAACTATAAAACTCCTAGAGAAAAACATATGCAAAACAGTCTCTTACATAAATCACAGCAGGATCCTCTATGACCCACCTCCCAGAGTATTGGAAATAAAAACAAAAATAAACAAATGGAACCTAATTAAACTTAAAAGCTTTTGCACAACAAGGGAAATGATAAGCAAGGTGAAAAGACAGCCTTCAGAATGGGAGAAAATAATAGCAAATGAAGCAACTGACAAACAACTAATCTCAAAAATATACAAGCAACTCCTACAGCTCAATTCCAGAAATATAAACAGAAGCCCTTTAAAATGAGAGTAGGGCCACTTTTTCCCTTGCCAACCAGTTTGTTATAAGGAGTCATTTGAACCGCTTGTTTTGTCTATGAATCTCAAGGTGGGTTATTTGGATTTAGCACTTAGCTCACCTGTAATTTAAAAATGCCTGATTTTTTAAAGAAAGTTAAGGAATTGCCAATATAATATTTGTTTTTGTTTTCAATCTTTTTGAAATAGTTGCAATTTTCTACCATCATCAGAACCAATTACACAAAATAAGCGTTAAATGTAATACATTTGCATTCATGGACAGAGTGGATATTTTGGAATGCATTGTATGGGTCACTGTGGTAGGGTTTTAGGGACGCAGTGAAGAAAGAAAACAAACCTGATCCCTAGCACCTGGTCCTTAGGTCAAGGATTTGGGGGCAGGAGATTAACTTTATTCTGATACTCACACAAGTAAATGGAGCTTTGCAACTGTAGAGCACTCCTCAAGCAGAATTCAGATTGTTCTGGCTCTCTGAGTGGTACAGAAGAGCTGACAGTGAAGGATATGACCTGGTCACTTAGGAAAGAGATATTTTTCCTGATGTGGATGACTGAACTGAGAAATAGGAGCTCAGAGTTTTTATAAAGTCCTAGTGTGACTAAGGCAGATGCTCTTGAGCATGATACGGGCTGACATGGGATGAAGCCCTCAGCCCTGTAAAACGTTTGCTTTATTTGAAGGATGAGGGGAAAAGACTGGAGAATTTTAGCTTTGAGAGTGGACTGTAGGTGAGCAACAGTGAATGCAGGTGCATCTCTTGGGAACTTTTTCTCACCTAGACTCGAGGATGTTAAGTAAGGAGAAAAGTGGACAGAATGAAGAACTGTTTAGGAGTGATTATAATAAGGGCGAGTGATAGTGGGACTTGAAGCGGGGTGGGAAGGAAGGGAACTCTGATAAATCCTATTTCCAGCTTGCATGATTAAGTGGCTTGGTATGATACTCATTGCAACAGTGAACTCTGACAACCAGGTTTGGGGCAAAGGGTACGAATCTGGCTTTGGACATATTGAGCTGTGGTAGCTTTGAGAGCTCTAAGAGGTGATGGTCATTAGGCAGCTAGACATATGCGACCCTAGATGTGGCCTGGCTCTCTTCCAAAACTGGGCCCTGGGATTTGCATCTTATAGCATTTGCCCACCAGAGAACATATCTTGATGTTTCTGGTCCCAAGATCAAAAGTCCTGGAAAAGTTTCTCTGTCCTGGTTTCTGTCAGTCAGGAATAGCCAGTAGCTTTTCTTTTTAATTAAAAAAAAAATACATTTAAAAATGTTTTCTCATTATGATGTAATCACAGGATATTGACTAATTCCTGTGCTGTACATTAGGATCTTGTTGTTTATCCATCCTAAATGCAATAGTTTACATCTACCAACCCCAACCCCCCCTACCAGTCCTTGCTTCGCCCCGTCACCTTTGGCAACCATAAATCTGTTCTCTATGTCTATGAATCGGCTTCTATTTTGTAGATAGGTTCATTTGCACCATTACTTAACACCTTCAAGCCTAGGTGACAGAAAGTTCCCAAGTGATGCACCTGCATTCACTCTTGCTCACCTGCAGTCCTTAGAGCTAAAATCCTCCAATCTTTCCCCCTCATCCTTTGAATAAAGCAGACATCCTACAGGGCTGTGGGCTTCATCTCATGTCAGCCTCTTTTTCATGCTCAGGACCCAAGGACTGTAGAGTCCATGGAATTCTCTAGGCCAGAATACTCGAGTGGGTAGCCTTTCCCTTCTCTAGGGGATCTTCCCAACCCAGGGATCCTGCATTGCAGGCAGATTCTTTACCAGCTGAGCCACAAGGGAATCCCTCAGTCACAATAGGATTTTGCAAAATATATGAACTCCTACTTCTGAGTTCAGTCATCTATACTGGAAAAAAAATCTCTCTTACCTAAGTGATATAATATGGCATTTGCCTTTCCCTTTCTGACTTAGTTCACTTTGATAATCTCTACTTGCATCCACATTGCTGCAAATAGCATTATTTTATTCTGTTTTATGTCCAAGTTGCATTACATCATATACGTGTACTGTATCTTCCGTATCCATTCATCTGTTGATGGACATTTAGGTTGTTGGCATGTTTTGGCTCTTGTGAACAGTGCTTCTATGAACATAGAGGTGTGTGTATCTTTCTCCAATTATAGTTTTGTTTGGGTATATTCCCAGGAGTGGGATTGCTGGATCATGTGGTAATTCTATTTTCAGTTTTCTGAGGAACCTCCACATTGTTTTCCATCGTGGCTGTACCAACTTATATTCCCACCAACAGTGCAGGAGGTGTTTTCTTTTCTCCATACTGTCTCCAGCATTTGTTATTTGTAGGCTTTTTAATGATGGCTATCCTGACTGGTGTGAGGTGGTGCCTCATTGTGGCTTTGATTTTCTTTTCGTCAATAATCAGTGATGTTGAGCATCTTTTCATGTGTCTACTGGCCATCTGTATGTCTTTTTTTGTAGACATGTCTTCTAAGGTCTTTAGCTATTAGCTTTTATGAGAGTGATATGGCTTTTGGAAAGGGGCGGCTACCAAGAAGAGGGGAAAGAGGACAGATAAAAACAGAAAGCTTTATTCTAATAGTGCTAGGCTAACTAAATGTATGAAACTAACCTTAGAGTAGATCTATATTTCCAATATTTTAGGTATTCTCAGGAGCTTTTTGCTGTGGGGAATGGTAGAACAGAAAACTAAAAGTTGATAGTGACAACCTAGGGAAATATACAAAGGAATGCCCTGTTATGAGTATGAATTATATGGTATTATCATTATTTATTTCTTTGCTTGTCGACTTTAATAGATTGCAAAATTCCTGGAAGCTGGGGTCTTTTCTTGCTTATACCTGGGCTTCCAGTGACAGAAAAAAAAAATACCTGCTCAAAAATTCTTGGCAAGTCAGGTATTGAATATTCTTGTTTATACCTGTGTTTCCAGTGACAGAAAAAAAAATACTTGCTCAAAAATTCTTGGTGAGTTAGTTATTGAATGAATGTGTTAAGCTTGTTCTATTTTGGTTACCAAATGGATAAAGACATGGTGGGGAGGGAAAATTAAGAGTCTGGGGTTAACAGTTATAAATGATTATACATGAAACAGATAGAAAATAAGTTACTGTATAACAGAAGAACTGTATACTCTGTAATAATCTATAATGGAAAATAGACTGAGAAAAATATATAAATGAATCAGTTTTCTGTACACCTGGAATGAACATAATTTTATAAATCAACTATACTTCAATAGAAAAAAGCACATGTAAACAAATGAGGGGAATATGACTTTGAACTGGCTTCTTATCCTTTCTAGACCTGGGTTTTACATCTGTATAATGGACTTACTGCAAAATACATTTTATAGAATATTTAACTTTGGTTATCTGTAAAGATATTTTCAAGTAATTGCTAATTTCAAATTCTATGTTAGTTTTCTACTCTCTTGCTTATTGCAAACTAGGTAGTGGAGAAAGCTCATGGGCTTTGCACCACATGCATGGATTTAAATTATAGCTTCTTGACTGGTTAGCTCTTTGTCTCTGGGTAGTTCATGAAACATTTATTAACATCAATTTTAAAAAAAATTTTAAATAATAATGATAATGTCTAAGTTGCAAGTCTTTTGTGATGTTTAGAAAGAATGGATTTATAGCCATTAAAGCATAGGAAGCCTCAGTACATAGCAGTTAACTATTTTTCTTAATTTTATGCCTTGGTACAGTGGGGTTGAGTTCAAGTTGTGGTAATAAGAATAAAGTGTTATTAGCTCAGTCCTGTCCAACTCTTTTGACCCCATGGACTGTAGCCTGCCAGGCTCCTCTGTCCATGGGATTCTCCAGGCAAGAAAACTGGAGTGGGTAGTCTTTCCCCTCTCCAGAGGATCTTCCCGACCCAGAGATGGAACCCGCGTCTCCTGCATTGAGCGCAGCTTCTTTACCGTCTGAGTCACCAGGGAATGTTAGTTTTTGTCAAGTTGATCACACTTCACCTTTTATCTGATTTACATGCTATTTTTTCCATTTTATACCTTTTAATTTATTCTTTTTATTTTGTATTTGGGTATAGCCGATTAACAATGTTGTGATAGTTTCAGGTGAACAGCAAAAGGACTCAGCCACACACACAAGTATCCATTCTCCCCCAAACTCCCCTCCCATCCCGGCTGTTACATCCCCTTACTGTTCAATGTGGTTTTGAACAGTATATATTTCAGCTGGTCTCAACCAATGTTTCCACAGACCCATCAGTATTCCAGAGCTAGATTGATAATGTCAAATAATATTGATCTTTCCCCAATTATCAGGCAAATGAGATGTTTTTTACATTTCAAGCTTCTATTTTATACATTTTTCGTAAAAGTATTTGGGACTTCTGCTTGTTAATTTAAACCATTGAGGCTAACTAAAATTCTTTTCCATGGATTTTTGTCTCATTCAAAAGAACACTTCTGAGTACTTGTAGCACACTGTGCTGCGTCACTCAGGTATAAATAAGCATCAGACTCAGGTCCTTCCTTGCTGGATCTTGTAGCTAAACGTGTAGAGGGATACCAAGAACATTTTTTGAAGTGACAAGGGCACTTGCATTGATTTTTGAAGGTAAAATCTGTTAGAAGGATGCAGACTTGGGTGCGGGGCACCCCAGGGAAAGTGCCAAGCAAGAGCAGGTAGGGAGGGCGCCTCACTCTCTTTGGTCCCCGCAGTAGCTTTGGGTTATAAGTATGCAGTCATTTGCTGCCAGTAAAATTATAGGATTACTGATGCTCAGAATAGATTAGACAGACAATAGCATTTCTAAAGGAATGCCAGGAGACCAAGTGAGAACCACAGGTTAAATCGCATCACTTCTGGGTGAGCTTATGGGAATCTCACTTGTAATATGCCTAATGCTCTGGCATCTTCTTTCAAAGCTGTGCTTCCCTAGGGTATCAGAGAGATGCTTTGATGCAGCATGATGTAATCTTGATGTATTGTCCTTCACTATCTTGTGTGCCTTTTGTTGCCTTGAATATTTGTACGTTAATACAAAGATTTCTATAATCTTCACTTTTTTAAAGAAGTCAAAGTGAGATGAAGCATATGGAAACTCATGATAATTTGGCACAGTGCCAAAATTAGGTTGAAAACACAAACAAAGAGAAGCTGGATCAGAATACCTTCCAAGAAAGGATACAGACATGAACTTACAATAAAAATACGTCTGGGCAGTCACTCCATGCCAGGCCTTGTATCATTTGTTCTCACCTAAACTCCATGCAGTGAGTGCCAGGACTCTTTTCCCTTTACAAATGAGAAACTGAACCTCAGAGACATTAGTGATTTTCTCTAAGTGGCACAGCTAGTAGGTGCTGGTGTTTGGATTTGAATCTTGGCAGTCAGCTTCCAGAGCCAGCGCTTGTAATCTCTGTTTCTATCGCAATCTCATTGTGTTTGAAGGTGACACCACTTTCTACTTTCAGTCACTTTCATTAACCAGTTGCTTGCCTTGACCACTGGCTCAGCTTTCCCTAAACATTGCTCCAGTTTCAGTCATGGAGCCATGTGCCAGAGTGGCAGCTAAGGATACTACATGCTCTCTATTGTTGAGGACCTCATTCTAGTTGTCGATAGTTGGCAAGACATTCTTTGACCCTTGCTGTCTTACTTGAGCTGCACAGATTATCAGAAGGATGGTACCCATTTCCATGTTGCAGAGGAAGAAGTTCAAGCTTAGAAAAGTCATATGACTTCCTTGGAGCCACTTCCAACAGTAAGTGTCAGGATTTAGGTTCAAACTCAAGGTTTCTTAACGCTGAAGTTTTTTAACCTCGATGGTTATAGGAGGTCTTGGAAACCTCCCGGATATAACTGGTAATTGTGACTCACCATTAAACAGCTGAGTGATTTTGAGTGACTCATCATGTTGGGATCTCAATTTTTTCATCTATAAACATGAGAGGCTCGTGACATGATTGAAGGTCCATTTCTGTTCTGATATATTTAATTTCAGTCCTAGCTATTAGAGTACTAATTATTCAAGATGGGGATATTGGTAATTCAATAGGTGATTTTGAAATGTTGCATTCTTAGCTTTTCAGGTCAGTTCACTTTAATTAAAGCCAGTAAAGCATCTACTGGCTTCCCTGGTAGCTCAGCTGATAAAGAATCCGCCTGCAATGGGTTCAGTCTCTGGGTTGGGAAGATCCCCTGCAAGAGGGCATGACAACCACTCTAGTATTCTTGCCTGGAGAAATCCTCATGGACAGAGGAGCCTGGCGGGCTACAGTCCATGAGATTGCAAGCAGTTGGACACTACTGAGTGACTAAGCAAAACATCTACACATCACCAGTTCAATGGACGTGAACTTGGACAAACTCTGGGAGATGGTGAGGGACTGGAAGGCTGGGCATGCTGCAGTCTGTGGGGTTGCAAAGAGTCGGACATGTCTTGGAGACTGAACAATGACAGCAAAGCATCTACACTGAGCTAAGAGAAAAGTGACGTGTAATTAAGTTTACAAGGATCTCAGAGTGCCATGGGACTGAGAGAAACAGAACAACTACCTATCCCTGGGGTCCAGGTTTGAGTCTGTATTTTGAGTAGTCATGGAAATCAAACCCTGATGAAGAACTAGTGAACTTCTAAGTATGGCTGGCCAGGTCAGACCTAAGTGTCTTTTAGGGTAGGAAATGTCCTTTCCAAAGAAAATTTTGGTTTGATGGGGCCTTGACAATCTAAGAAAGTCCTGTTGGTCCGTGTGTCTATGGGCTATGCCTGAGTCTTAGGGAAATGGGAGGTGCTAGTGAAAACAACATTTTATCCTTCTGTAATGAAAACTCTAAGACAAGGAGGAGCAAGGCAACTCTGATCTAGCACCTGCTCTTAGAAGGCATCCCTTTATGAATCATAGCCTTTTCATGACAAAGGGGCTTGTATAACTCAATGAAGCTGTGAGCCATGCCATACAGGGTCACCCAAGATGAACGGATTAAAGGTCTGCATAATCAGAGCTATGATATTTCTAGTATATGTATGAATGTGAGAGTTGGACCTTAGCGAAGGCTGAGTGCCAAAGAATTGATACTTTAAAATTGTGGTGTGGAGAAGACTTTTGAGAGTCCCTTGGAGTGCAAGGAGATCAAGCCAGTCAAATCCTAAAAGAAATCAACCCTGAATATTCATTGGAAGGGCTGATGCCAAGCTGAAGCTCCCATAGTTTGGCCACCTGATGTGAAGAGTTGACTCACAGGAAAGACCCTGATGTTGGGAAAGAGTGAAGGCTGGAGGAAGGCAGGACAGGGAAGCCTGGCATGCTGCTGTCCATGGAGTCACAAAGATCTGGACATGACTGAGTAACTGAATAACAACAAAAATTAGAAGGCAAAGTAGAAGAGGAGGGATGTTCAGTGTTGCTTACCTTAGCAAAAAAGGCATTTTAGTAGACCTAAAAATGGTTTCCAAAAAGAGAAGTTCAAATCTCAATTCCTGGAATCTGTGACAGTTACCTTATTTGGAAAGAAAGGTATGCTGCTAACTGCGAAGTCGCTTCAGTCGTGTCCAACTCTGTGCGACCCCATAGATGGCAGCCCACTAGGCTCCTCTGTCTCTGGGATTCTCCAGGCAAGAACACTGGAGTGGGGTGCCATATGTAGCTAAATTAGGGATCTTGAGATAAAGAGATCATCCTGGCTGATTTGGATGGGCCCTCTGTCCAATGGCAAGTTTCCTTATAATAAATACACAAAGGAGAAAACACATATGGAGGGGAAGGATGAGTGAAGATGAAGTAGAGTGCAAGGCAAGAAAGCCAGGGAATGTTAGCTCCATGGGAACCTGGAAGAGGCAAGAATGGATCCACCTCTAGAGGCACCAGAGCATGTTGCCGCTTCATTCTCACTTCTACTGTCTGAAATTGTGATAGAATACTTTTCTGTTCTTTTAAACCAAGTTCATGGTGATTTGTTAGAGCAGCTACAGGAAACTAATACAAACACTGGCACCATGGGACATGGTGCCCAGCAGACATGGGAGGATCAAGTAGAAGTGAAAGTGGTACCCACTTGAAGAGTCTGGGTTTATCACAATGATGCCTTGTCTGGTGAATTTCCCACGGCAACTGTAAATAGGAAACATGCCTTTAAAATCAAACACAGCTTAATGGAAAGGTATACTTTTTTTAAAGCACAGTTTTAAAGTACCTTTTTTTTTCATGTTGCACCATTACATTTTAAAAATTGATGTATAGTTAACTTACAATGGTGTGTTAGTTTCAGGTGTAGAGCAAAGTAATTCAGATATCTGAAAAAATGATTCATATATATATATATATATATATGTATATATATGTTCTTTTTCAGATCCGTTCCATTATAGGTTATTTGCAAGCTATTGAGTAGAATTCCCTGTGTTACACAGTAAGTCCTTGTTGCTTACTTATTTTATATATAGTAGTTTCTATTCCCAGGTAGCACTAGTAGTAAAAAAAAAAAAAAAATCCACCTGCCAATACAGGAAACACAAGAGACATGGGTTTGATCCCTGGGTCAGGAAAATCCCCTGGAGGAGGAAAATCCCTTGGGCAGAAACACCTCAGGGGCTGCAGTCCATGGAGTTGAGAAGAGTTGAATATGACAAGTGACTGAGCACACGTGCGTGAGCAGACAAGTTTCTCTATGTTAACTCCACACTCCTAATTCAGCTCTTAATCAGCACTGATCCCTTTGGTAACCATAAATTTGTTTTCTGTGTCTGTGAATCCGTTCTGTTTTGGAAACAATTTCATTTGTATCATTTATTTCAGATTCCACATATAAGTGATGTGATATAATGACATGATATTTGTCTTTCTCTGTCTCACTTAGTATGACAATCTCTCGGTCCATTCATGTTGCTGCAGATAGTATTATTTTTTTCTTTTTTATGGCTGAATATATATGTACCACATCCATTCATCTATTAGTGGACACTTAAGTTTCTTCCATGTCTCGACTATGTAAATAGTGTGGCTATGAACATTTCAGTGCATGTCTCTTGTTGAATTAGTTTTCTCTGGACATATTCCCAGGAATGCTATTGAAGGATCACACGGCAACTTGGGAACATACACTCTTTAAAGGAACACTGAATGGGATCCCAAGGATACTCAGTTCAGTTCAGTCTCTCAGTTGTGTCTGACTCTGCGACCCCATGAATTGCAGCACACCAGGCTCCCTGTCCATCACCAACTCCCGGAGTTCACTCAGACTCACGTCCATCAAGTCCGTGATGCCATCAAGCCATCTCATCCTCTGTCGTCCCCTTCTCCTCCTTCCCCCAATCCCTCCTAGAATCAGAGTCTTTTCCAATGACTCAATTCTTCGTATGTGGTGGCCAAAGTACTGTAGTTTCAGCTTTAGCATCATTCCTTCCAAAGAAATCCCAGGGTTGATCTCCTTCAAAATGGACTGGTTGGATCTCCTTGCAGTCCAAGGGACTCTCAAGAGTCTTCTCCAACACCACAGTTCAAAAGCATCAATTCTTCAGCGCTCAGCCTTTTTCACAGTCCAACTCTCACATCCATACATGACTACTGGAAAAACCATAGCCTTGACTAGACGGACGTTAGTCGGCAAAGTAATGTCTCTGCTTTTGAATATGCTGTCTAGGTTGGTCATAACTTTTCTTCCAAGAGTAAGCGTCTTTTAATTTCATGGCTGCAGTCACCATCTGCAGTGATTTTGGAGCCCCCCAAAATAAAGTCTCACACTGTTTCCACTGTTTCCCCACCTATTTCCCATGAAGTGATGGGACCAGATGCCATGGTCTTCATTTTCTGAATGTTGAGCTTTAAGCCAACATTTTCACTCTCCTCTTTCACTTTCATCAAGAGGCTTTTGAGTTCCTCTTCACTTTTTGCCATAAGGCTGGTGTCATCTGCATATCTGACGTTATTGATATTTCTCCTGGCAATCTTGATTCCAGCTTGTGTTTCTTCCAGTCCAATGTTTCTCATGATGTACTCTGCATATAAGTTAAATAAGCAGGGTGACAATATACAGCCTTGATGTACTCCTTTTCCTATTTGGAACCAGTCTGTTGTTCCATGTCCAGTTCTAACTCTTGCTTCCTGAACTGCATATAGGTTTCTCAAGAGGCAGGTCAGGTGGTCTGATATTCCCATCTCTCTCAGAATTTTCCACAGTTTATTGTGATCCACACAGTCAAAGGCTTTGGCATAGTCAATAAAGCAGAAATAGATGTTTTTCTGGAACTCTCTTGCTTTTTCCATGATCCAGCGGATGTTGGCAATTTGATCTCTGGTTCCTCTGCCTTTTCTAAAACCAGCTTGAACATCTGGAAGTTCATGGTTCACACATTGCTGAAGCCTGGCTTGGAGAATTTTGAGCATTACTTTACTAGAATGTGAGATGAGTGCAATTGTGCAGTAGTTTGAGCATTCTTTGGCATTGCCTTTCTTTGGGATTGGAATGAAAACTGACCTTTTCCAGTCCTGTGGCCACTGCTGAGTTTTCCAAATTTGCTGGCATATTGAGTGCAGCACTTTCACAGCATCATCTTTCAGGATTTGAAATAGCTCAACTGGAATTCCATCACCTCCACCAGCTTTGTTCATAGTGATGCTTTGTAAGGCCCACTTGACTTCACATTCCAGGATGTCTGGCTCTAGATGAGTGATCACACCATTGTGATTATCCGGGTCGTGAAGATCTTTTTTGTACAGTTCTTCTGTGTATGCTTGCCACCTCTTCTTGATATCTTCTGCTTCTGTTACAGGATAATTAATGCAAAACACAACCACCATCACACACTTGATATTAGTATTACAATTTTTAATCTCTCCATGGTGCAAGATTCTATGATCTTGTTCCACTTCATCTTAGACAGTGTCTTCTGGTACATGTTTTCCTGGGTGTCTGAAGCTGCAGAAGAGACAGATGGAGGAGGTTCACTTAGTCTCAACTTCCTTTAAACAAAAGGAATACATATTGCTTCCAACTATGGTCTGTTGGCCAAAACTGGTCAAATGATCCCAAATGAAAACTAACTTACAAGGGAGGCTGGGAAATACATGTGGTCCTTCCAGCCATGTATATTAGGAAGCATTAACAGTCTTTGCCATGTACAGGAATGAACTGCTAATCTTAATTCAGTTTCCGCTATAAGACGTGGGCTGTTATTGGGTGCACAGTAATCTTAACGAGCAATTATTAATTTTCCTAATTAGTCCAAATGTAAATAAAATGTTTTTAATGTTTAAGTTGAACACCTAATCGCTCTGATTTCCATAAGATAAAATTCTGATGTGAAGTGGTTAACTTTCTTAAATTCTATTATAATTAACCAAGAAAAGTAAGCAATAAACGTATTTTGATTCAGAAGACAAAATGAAAAAATTGCAATAGTTTTTACAAATATTGGAAATTACTAGAATTCTTAGGGTATCATTTTGGCAGTCTTGATCACCTTTCACAGATGAAGCAATTTTAAAGGAAAGCATTATTAGAGATTTTAATAACAGTGATGCTGGAAAAAATATGGCCTGGCCCTAGGCTCTGGCATATTCCTCTCGGCAAGCTAAGAGATCAGTTCAGTCGCTCAGTTGTGTCTGACTCTTTGCTACCCCATGGACTGAAGCACGCCAAGCCTCTCTGTCCATCGCCGACTCCTGGAGCTAAGAGATGGTTCAGTGGAAACCAGGAAATGCAGAGTATTTCATCTACTCCAAAGAAAAAGGAGGAGGAAATGACCATTCCTGTGTCACTTACTGAGCTGTTGCTAGGTGCTTTGTGTTTATTGCATTTCAGGACACCAACGTCAACATCAACATCATTTTTTAGCCCTCTTTTCCCCTAAGTCACAGTCAAAAACACTGAGGCACAGAGGTTTTAGAAGACCTAGGTCACCAGCTAATAAGTAGAAGGATAAACCATAAACCTGGGTCCCTTTGTATTCTATTTCCTTTTGTCCTGTAACATACTGTATCTCTTTTAAAAAACCAGTCTCTTGCATTTCACTGGTAGTGGATGCTGTTGGGTGAGTGGAGTTACTATTGTTTAAACACTTTGTAACTGGAAAAATGGAACTCAGGTCATGAGTTACAGAAAAATTTGCCCCTTTTGGAGGGTCTTTTACAAATAAGCTATTTGTTTTTGTCAAGGACAAGTTTTGGTTTCATGGGATACGACTTTGTTTTCAACGACTCATTAAAGAAAGATGACTTAGTGCCCTGTTTTCTAAATCTAGTCACAGACCACAATCACTTGCAGGAAATGGAATGTTTACTTGAGTTTATTATACAAGGCTCTGGATATGAGCTGTGGGATTTTTACACCTCATAGCAACGGTATTACAATTTATTTACAACTTCATGTTGGCAGCTGCACAAACTCTTATGAAAAAGGACAATCACACCTTGGGGACCAGTAATTATAGGCAAAGGTATAAATTGGGCAAAGCAGTGTAAGCATTTGGCACTTAAGTTGAAGAGAATAGAAATGGCTCTGGCAATTGGACAGAAAGCCAGTCTCTTGTTCATTATGAGGCCATGAACTAATTAAACTGAACTTGTCAGAATAGACAGATGAATAGATTGAACTGGATTTTGGCACTGACTGGTCCCACACTCATGAAAACCAAGTTGTTTTAGTGATGTCATCATTTGGAACTTCTAACTATGATATCACTTTTGACAGAATTAATGTGGAATTAATACCATATGTACAAGCATTAATAGGTATTGACTTTGAACACTCGGTGTATGATTTGAGGTTAGTTTCCAAAGGAAAACTATGAGATATGTCTTCCTAGCATCTCCAGTTATCAGATATCAAATCCAGATTAGACATAATTTCGGCACGTTTGTTAGAATTCCTCGGAGACAAATCCATATATGTATTTCTAAAAAGTATTTGCATAGGAATGCGGTTTAAAACATGTTTTATTTGTAGTAATATTGAAATAGGGGATGAGAGGATTTAAAATTAATTTCACAGTTAACTTAAAAGAAAGTGCCCAGAGGGTTTTTGCAAAGAAACTTTTGGATCTTAGCTAAAATTAAACTAAGACACAAGATGCTCTCTCATTAGTCAAAGTAGTGGTTATGGTTTCTAGTGTTTCAGAGTAAATGGACTCTCTCTTCCTTTTTCTCACCAAGGTAGATACTGTTTAGTTGAGACCTATCGTTTTATGTTTATCATGACAGGTTATTTTAAGTCTCAGGATGGGGTGGGGTATAGCAGTTTTCAGTCATTAAGCAAATATTTAATATCTTCTCTATTCTGCACATTTAAAACAGCTCTTCAGACACTTTATACCTAATTGTTTGTGTGCACACAGAAGTTAAAACGCAAAAGTGTTATTGCATCCATGCAACACAGCAACCTTAGTACATATGAGTTAACACATAAGTAAAGGAGGCTGAAGAGAGCTCAAGATAGAACCCTGAATAAATGATGAAGCTGGGATTACACCAGGCATTCTTTTGAAAAGTGCAATGTGACTTCTTCTGTGGGATTCTCTGTGGAACACCTTTTACAGCTGATTTTATTAATCTTCACAGCAGTCCATTTTACAGTGCATCTGATTAAGGATCTTTCTGAACAT
Organism: Capricornis sumatraensis; assembly: GCF_032405125.1. Lineage (NCBI taxonomy): Eukaryota > Metazoa > Chordata > Mammalia > Artiodactyla > Bovidae > Capricornis > Capricornis sumatraensis. Next base: position 110,542,344 of record NC_091075.1, on the reverse strand, counting down.
AACTGAAAATTAAACTCATCTGTTCAACACCAATGGCCATGCTCTTTGCCAATAGGGTACCCTGGCTACCCAGTACTCCTCTTGCTTACCAGGTAAGAAGTAAACATATTGGGCATAAAAGAAGCAAGTAAAGCTTGTGTTTATGGTAGGAAGACAACGTGGCGGATGTGAAATCTTTGGTTCTAGTGCTTGCTTGTCCACGTGCTCATCGTCTTGCTTTGGCAAATCCCACAGCCTCTTTGTGTTCCTTTTTTGGGATTAAAACATGTCCTTGCAGGAGTTCTACAAAAACTTAGGCCAACCCCAGGAAGTGCTATGAAGTACTGTTTAAATGTTTGTTATTATTATCCAAGTGTTGTCAGGTGGCGCTAGTAGTAAGAGACCCTACCTGCCAAAGCAGGAGACTTAAGAGACCCAAGTTCGATCCCTGGGTCAGGAAGATCCCCTGGAGGGCGTGGCAACCCACTCCAGTATTCTTGCCTGGAGAATCCTGTGGACAGAAAAGTCTGGCAGGGTACAGTCCAGAGGGTTGCAAGGAGTCAGACACAACTGAAGTGACTTAGCATGCATGCATGTGATGTTTCTCACTAAGGTAGGTCAATAGTCTTTATGGGTATGAATGAGTATTCTACAAAACATACGTGGATTCTGAGAAAGTGTTGCTCTGCCACAATATTATAGCAAGGGATGCCCTTTCTCTTCATAAAGATTAGAAGGAAGATAGAAAGTGGAACCCACAATGCCCAGCAGCATGGACTTTGGAATAAGGCTCTCCAATCAGCTTTGTCAATCACTCACTCTGGTTCCTTGGGAAAGACAAACAAGTATCCTAAGCATAAGCTTTCAAAAAGTGGAAAAATTAATACTTCCATCTGTAGATTGTTGCTGCACTGCTAGGGCTGCCATAACAAAGTACAATAAACTGGGTGGGTTAGACAAAAGAAATTTATTGTCTCATACTTCTAGAAGCTGGAAGTCCAAGATCAAACTGTTGGCTGGGTTGCTTTCTTCTGACAGCTCCGAGGAGAAATCTGTTCCATTCCTTTCTTCTTGCTTCTGGTGGTTTACTGGCAACCTTTCGTGTTCTTTAGCTTGTAGAGTCATCACCCCAATCTCTGCCTTCATCTTTACATGATATTTTCCCTGTGTGCAGGTCTGCATCCAAATTTCACTGTTTTTGAAAGACATAGGTTGGGTTAGGGCAGATGCTGATGACATCATCTTAGCTAATTATATCTGCAAAGACCTTACACCAAAACAAGATCACTGAGTGTTAAGTCTTCAACATATGAATTTAGATCTGGGGCAGATAATTCAACCCATGGCATTTGTTGTATGGATAAAAATGAGATAAAGCGCATAAAGTGCCTAGTGCATTTAACTCATGGCTGGTTCACTGATTTAGTAGGACTTCACTCTTGTCGGTTAATGATGCTTTGGGGTTAGCAAGAGAATATGAAATGTGGAACTGATCTCTTTATGGCTCTGTACAGAAACTTTATCACGAGGACTGGAAGCAGCGTTTGTAGTCATTAATTACTGTTTTCTCACAGTTCCCTTGGAGTTTTCCCTCAGAGTGTGCGCTTTTGAGGAAAGTCCAGCCTTTCACACAGACCAGTATGTCCTGCCCAGCCACCTGCTTTGGATTCAAGTCTTTTCTTCCAGACAACTCCCAGAGGTTTTGTAACAGATGTGTAAAATATTTCAGGCTACCTTTTCATCATTTATATTAAAAAAAAACTTAGATGAAAAGTTTTCCCTAATGCAGTCTACATAAGGTGCATATTAGTGTTCCACTAGAAAGAGCAGGCTGAGTTTTTCAAAGAGACCATGAACAAATACAAATGATAACAACAAAGCTAACCATTTGTTGGACCCCTCGGCATGCCATTACAGCAAGTTCGTTACACAGCCACTGTGAAAGGTAGATATTGCCATTACTATAATAAATGAAGAAACTGAGACTTAGGTAGTTTACTGAAGGCAGGAGGAGAAGGGGACGGCAAAGGATGAGGTGGTTGGATGGCATCACCGACTCTATGCACGTGAGTTTGAGTAAACTCCAGGAGTTGGTGATGGACAGGGAGGCCTGGCATGCTGCAGTCCATGGGATTGCAAACAGTCAGACACTACTGAGCAACTGAACTGACTTATTGAAGGTCAATACCTGTTAACTGATGGAAGAAGACCTCGTGGTCAGTTGTGTTTGCTCAGTTCATGCTCATTCTAAAATCTGATGGAGAAAAGTAAAGGTTTTTTGGGTGGGAGAAGGAATCCTTATTCTCTGGGATTCCACCTTCTGATAGTGTCATCAGTGTCTCTGATTCTCCACTTCCTCACCAGAAAAAGGAAGACAATAAAATTTGCATTTAAAAAAAAATACGGATTAGATATGAGAACTTGTGATACAGGATTCAGCTCATGCTGGAGGTTCAAATCATTTTGCTGGAGCCATAAGACAGTGAGCAAATGAGTGAATGAAGGAGTTAAAAAAATGCACAGAAATCTGTTGAGGACTAAACATGGGTTCATAAGCATGTATCTCAGGGAATGTGACTGAGCATAAGTATTAAAATTATTATTATTTTTTTACTTTTGAATATATTTCAAATGCAGAACCTATTTCAAAAGAAATCAATTCCAGCTTGGAAGCACTTGTTGACCATTTGCTGTGGGAGACACAGGATGGTAAATGTTGTAAATAGGATTGTGCTTACTCCTCACAGTGACTCCTTAAGGTAGGTGCTATATCCACCACCAATTATAGATGAGACACAGAGAAGTTAAGCAGTTTACCTATTGTTGCCCAGCTTGTACCTCTTACAGAAGCAGACTTTGAGTCCAGGTAGGCTGGCTGCATAGATGGCTCTCACCTTCCACATTCAAGACCCTCCTAGTGAAAAGATCCATATATCTGAGAACACACGATCAAATTTAGACTCTTGGGTTTGTCTCTTAGCAACTTGTGCAGGGTTGAAAAAGATGCTTAAACTCTCTGTGCCTGAGTTTCTCTTCTCTAAAATGGAGATTACTATCTACTTCATAGGGATGAAATGAGAACCCCAACCCTTTGGGGAGAATGTTTATTTAGTTAATGGGAATTAAATGCTTAGAACAGTTTTTGACACATAGTAGGTACTCAGTACAATAAACGTCCATCTAGTCAAAGCTATGGTCTTTTCAGTAGTTATGCATGGATGTGAGAGTTGGACCATAGAAGAAACTGAGAGCTGAAGAATTGATGCTTTGAACTGTAGTGTTGGAGAAGATTCCTGAGAGTCCTTTGGACAGCAAGGAGACCAAACCAGTCAATCCTACAGGAAATCAATTATAAATATTCATTGGAAGGATTGATGTTGAAGCTGAAGCTTTAGTACCTTGACCACCTGATGTGAAGAGTCAACCCACTGGAAAAGATCCTGGTGCTGGGAAAGATTGAGGCCAAGAGGAGAAGGGGGTGGCAGAGGGTGAGATGGTTAGATAGCATCATTGACTCAGTGGACATGAGTTTGAGCAAACTCTGAGAGATAGTGGAGGATGAAGGAGCCTTGAGTGTTACAGTCCATGGAGTCACAAAGAGTCAGACATGGGTTTTCAATTAATGTTAACCACCATATGTTAAATGTGACTATTGTGCCATTTGGGGGCATTAAAGTCATGATGGGATATTAATGACCTCTATGCTCATTCTCTGTATTGTAAAGTTTAGTCTCTTCAGTTCAGTTCAGTTGCTCACTCATGTCAACTCTTTGTGACCTCATGCACTGCAGCACGCCAGGCTTCCTTATCCATCACCAACCCCTGGAGCTTGCTCATACTCATGTCCATTGAGTCGGTGATGCCATCCAACCATCTCATCCTCTGTCGTCTCCTTCTCCTCCTGCCTTCAGTCTTCTCCAGCATCAGGGTCTTTTTCAATGAGTCAGTTTTTCACATCAGGTGACCAAAGTATTGGAGTTTCAGCTTCAGCATTAGTCTTTCCAATGAATATTCAGGACTGATTTTTAGAGTTGACTGGTTTTCTTTTCTAGTCAATTTCTAGAATTGACTAGAAGAGCCAACCCACTCTGGAAAAGACCCTGATGCTGGGAAAGATTGAAGGTGGGAGGAGAAGGGGTCGACAAAGGATGAGATGGTTGGATGGCATCACCGACTCAATGGATGAGTTTGAGTAAATTTCAGGAGTTAGTGATGGACAGGGAGGCCTGGCACGCTGCAGTCAATGGGGTCGGACACAGCTGAGCAACTGAACTGAACTGAACTGATAGAGACAAAAAGTGTATTTATGGTTTCCAGGGGCTTGAAATATCAAGTGGGAGGTGGGGAATGACTGTCAATAGGTATGAAGCTTTTTTGAGGAGTGATGACAATGTTCTAAAGTTTTGCTAGTTGTAGAACTCTGTGAATATACTATTCCTGAACTGTATACTTTAAAAGAATAAGTTTTATAATATGTGCATAATATCTCAATAAAGAAATGAAAAAAGATAAAGGGGGCAGGTATATTTATACTCGAAGGAGCAGGTAATCCCATGTTTTGCTTTGTTTGCAGGATACCTATATATCTATAATATACACACACGTATAGAATCTAAATATTTAGCCCAACTCAATAGATAAGAATTTGAGCAAATTTAAGGAGATAGTGAAAAACAGAGGAGTCTGGTGTGCTTTAGTTCATGGGCTTGCAAAGAGTTGGACACAACTTAGTGACTGAATAACAACATAAACAGCAACAACAAATATTTAACAAAGTTTGTTTCTTTCATTGATACAGAAAAAAGCAATTTAAGAAAGCTATTTTCTAAAACACATGGCCCTGGAGAGCCCAGCATTGTAATTAATAGAAGATCACCTATATTACAGAAATACCACTCCTGGTAGTTCTGAATGACCTATGTAAAGTCCAGTTTTTAGTGTGAAAATACGATGCTTCGTTCAAATTAGGATAACCTTCAGCTAGGTCTAGAATACATGAAAATCATGGTATCCAAAATTGTGCTCATTTGAGGGACCAAAATATTTTTGCTGGTCCCAGTTTACCTTCTATCATACATTTTGCAATATGTGGTATTTTAATCAATGTCAACCTGATGCATTTTCAGAAGAGATGCTTTGGAAATGCCCAGTATCTTTTTTCTTTCAGCTTCTCTGGTAGCATTTACTAAGTAAGAGGTTATATACTCCTCTTGTCTTCACTGTATGCTCCACAGAAAATTAAACAATGAAGGGATTCTTCAAAATATAGAATTGCACTAATGCATGCGTATTCAAAAAATAAAGATTTAATGCTTTTGAACTGTGGTGTTGGAGAAGACTCTTGAAGGTCCCTTGGACTGCTAAGAGATCAAATCAGTCATCCTATAGGAAATCAGTCCTGAATATTCATTGGAAGGACTGAAGCTAAATCTCCAATACTTTGGCCATCTGATGAGAAGAACTGATTCATTAGAAAAGATCATGATGTTGGGAAAGATTTGAAAGCAGGAGGAGAAGAGGATGACAGAGGATGAGATGGTTGGATGGCATCACCAACATGAGTTTGAGCAAGCTCTGGGATGGAAGAGGAAGCCTGGCATGCTGCAGTCCACAGGATCACAAAGCGTCAGACAGGACTGTGCCACTGAACTGAACTGAAATGATAAAAAACAAGGGAGAAAGTTCTGTCATTTAAAGCAATAAGCCATGTCTATGGAGTAGGAAATGCCAACCCACTCCAGTATCCTTGCCTGGAAAATTCCATGGACAGAGGAGCCTGCAGGGCTACAGTCCATGGGGTCACAAGAAAGTCAGACACATACTATGCAAGGGGATACAGTACCCCAAAGTGATGATTATACCAAGGTTATAAGCTCTGAGGTAGTTACATGAAGAACAGTCTATCAAAAATGATTTGGTCAAAGTGTGGTACTAAGATGCTTCTGTTCTAGTTGAAGGCACATTTTTCTTAAAGATATGCATCATAATCTACCATAAATCAAAGCAGCATAATTCTAGAATTTTAAAATATGACCAGAACTAGGAGTAAAGGTTTTGTCTTCTTCTTATTATATTTTAATATTCCTTCATTCAGTGAGTGTATCTGGCACATACCAGGATTTACACGTTCTATTTCATCCATCATCATCCATCCATCCATCTGTATTTTCCGCAAATATCTGAGCGTGCCCTGAAAAATACTCAGTATATAGTTATAAATAAAAGTGACAGAGCTTCTTGTCTGATGGAATTTATTAATGTTAGATTTCTAAAAATCCTTTTATTTAAATGCATTTACATTTTAATGCACCTCTACTGAACGCTCACAACTATAAAGTATGTAAAATATATATTTGGAGAAGGGAATGGCAACCCACTCCAGTATTCTTGCCTAGAGAATCCCATGGACAGAGGAGCCTGGTCGGCTGCTGTCCATAGGGTCGCACGGAGTCGGACAAGGCTGAAGCGACTTAGCATGCATGCATTGGAGAAAAAAATGGCAACCCACTGCAGTATTCTTGCCTGGAGAATCCCAGGGATAGAGGAGCCTGGTGGGCTGCCATCTATGGGGTCGCACAGAGTTGGACACGACTGAAGTGACTTAGCAGCAACAGCAGCAAAATATATACTGTAAATATCGCTTAGTGTTTCTGTGACTCAACTCCCAAAGGATGTTTACGTTTCTCTTGTTTATTATTATTTTTAATTCCAATACCTCTGCTGTAGCAGTTCACAAATAGGAGGAATGAATACAAAATATTCATGGTCTAGCCTCTAGTTGTAGACCCAAATCAAGGAAAAGCCAATTTAAAAGTTATTTAGATGAGATTCTAGAAGCATATTTAACATTTCAGAAAAGTAAATTAGATTTTAATAGAAAAAATATAACTGAATGCATTTAATTTTATTTTGAGATTGTTTCAGACTAGGAGTCAATAATTATCATAAAAGAGCTACCAAGAGTTAAACCCCTTCCACTGAGTTGCATCTCTAGTTGATAATCGCCGGGAGCAGTTCTCTCAGGGTTACTTAAAATGCTATCTCCTGGGCTTGAAGTCTTCAAAATTCTCATTGAATAAAACATAACTCTCAACTTTTATGCTGTGACTAACTTTAAAGTTGAAAAGTTATGGTGATTGAAGAAGAGACCAGAGCAGATTCCTCTCCTCTGCCTAAACTTCACCAGGATCTGGAACCTTGGTACCAGCAGAGGTCCCTTGTGCCCATCTGCCTTGTCGGGGAGTCCAGCTTCCCTGGAAGCTCAGTGGTAAGGAATCTGCCTGCAGTGCAGGAGACACAGGAGATGTGAGTTCAATCCCTGGGTCAGGAAGATCCCCTGGAGGAGGCAATGGCAACCCTCTCCAGTACTCTTGCTGGGAAAATTTCATGGACAGAGGAACCTGGCAGGCTACAGTCCACGGGGTTGCAGAGTCAGACATGACTGAGCAACTAAGCATGGATGCATTGGAGGCTCAAGTCTGGACAGCTTTGCTGTCATAGTTGAGGCTTTTGTCTTCTGTGACAGTCGAGGTGATGAGTGTGGGCATACTCCTGCATAGCTGCATGCTTCCTAAGGAAACTTGATCCCACACCTGTCCTAGAGGAGTTATGATCCCCTAGAGGGGAAATGATACCTCATTTGTCTCACCAGCCCTAGAGGCAGCCCTTTGTACTCGGTCCTCCAGTTGGGTCACTTCCCAGGGTGTGAGTTGCCTCCAGCAGTGTTGGTTAAGATCAGTTCTAGGATGATTAGCCCTCTTTTATTTATTTTTTAATCCTTTGGGGACTACCAGAAGATGAGCGCTTTTTGTTGAAATTCTCAAAAGAAAATGGGTTAGTGCAACCAATTATTTTCAGGCAATTAGATCTTCTCTGAAATCTACCTCTCTAAGAAAAGTCATCCTTCAGGATGTCAAGATGCATTAATCCTTCCTAGGGATCGAATGATGGATGGAAGGATGTAGCGACCATTCTTCTGCTCTCCCAAAACGTCATCTCCTCTTATCTAACCTCTGCTCCATCTCTAAAACATCCTAGTAGTTCTGACACTTAAAAAAAGTGTAGCAATGTAATACAGTAATATTGATTCTTAGGTTCTGAGAATGCTCAGAATAATCTTCTAGTCACTAATCACACAGCAAAGCAGAGAATGTTATATGCAAAGGGGACCTTAGAGCCAATGATTTCCCTCGGTTTATGTTACAGATGGGGAAACTGAAGACAGGAGAGATGATTAGTGGGAGTGCTGGTATTAGAATGTGCATTCCAGTCCATTAAATGTTCCACTTTGTTTTGGACTCAGTGTAGCAGTGTAATGGCAGAAAGAATTAAGACCCCATTTTACAGATTGTTAACTAAGAGATGAAGTTACACCCCAGGGGTCGGATAGCTGTTCCAGCCTCTCCAGTTTATTTGACCAGTTGTACAATCCCAGCTCCTTCTCTGGATGTAGGGCACTCAGCTAATTTTGAAGGAGGAAGAAGTGAATGCTCGTTTGAAAGCCATGGTCTGTGAAACCGAGGTGTGACACAGAACTTACAAATTAGATATTAGCTCGTAATGTGATCTGGCTGTAAGGAAAGCTGACCCTGCTGGGGCCAGCCTGCTCTAAGAGTGGAGCTGCAGGAAGGGGAATAATCCCCCTTTATATGGCACTAGTGAGACCGCACCTGGAAAACAGGCCCCTGCTCCAAGCCTTGGTACCCAGGCCATGTGGATGGGGAGAAGGAAACTGTGCGATTCATTTGTAGCTGGAGGAAATGACCCGGGTGGGGAGAGATTAAGCAGCTTAATGGGCTTGCCTTCCTCCCCAACCAGGTACCCCTGACGGCTGAGAAGCTGGGTGGCTGGTGCACTGAGCTGAGACCTTTGGGTCCTTGTGATGGGACGCCCTGTCATTCCAGTCTCATCTTGTGTTCCCCCATCCTCTCTTCTTTCTGTCTCTTTCACTTACCTGGATTCTTAGCTTCTCAAAATTTCCAAAATCTTTCCTCCCTTTGGGCTTTTGTACCTGTATCTTCTCCTCCATCATCTGCCTCTTGCCACGCTTTCCCCATAACAGTCACAATGTCCCTTTCCCAGGGAACGTTCCCTGGGATCCCTGGCAGGGTGAGGGCTTCCTGTTACTTGCTCACCTAAAACTTGCATATGCCCTGGGCCCTCTCATTTCATCGAGAACAGCTTACTCGGGGTGTTTCTTGTGCCATCAGAAGCCGTGTATATGTCGCCATGGTATTATACCCCTGGCGCATTGCAGGAGTCAACAAATACCTGCCAAGGAAAGGAAGAGCAATCAGCTGCTGAGCAGTGGCGATGGGTCAGCCTGTAGGCCTTTGCTTGTGCTGAGCCATGTGTCTGGGGTGCACTGCTGCTTTCTTGGACTGGTCCTAAGGCAGAAGGAAGAGTGCTGGACGAGGATCCAGAAAATGTGATTCCAGTTCTGTCTCTCTTGCTTATCAGTCACGTGATGGGAGGGAAATAATTGACCCTCTCCAAGCCTCCACAAATTGGAGATAGGGAAGCCTTTCCTGCAGGGCTGTGAAGACAAAATGCAAAAATCCCTTCACGAATACATGGTCAGACTTTTTTTTTTGGTCTAAATTTTTGTTCTTCATCAGTGGTGTCACAATTTCCCTGACAATCTGGTTCTTCTCTTGAGATATGGAATGAATATGTCTGTCCTACATCCAGAGCTGTGGGGGTTGGGGAATGAAGATGGGACACAGGGAAGACGGTGCAGAGAACACGATCAGCCTGGGCAGGGGTACCACCACCTCGCCATCAGGCTTCACGCCATCCCTTCTATCACTGGACTGATATGACGACCAGGGTCCAGAGATCCCCATGCGTTAGCTGGAAAATGCACTTCATTAAATGTGAATTGAATTTCTTCAATAGTGTACATGTGGGCTGGGGGGTCCCAGAGTCAGCAGCTTTCATCACTTTCGCAGCTGCTGGTTACTCACAGGCTTGGTAAACCCCCCGCCCCCGCCCTGGGTGGCATGGCCCTGCACGTAGTAGCTGTCGTCTGTATTTGGCAAGAAGAAAGAAATAATTGCCATTTAAAACAAAAAACTGATTCTAGCCTCACTCTGTCCCCTCAGGGAATGTTCAAATTAATTCAACCTCAGGAATATGATTATTTTACTTAGGAAAGCAAACCGATGGGTGGGCCAGGCTGAGCAAAAGACCTGTGGACTTGTCCTGCATCAAGGGAGGTGGTTGAGAGCCTGGGTTCTGAGTCATACAGCTGGTGCTTGAATGCTGGTCCCACTTCTCAGTGGGAAGGAGCTCAGGCTCTGGGTCTATGGTTTTCTTGTCTAGGATATGGGACAGAATCATTCCTGTCTCAGTGGATTCCTACGAGGAGTACCTGAGGACTGATGCTGAAGCTAAGTCTCCAATATTTTGGCCACCTGATGCAAAGAACTGACTCATTGGAAAAGACCCTGATGCTGGGAAAGAGTGAAGTCAGGAGAAGGGGACGACAGAGGGTGAGATGGTTGGATGGCATCACCAACTCAATGGACATGAGTTTGAGTAAGCTCTGGGAGTTGGTGATGGACAGGGAAGCCTGGCATGCTCCAGCCCATAGGGTTGCAAAGAGTTGGATACAACTTTGCGACTAAATAACAACAACAAATACCTAGAGTTCAGAATGGTGACTTGCCTGCAGTGATTCAACAATAGCTATTAGAGGGGTTTTAGTTTTTGCAATTACAACTGATCCTCATTCATCATGGTCTGCATATTTGCAAACTGATCTACCTGCTAAAATGTACTGAAACACCAAAATCAATACTTACAATGCTTACATAGTCATTTGTGAAGGTGTGTAGAATGGTGGCAGTCTTCCCAGGTAGCACTAGTGGTAAAATACCTGTCTGTCAGTGCAGGAGAAAGAAGAGAGATGCAGGTTGGATCCCTGGGTCGGGAAAATCCCCTGGAGGAGGGCTTGGTAACCCACTCCAGTATTCTTGCCAGGAGGGTTCCATGGACAGAGGAGCCTGGTAGGCTATAGTCCATAGAATCACAAAGAGTCAGACATGGCTGCAGCAACTTAGCTTGCAGGCACGTGCAGAATGGTGACAAGTTTGAGTTACCTGTCATGCTTGGTTCCAACTGAGGTCAAATGAAGCAAGGCTCTTCTTTCTTATTCTAGCTCGTACTGTAGACAGGTGTCCTTCCCCTGGTCTATTCAATGCTATTCTTTCCCTATTTTTGTGCTTTTTCTTAATCCTGTGTTAGCTATATACGTGGACCCCAAAGATGAGTGCTGAAGCACTGTCTACTTGAATATCCATTCTCCCATGAAAAGAATTGAATGATTGAGGTTTGCAAGAGTGAGGAAGATGTACGAGTGATCCCTGTGTGTGTGTGTCTCAAAATATAGATAAATGCAAATCCCAAGAACTCAAGGGAGCTCACAGAAGGATGAAGATTATGAAAATTTTATCTGGCTGGGAATGGCCCATACCTGAAGGAAAGTACTTTAATGTTCATGAGACTGATCAGTTCTGCACTGTAGTAGTTTCTCCTGGCCCCCACCTCTGGTCAGAAATCAGCCCGTTTCTCCTGAAAGGAAACACACCAAGAAGTTTTGTAGTTAATGCAGACCCTGTTGTCCTGCTGCTTTTCTGATATTACTGTAGTATGACCCACGCTCATGCATTTAGAGAGTTAGGGGAAATGAAAGCAGCTTTTGCACACATACTCTTTTTAAAAATATGCTTATTTATTTATTTGGCTGTGCTGGGACTTAGCTACACTTTGGCTGTGCTGGCTTGCAGCATGCCATGATCTTTAGTTGACACATGTGGGCTCTGGTCCCCTGGCCAGGAATCAAATCCAGGCTCCCTGCGTTGGGAGCATGGAATCTTAGCCACTGGAGCACCAGGGAAGTCCGTCGCCTGCATACTCTTAAGTTGGCTTTAGCACCTAAGAGGTGAAATGGTTGTATTCGTGCTAATTATTCATCCTGTCCAGTTGAACGACCTAAGGAAAACAATGACTTCATGTTTCTGCTAAGTCCCTTCACTTAAACTAAAGAACAGATCTATTTGTTGTTTCTGCTTAACATCATAATGCAGGATCATTTTCTTAAGACATTAGTGAAACTCTAGCAATTTTTGCCTACAGATTGTACTGTCTGAGACAGACTTTAACATGCCATGGAATACCTTAAAAGACAGTGTGACCCTGGAAACTAAGAATGCTTAGGGAATATCCATATTGGGTACTCATGTTGGAGCCATCTTGGTTGCTTGTACTATTTTATATATTGCAAATAACTGTGATTCTGGGGTTTGAGGCCAGCAACAGAAATACAAATGTTATGTTCCTAAATTGTTCTTAGTTCATAAACCCCCTCCTCCATCAACCCTTTTATCTCTTCCCGTTTGTGCTCATCCCAGACTGAATTTCATTTCTTCAGTCCCTCTTACCTCTGTTAAGCATTTACTATAAAGAAATAACTCTTAAGTTGCCTGGTGCTGAGGGACAAAGTGTGTTGGTTGTTTAGTCATGTCTGACTCTTTGTGATCCCAAAGACTGTAGCCAGCCAGGCTCTCTTCTGTCCACGTAATTCTCCAGGCAAGAATACTGGAGTGGGTGGTCATTCCCTTCTCCAGGGGATCTTCCCAACCCAAGGATCAAATCCGGATCTCCTGCATTGCAGACGGGTTCTTTACTGTCAGAGCCACCAGGGAAAGTCCTACCTAATAAAGACGGTTTCATTCAGCAGAGTTATTTTTATCTTGAATCTACTAGCTTATCTTGGATCTAGTTTTCTCTACGTCTTCATCCATTCTGCATTCTACACTTCTTATGTCATTTAATAGCTGTTAGTCTAGTGACTCGGAGAAAGTGATGGCACCCCACTCCAATACTCTTGCCTGGAAAATCCCATGGACAGAGGAGCCTGGTAGGCTGCGGTCCATGGGGTCGCAAAGAGTCAGACACAACTGAGTGACTTCCCTTTCACTTTTCACTTTCATGCATTGGAGAAGGAAATGGCAACCCACTCCAGTGTTCTTGCCTGGAGAATCCCAGGGACGGGGGAGCCTGGTGGGCTGCCATCTATGGGGTCACACAGAGTCGGACACGACTGAAGTGACTGAGCAGCAGCAGCAGTCTAGTGACTATTGGGATCACAGAGTGTCAGTCATGGGACTTCACTGGTGGTCCAGTGGTTAAGCATCCATCTGCCAAAACAGGGGACTCAGATTTGATCCCTGCCCTTGGAAGATCCCACATGCCTCGGGCAACTACGCCCTTGCACCTCCACTACTGACCCTGTTCTCTGGAGCCTGGGAGCCCCAGGTACTGAAGCTTGTGTACCCTGGAACCCCCATTCTACGAAAAGAGAAGCCACTGCAATGAGAATCTTGCACACTGCAGCTAGAGAGTAGCCCCTACCGGCCGCAGCTAGAGGAAGCCCGCATGCAGCCGTGAAGACCCAGTAGAGCCACAAATGAATAAAATTATTTTTTAAAAGTCAATCATGTACGCACTGATATGTTTAAAATAGATAGCCAACAAGGGTCCACTGAATAGCACAGGAAACTCTGCTTAGGACTTTGTAATAACCTAAATGGAAAAAGAATTAGAAAAGGGATATATGTATATGTATAGCTGAGTCACTGGGCTGTATACTTGAAACTAACCCAACATTGCTAAACTATGTGCTGTGCTTAGTTGCTCAGTCATGTCCCAGTCATGTCTGACCCTTTGCAACCCCATGGACTGCAGTCCACTAGGCTCCTCTGTCCATGGGATTCTCCAGGCAAGAATACTGGAGTGAGTTGCCATGCCCTTCTCCAGGGGATCTTCCCAACCCAACAATTAATTGAACCCAGGTCTTCTGCATTGTAGGTGGATTCTTTACCATCTGAACCACCAGGGAAGCCCAAGAATATTGGAGTGGATAACTTATCCATTCTCCAGGGGTCTTCCCAACCCAGGAATTAAACCAGAGCCTCATGTATTGCAGGCAGATTCTTTACCAGGTAGGTTACAAGGGAAGTGTTAAACTATACTCCGATATAAAATAATTTTTTTATGAAAAAAATTCAGTGAGAGTCTCTGCCTTCGAGTAATTGAAAATAATGACTTTGCACTTATTCCATCAAACAACACCTTAATCTTTATGCTTTATTCTCCTTAATTCTGTGTCTTCATGTGTGAGCATCTTCTGTTTTTTTGTTCTTAATTCTCATCTCATTTCCCTCTGCTCTCTGCCTAGGCAATTTTATTCCACTTTTGTGGCTTGTATTATCAGCCCTTTAATCACCACCACATATACTCCTGTAATCCAAGCACTCTGTCTCTGCCAAGGTGGGGCCTGTATTTCCATCTTTCTGTTGTGCTATTTTCCTTGGATAAGATCAACGAATGATTGCATGCTGTGCTGTTTATGAAGTAAAGGCTTAGGAAGGAGCCTATTAATTGAAAGACAAACCAAGTTTGTGAAATGTGACTTTAAGAAACTTGTAGGTAATTTACCAATCCAAGAATTCCATTGTTTTTATAACCTATTTAAGTAACATAAGTACTTGAGAAGACACAGGAAAACATGAATTAAAATAAGATTTTTATGATAAGTAATGGAAAAATTGCTGGTTTCTTGGCTTTTATAAGCATAATGATGCTAAGTCAAAGAAGTGGATACATTCAAGAACAAAAAAAACTTTGAAAACAAAATTCCTTCCAAAAGAAAAATGCAAATTTCAAAGTGAGTACACTAAAGCCCTCTATTGTGTATTAAGTGTATTTCTATAATCCCACTATCAGAGAGCTTACAGTAAATGCTTGTGTTTGATCCACAGATTTCAAATAAATGACTCAACAAGTTTAAACTGAAATCTTTATCCACCCTCTCCTCACACACACCTGTTTTGTCTCCGCTTCTCTCAGTTTTGGTTGATGGCATCATAAAAGCAGTATATGCACATTCTTTGAACAATTGAAAGTCAGTAGTAAGTGAAAATCAGTGCCATTTCCCATTCCTTTCAGAGTCCAACTACTTAGCAGAACTGTTTATGGTTTTATTTCTTCTATTGTCACTGTTGTTATTGTTGCTCAGTCACTAAGTTGTGTCTGACTCTTTGTGACCCCATGGACTGCAGCACGCCAAGTTTCCCTCTTTCACTGTCTCTTGGAGTTTGTTCAAACTCAGGTCCTTTGAGTCCATGATGCAATTCAGCCATCTCATCCTCTGTCACCCGTTTCTCCTACTGCCATCATTCTTTCCCAGGATCAGAGTATTTTCCAGTGAGTCAGTTCTTCACATCAGGTGGCCAAAGTATTGGAGCCAAAGTATCAGCTTCAGCATCAGTCCTTCCAATGAATATTCAGGGTTGATTTCCTTTAGGATTGACTGGTTTGATTTCCTTGCAGTCCAAGGGACTCTCAAGAGTCTTCTCCAACACCACAATTTGAAAGCATCAATTCTTCGGCACTCAGCCTTCTTTATGGTCCAACTCTCACATCCGTATATGACTAATGAAAAGACCATAGCTTTGACTATATGGACCTTGTTGGCAAAGTGATGTCTCTGCTTTCTAACACACTGTCTATGTTTGTCATAGCTTTTCTTCCAAGGAGCAAGCATCTTTTAACTTCATGACTGCAGTCACCATCCGCAGCGATTTTGGGGCCCAGGAAAATAAAGTCCCTCACTATTTCCACATCTATTTGCCATGAAGTGATGGGACTGGATGCCATGATCTTAGTTTTCTGAATGTTGAGTTTTAAGCCAGGTTTTTCACTCTCTTCTTTCACTTTCATCAAGAGTTCCCCTTGCTTTCTGCCATAAGGTTGGTGTCATCTGCATATCTGAGGTTATTGATATTTCTCCTGGAAATCTTGAATCCAGCTTGTGTTTCATCCAGCCATGGCATTTCAGATGGTGTACTCTGCATTTAAGTTAAATAAGCAGGGTGACAATATACAACCTTGATGTACTCCTTTCCCAATTTGGAACTAGTCTGTTGTCCCATGTCCGGTTCTAACTGTTGCTTCTTGACCTGCATACAGATTTCTTAGGAGGCACATGTGCTTCTAATCTTGGGTCAGAAGTGACACAGATGACTTCTGATCATTGACAAGAACAGTTACATGGCTTATCTAGATGAAGAAACACTAGGAAACGGCTCCACCGTTGGCCTAGGAAGAGGTGGAGAGCACAACCTCTTTCATCACTTGTGAGTTAATCTAACAGGCCCCTCTGATAGCATGCTCTTTTGTTTTGTTGGCATGCATAGTAAAGATTTTCTTCCATCAGAAGACAAATATTCTGATTCCTTTTATGTTCAGATATTATTTTTAATTTGCTCTCATACTTAGTATTTTGACTAGCTATTGAATTTTGAGTCCAAAATACCATTTTTCCTTAAAACTTGAAAGCCATTGCTCTACTATCTTGTAGTACTTTTTAAAAAATTCTCCTTCATATTATCTCTTCTCTTCTAGAACTCTTTCAGGGGGAAGATGACACTTCTGAGTTAATCTCTAAGATCAACTTTTATTTTATATTATTTTACTTTTACCTTGTGTATTTTTCTTTGCTTCTGTTTTTGTTCTGGCATATTTTCCTCAGGAAATTCCATACTATTCAATTTTTTAAAAAATTTCAGCCATCACATTAAAAATTTGCATGAATACTCTCTTATCTCCTGACCAATCCTCTTATATCAAGTTTGTTGTTTACCTGCTAAGTCATGTCTGACTCTTGGCAACCCCATGAACACTAGCCCACAAGACTCCTCTGTCCATGGGATTTCCCAGGCAAGAATACTGGAGTGGGTTGCCATTTCCTTCTCCAGGTGATCTACCCGACCAAGGGATTGAATCCATGTCTTTTGCATCTCGTGCATTGCAGGCAGATTCTTTACCACCGAGCCATCAAGGAATCCCTTTTATCAAGCTCTGGTTATCTTATTAATGTGATCCTTTCTCAAATATCTCTGGGAATATGGATTCAGTTCAGTTCAGTTCAGTTGCTCAGTCGTGTCTGACTCTTTGTGACCCCATGAATCGTAGCACGCCAGGCCTCCCTGTCCATCACCATCTCCCAGAGTTCACTCAGATTCACGTCCGTCGAGTCCATGATGCCATCCAGCCATGTCATCCTCTGTCGTCCCCTTCTCCTCCTGCCCCCAATCCCTCCCATCATCAGAGTCTTTTCCAATGATTCAACTCCTCACATGAGGTGTCCAAAGTACTGGAGCTTCAGCTTTAGCATCATTCCTTCCAAAGAAATCCTAGGGTTGATCTCCTTCAGAATGGACTGGTTGGATGTCCTTGCAGTCCAAGGGACTCTCAAGAGTCTTCTCCAACACCACAGTCCAAAAGCACCAATTCTTTGGCGCTCAGCCTTCTTCACAGTCCAACTCTCACATCCATACATGACCATTGGAAAAACCATAGCCTTGACTAGACGGACCTTAGTCGGCAAAGTAATGTCTCTGCTTTTGAATATACTATCTAGGTTGGTCATAACTTTTCTTCCAAGGAGTAAGCGTCTTTTAATTTCATGGCTGCAGTCACCATCTGCAGTGATTTTGGAGCCCCCCAAAATAAAGTCTGACACTGTTTCCACTGTTTCCCCATCTATTTCCCATGAAGTGATGGGACCGGACGCCATGATCTTTGTTTTCTGAATGTTGAGCTTTAAGCCAACTTTTTCACTCTCCTCTTGGAGTAGAGTCATTTTAAAAGTTCTAATGTTCTGTGGATAACCTTTGTTTATTCTGATGTCCTTTTTGTCCATATGGATCCTCCTCTTCTTTGCTGTCTTATTCCTCACATGTCCGGAAATCCTCAGTTATTTAAAACAAGTAAACAGATGTCTCCATTGGTCCAGTGGTTAAGACTTAACACTTCCAGTGCAGCGGGCATGGATTCGATCCCTAGTGGGGAAACTAGGGTCCTACATGCTGAGTGCCTAAAAAAAAAGTGACTGAAGAGGATTTCTTTTATGGTTAGTTCTTTTTTTCTGATTCCTCAAATGTCTCATATAATTCTGCATGCAAGGGAGATGGTCTCTTAATATTGGGGGGAACTAACTAACACACTAAAAACTACACTTTCCCAGAAATATCTATCCATTTTCTTGAGAAGCAAAGCACTATTTGGTGTCTGTGTTATACAGAATAATGGTCTCCCAAAGCTGCCTGTTTCCTAATTCCTGGTCCCTGGAAATTTGTTATGTTGTAAGGGGCAAAGAGAACATTAAGGTCACAGATGAGTCTGAGGTTGCTAATCAGATGGAGAAATTATCTTGATTTTTATCACCTTGGGCCTAATGTAATCATAAGGACTCCCCTAAGTAAAAGAGGGGGGAAGAGAGGTCAGAGATTTGAGGGTGCAAGCTGAGAAAGGCAAGGAAAGTGATTCTACCTTGCAGCTTCCAGAAAAAATATATTTTTGCTGACACTTTAACTTTGACTCAGTCAGACTCATTGCGGATTTTTGATCTCTCAAACTGTAAGATAATTTTTTAATTTATCTTAAGCCACTAAGTGGAGTATGTTCGAGCAGAAATAGGAAACTAATGAAGCCTCATACTAATGTTGGACAGCGTTGACCTTTCTTGACTTCTTTGAAAACATATTTGCTCCCTAGACGCTGTGCTCCCATGCCCTCCTGTTTTTTCTTATCACCATTTGGTCCCATTTCTTTCTTCTTTGAAGACTCCTCCTGACCTCAAAATGTTGAAGGACTCTGTGGTTGGGAAATGGATGTTATTACCTGTCTTTCTATGCCATCCCTCTGGATGGTCTCATACATACCCTTGGTTACAAATTCAATATTTTTTTAAAAAATTAATTTGTATTGGGGTATAGGTGCTTTACAATGTTGTGTTAGTTTCTACAAGGTTGTGTTAGTACAGCAAAATGAATCAGCCATACATATATATATCTCCACCCTTTTGGGCTTCCTTCCCATTTAGGTCATCACAGTGCATTAAGTAGAGTTCCCTGGGCTACACACTCAATTCTCATGGAGTATCCATACATTTGTTCTCTATATCTGTGTCTCTATTTCTGCATTGCAAATAAGATCATCTGTACCATTTTTTTTAGATTGCACATATATGCATTAATATATGATTCTTGCTTTTCCCTTTCTCACACCATTCTGTATGGCACACTATAGGCTCATCTGTGTCTCTACAAATGGCAATGTTTGGTACTTTTCTATGACTGAATGATATTTCATTGTATCTATGTACCACACCTTCTTCATACATTCCTCTCTTGATGGACATTTAGATTGCTTCCATATCCTGGCTATTGTAAATAATGCTGCAATGAACACTGGGGTGCAGGTATGTTGGTGATGCCAAAAGGCTTATCTTGACTTCATCTGTACCTTTATGGAACTGTGTATTCAGTTTCTTACCTGATTATCCCTATTTGGCTATTTCACAGCTCTCTCAAGTTTGGCATTTCAAAATCGAATTCATAATTTGCCCATGAATCTCATGCTTTCTGCCTCACTCAGCAATGGCCTCAGTAATGCTATGTAACAAACCTCACCAAAACTTAGTAACAATACACTTTTACTAACACATACAGCAATCTGGGTGACTGGGCTTATTCAGTCCCAGTCCCATTTTGCAGCAGAAGAGCTGGGCCAATGACATGGGCCGATGATCTAACCTGTCTGTCTTCATTGAGGTTTTATCTTCCCCTGTCCCAAAAAATGCCTTTGTCACATAATTTGTTGCTTAAGCCATAGATCAGGATGTTGTTCTTTGTGCTTCTCTCTCCACCTTCACGTCTATTCTATTTATGTCTTATTTATTTATTTTTGGCTTCCAAGTATATCTCAAACTTGTCAACTTCTCACTCTTCATGTCCACTGCTATATCCGACCTACTATAATATTCTTTTCTGGAGTACAGAAATCTTTATTAATTTCTTCATGGATTCCATGTATATTGATGGAATTCCTCTTAAGTGCCATACAGGGCTTTTTTATTGACTCCAAGTAAGGCTCTGCTTTTATTCCAATAAGCTAATTCACCAACTTCATGGCCCAACTCTCCTTCTTAGAAACAGTGCCATATTACTGTATGAAACAGACACAACTCTTCAGAGCTTGCAATCTAGGGAGGGAAGCAAAACTTGTTATCTGGTTTCCCTGTATCTTCTTGTGCCTTCTACCACTTTATCCACCTCAATGAAGTCAGAGTAGGTTTGTTTGTTTGTTTGTTTGGCTGTTTTGGGTCTTGGTTGCAGCATGCAGGGTCTCTGTTGTGTCACGAGGGACTTTTCATTGCGGTGCATAGAATCTCTAGCTGTGGCAAGTGGGCTTAGTTCTTCTTCTGGCTGTAGGATCTTGCTCCCTGACCAAGGATCAGACCCATGTCCCTGCATAGTAAGGTGGATTCCTCACCAGAGTAGTTTTAATACTGAGATAGATGATGCAGTCTCTTGTTTAGACAGCGTATGGCTTAATATTATGGACAGACTGATATGCAGTCACCCCACGGTGGCCCACCAAGCCTCATTTTACCTCTTCTTGACTACTGCTTACCCTGTTATAGCTGCTTTCTATCTCACACACTGTGTTCTATCCACAAAGACCTCCTTTCTTTTTCAATTCCAAAACACAATAAGCTACTTTCCTCCTTAGAGGTTAACATGTGCCAGTTGTCTCCTACCTAGACATGAGTTTGAGTAAACTCCGGGAGTTGGTGATGGACAGGGAGGCCTGGCATGCTGCAGTCCATGGGGTTGCAAAGAATGGGACACGACCAAGCAACTGAACTAACTAACTAGAACAGCACATTCCTAGAGCTTCACAATACATATTAAGTCTCAGCTTAAAAATCACCTTCTCAGTGGCTTGACCAATGACTTTAATGAAGATTCGGACTTCTGGACTTCTTTTGCGGTACAGTGGATAAAACTGCCCTTGCCAATGTAGGGGACACAGGTTCCATCCCGGGTCTGTGAAGATCCCACATGCCTTTGAGCAACGAAGCCTGTCCACCACGACTACTGAGCCTGCATGTTGTAACTACTGAAGGTCGCAGTGAGAAGCCTGTGCGTCCCAATGAAGAGTAGCCCCCACTTGGTGCAACTAGAAAAAGCCCACAGGCACCAAGGAAGACCCAGTATAGCCAAAAAAATGAAATAAAATGACTCAGACACTCTCAGCTTTTCCAAAGTAATTTGTTCAATAACTTTGCAGGGGACTTGCTTATGTATGTGTGTATGTATGTGTGTGTTTATCTGTCTAATTCAGTTTATTTCTTCCAACCAGACTGTGCTTAGGATCCATGTTTGTTTGGGGCCTAGTACAATGTGTACCATGAAGTAGGCACTCAAAAATATGTTTAGATTAAACAGACTTGTCAATGGTGATATTAATAGCTCAGGCACTAGTGAAAAAGTATAATGGGAAGATGTGAGTGTATAAAACTGGACGTAAATTCCCAGGGGTGCCTTCCTGGCATCCCTGAAACCACAAAGTTCAGGTTTATTTGTGATCTTGGCCTCATTATTAGAGATTATTTTGTAATTAGGTAAAGAGAGGGCAGGGTAGGGCAAAATGAGTGACTTGTGTAAGGCAACACAGGAAAATCACCGTGGAGCTGGGAGACAGCCAGGTCTGTAGCACGGGTCTATCAGAAGAAGGCCAGGTCTTTACATTCAGTTCCCAATACGAGTCCCGTGGGGGCAACTCAATGTTCCAACAGCACTGTGACCCACACACGCAAGAGGGGGTTGGGAAGGGAGAGGCTCCGCCAAGTTTGAGAGTTTCCAGGCCACTTTGCTTATGGTTTGGCTTGGGGTTCCTGCTTCCCTTTGCCATTGCCCCCTGGACTCCTGACCTTAAATCCAGCTCTCGATCTCTGCTCCTACTCAGAATGAGCTGGTGACTTTTAATTGTACTTTCCATTCAGCGTCTTTGAAATCAGCATTACTTTGCTTTTGTGGGTTTAGCTTGACCTTTAATGTTCTCTTGGCAGATTTTTGTTATTGGAGGGGATGGGGGTTTTGATTTGTTAGAGAGAATGGAGTCTAAGCTTTGGACTTCAGACCCTTAAGCTTTCCATAAAAGACAGAGAGATGACTAATAACTATTAGTGTGTAATGATGGCTTAGCAGTATTTACCACTGATTTAGGCTCTCTGGCTCCATTACCTAGGATATTTTCCGGACTTAAATATTTCTCAGTTCTTTAGCCAACAGCTGTCCACATTTTTTTTTAAGTCCCCAAACCTCCAGAAATTATGATTTCACATTTCTAATAGGCTTCTTTCACTATTAAAGGAAAAAAAAAGAAGAAGAAGAAAAAAAAAACCTCTTTGCCTTGTAGCTTGCATCCCAAAGCAAATTGAACTCAAATCACAAGTGGAGAATACAAGCAAAGGATAAAACCTAAATCTTCCCTAATGGGACCTAAACCCTGAACCTCCACCACTGATTCTCAGCTGGGTCTGAAACAGGTGTGTGAAAGAATAAAGGATAAGCAGAAGGAGAAAAAAAAAAAAAAAACATAAAAAGAAACATCCCTTGAAGGAATAGGAATGTATGATTCAGTCTTTCTCACCTTCAACAACTTTTGGAGTCCCTTCTGGTGGGAGAGTAAAGGAACCCAGAAAAGAACTCAAAGGTAGTTATCCCTGTAGGATAATACATCAAACGAATGTCTTTGCATGACAATCATTTATTAATCATTGCATTCAAGAAATATGCATTGAGGAATATCCATACTGTTCTCCATAGTGGCTGTATCAATTTACATTCCCGCCAACAGTGCAAGAAGGTTCTCTTTTCTCCACATCCTCTCCAGCATATCCCACTATTGGGCATGTGTGTGTTAGTCACTCAGTTGTGTCCAACTCTTTGCGACCCCATGGACTGTAGCCCACCTGGCTTCTCCATCTGTGGGATTTTCCAGGCAAGAATACTGGAGTGGGTTGCTATTTCCTTCTCCAACTATTGGGCATATACCCTGAGAAAACCATAATTGAAAGAGACACATGCACCCCACTGTTCACTGCAGCACTGTTTACAATAGCCAGGATGTGGAAGCGATCTAGATATCCATCGACAGATGAATGGATACAGAAATTGCGGTACATATATACAATGGAATATTACTTAGCTGTAAATAATAACACATTCAAGTCAGTCCTAACGAAGTGGATGAAACGAAGTGGTATTTTATCCCAAATAAAGTAAGTCAGAAATATGGGACATTAATGCATACATATGGAATCTAGAAACATGGGATTGATGAACCTATTTGCTGGGCAGCAGACTTGTGGATACAGTGGGGGAAGGAGAGGGTGGGACAAAATTGAGAGAATAGTATAGAAATATGTACATTCCCATATGTAAACTACATAGCAAGTGGGAATTTGCTGTGTGACACAGGGAGCCCAGTCCAGTGCTCTGTGACAAGCTAAAGTGGAGGGACGGGGTGGGGGATGGGAGGGGGATTCGGGAGGGAGGGGACATGTATATACCTGTAGCTTATTCATGATGATGTATGGCAGAGGCCAACACGATATTGTAAAATAAAAAATAATAATTAGAAAAGTGGAATATACATTGATTTGTGGGGGTACAAAGACAAGAGAGACACACTCTCTAGCCTCAGCGGCATATGTGTATTATAAAGTTTATAGCATAGAAAGATAGCAAGGAGTGGAGAAAGCACTGGTGAGTCAGAATCTGGATTTAGAACAGTAATTACAACAATAAGTAATTTGATCTTTATGCTGTTCACAGAGAGGTTTCTACGTGATAGGCATGACACTAATTGCTTTACAACATATGCCCATTTAATTCTCTTTACAAGCAGAAGAGGTAGGCAGCACTAAGACTCATATTACAGGTAATTAAACTGCAGCTCAGCAAGACTTTACTGGCTTGTCGTCACACATCCCAAAATTGGTGCATTCTAACCCTGATGGCTCTTACTTTTCATCTTACATTTTAAGCTACAATATTAGTGGAAGCTTTGGAAACTCGGAGGTTGGGATTTCCA
Source organism: Capricornis sumatraensis (assembly GCF_032405125.1). NCBI lineage: Eukaryota > Metazoa > Chordata > Mammalia > Artiodactyla > Bovidae > Capricornis > Capricornis sumatraensis. The sequence continues at coordinate 110,518,350 of NC_091075.1, read as the reverse complement.
GTGATTTTCCAAGCTTTATCACTCTATGAGTCTGTAACACACACGACTCAAGGAGTATCAGTGGGGACTCTGAGAGATGACACATATTCTGGGCATGAGGCCTGTTGGCTACGTGGCTGAGAAGTTAGAGCTCTAAGCTCAGGGTCAAAGGACTATGATTTCGGTATTGGTCCTGCTTCTTACTGGCTATATGACCTTTGTCGTTGTTGTTCAGTCATCTCTGACTCTTTGTAATCCCATGGACACATGCCACGGAGCATGCCAGGCTCCTCTGTGCTTCACTGTCTCCTGAAAGTGAAGTGAAAGTCGCTCAGTTGTGTCCTACTCTTTGCTATCCCATGGACTATATAGTCCATGGAATTCTCCAGGTCAGAACACTGGAGCCTTTCCCTTCTCCAGGGGATTTTCCCAACCCTGGAATCAAACCCAAGTCTCCTGCATTGCAGATGGATTCTTTACCAGCTGAGCCACAAGGGAAGACCAAGAATACTAGAGTGGGTAATCTATCCCTTCTCCAGTGGATCTTCCTGACCCAGGAATCAAACCAGGGTCTCCTGTACTAAAGGTGGATTCTTTACTAACTGAGCTATGAGGGAAACTCTTTTTCTGGAGTTTGCTCAAATTCATGTCCATTGCATTAGTGATGCTATCTAATCATCTCATCCTCTGTCACCCTCTATGACCCATAGATCTTGAGTGACCCTGCATGGCATGGCTCATAGCTTCATTGAGTTACATAAGCCCCTTCGCTACAACAAGGCTGTGATCCATAAAGGGTGAAAGATCTTAATTTCTTTTTTTCTAAAGTGGGGTTATTTTTTATCACATTTTACCATTTCTGAATATTGAAGACAGGGAGGTATGAGCTAAGAGGTAAAAAAAAAATATATATATATATATATATATGTTTTGTAAGCTGAGCACCGAAGAAGTGATGCTTTTAAACTGTGGTGCTGGAGAAGACTCTTGAGAGTCCCTTGGACTGCAAGGAGATCCAACCAGTACATCCTAAAGGAAATCAGTCCTGGGTGTTCACTGGAAGGACTGATGTTGAAGCTGAAACTCCAATACTTTGGCCACCTGATGTGAAGAACTGATTCATGTGAAAAGACCCTGATGCTGGGAAAGATTGAAGGTGGGAGGAGAAGGGGATGCCAGAGGATGAGATGGTTGGATGGTATCACTGACTCAGTGGACATGAGTTGGAGTAAACTCTGGGAGTTGGTGATGAACAGGGAGGCCTGACCTGCTGCAGTCCATGGGGTCACAGAAAGTCGGACACGACTGAGCAACTGAACTGAACTGAATTGAACTGATCTTCTGGTCAAGCAGTAAAACACCAAAGGAAGCTGGCATAAACAGTAAAGGGATTCACTGGCTTGCATAAATGAAAAAGCATTTTCAGGCATAGCTGTATCAAAGGACTCAGCCAATGTTATCAGAAATCATTTTCTTCCTCTCGGAGCTCTATATTCCTTCGTTTTGTTTTTTTTCCCCCACATTTCATGTGATCGCTCATGACAGCCCCAGGCTTCCATCAACCTTGCTGTGGGTTGTCTTAAGAGAATAATTCTATCTCTAACCTTGATCTTATTTGTATCATCCTCAGGTAGGTCATACACCAATTGCTGAGATGGTTACTAAACTCAGGGAGTAGACCACGTGGTTGATTGACATATGTCTCCCATGTCCCCTCAAAACTGTATGTATGGAGCATGAAGGAGAGATTGTTGCTGAAAAAGAAATTAAGTTGGGGTCACTGGAGGATGGGGCTATGAAGGCAGGCAGAAACAACAGATAGCCTCTATGCCAATCTTATTTGGTGAAGTCATTCTATTTGCTTCCTTGTGCTGTGCTGAGTCACTCAGTCATGTCTGACTCCTGGGGCCCAACAGGCTCCTCTGTCCATGCGGATTCTCCAGACAAGAATAATGGAGTCGGTTGCCACGCCCTCCTTCAGGGGATCTCCCAACCCATGGATTCATCCAGGTCTCCTGCATTGCAGGTGGATTCTTTACCACCAGGGAAGCCCAAGAATACTGGAGTGGGTAGCCTAGCCCTTCACCAGAGGATCTTCCTGACCCAGGAACTGAGCCAGGGTCTTCTGCATTGCAGGCAGATTCTTTAACAGCTGAGCTACCAGGGAAGCCCAGTTGCTTCCTAACTTGGCCTCGATCATGAAATTCCCCCTGGCCATCAAGGTAGCCCCCATAGCTCCTGCTGTGGCATACTGTCACCTGATGCTTGTGTTCTAATATGCAGTATGATACCTGCGAATGTTGGTGTGCAAGCGTAAGAGGAATACCCACCAGACAGGTTAATGGTAAGGTACACACAATAGACACATTGGGTTAAGAGGAACACAAAGCAACAGACACCACTGACTCAATGGACACGAGTTTGAGTAGACCCTAGGAAATAGTGAACCGAGAAGTCTGATATGCTGCAGTCCATGGGGTTGCAAAGAGTCGGACGTGACTGAGTGACAGAGCAACAGCAATAAAGCAACTATAAAGTCCTACTTGGGATTAGTGGGTAACTCAGTCACATTCACAGGTGACAGCCATGAAGGGAGAGCGAAACCCTTTTTTCACTCAGACCACTTCTGTAACTTTCCAGGTAAGAAACCATTGACTACATTTTCTCTCCTGGAATTTCTCATTCAAATGAAACTCTCAGGTTGGGAAGCTGGAAGAGCTCTTTAGAGAAATCTCATCCAACTCTCTTTTTGGACTTTGGACCAAACCGAGAGTGAATGGCCGATGTGGCTTTTCTAACATCACATAACTAATGAGAAGTACAACTAAGCCCAGAACCACAAGCTCTTGACTTGACACCCTCCTGAAGGACAGCTGGATAACGCTGGTCTTCTGAAGTGCATATTGTATGGATAAGTGAGAACCTGGCATCCAGCAAGCATGGGGATGTCTGCTGTAGACTCACACATTCCTTTTGGGTCTTGGATGTTCTCATAAACGTTGCAGTGCTGGAGAAATGGTCACAGACCCAAGACCTCAATGTTTGTGCTCCTGTTCTGCCTTAGATTAAGTTAAATATTGTTTGTAGATGATACAGATAAATTGGTTTAGCCATGAGCCTGTCTGGATGGTTAAAAGGATGCTGTTTATTTCTCTAAGAGGTTGCCCAGCTGAGTAAGAGGGCTGTTGAACTATTGCCTTACTTCACACACAGCTTTCCTATTTATTCTAAGACTTGGCTTTAGAGAATGCACTTAACTGGTTTGCCTGGCTGTCATTTGTCAAGCTTCTACTAGACTCAAGAGCTCCAGTGGCAGTGAACTTGTCATCTCCCTCTCTCCTGACCTTTCTCCACTAATGCCAAAGATAGTGCCAGCATGCTGTGGCTGCTCCATCAGTGGAAATTGAGTTCACCGCATGAAAGAGTGATTGACTAATTAGAAAGTTAGAAGAAGTTCTCAGGCTTCAAGTGTATGAAAATGTAATAGATGAGTGACAGGGAACAGTTGGTCCCTGTGTCCATTCAGGCAAAGAAAACAATGAAAAGAGATTTGTGTAAAGCTGTTGGAATGTAGAACGGCCATTAAGAAGGACAAACTGGCAATGACTGTGAAGCTAGTTGAAATGCTTTTGGCTGTAAGGGAAATAAGAAAGTGTCTTGCCATTTATCAGCTGTGTGACACTGGAAATCATCAGTGGTCCTCTCACCTTCTCCTTTATAGAGTAGCCCAAAGTGACAGGTGAACTCATGAGGTTGTTGGAAGGATAAAAATTGGGTAATGTTTGAGGACCCCAGCACAAAGTTTATATGTAGTTGTTGCTGTGTAGGTTAGCTGTCAACTTTGTCTTTCCCTTTTCCACCCTAATATATAATCTTTTCTTTTTTATTCAAGTAAATAAGTAAAACAGGTTTCCAAAATTAGAAAACAAGGGGGGAAGAAGGCTTGGAACTAAGGCAGGGTTAATAGAATGAAGAGGAGAATGAGAAAGATTGAAAACTACGAATAAAAGTGGGATTGACAGAATTTCATGTGTGAATGGATGTAGAAGTGAAGAGAGAAGAAAAGGTAGCATTCTTCCTGGAGATGGGACACATTGAACAGTGGGAAGATGTATTACACTCTCCAGGTAGACTGATAGATTTATATTCCTATAGTCAAAGAAAGGATCTGCCTTTCCATGTATGAGCACAAATCAGAGTTTCCTTTGCTTATTGAGACGTCTAAATCAGAAGTGAAAGGTCTTATTCCCCGCTCTCACCCCAGTCCTATAGACTCTAGGATGGTGGTTTCCATATGAGGCTTTACTGCAGAATCACCTGAAGGGCTTCTTCAATATCCGTCCCCATGGACTCAATCTCCAGAGATTCCGATTTATTGGCCTGGTATGGGGGACTTGGAATGTGCATTACAGACAAGCTCCAGGGGTGATAATGATGTACAGTCAGGACCAAAAATTAAAAAACAGGAAGACAGAGTTCACTGTCAATGTTCTATCAAACCAAGCCTTGCTTTCAAAGACTGTCACCTAAGAAACACACTGGGGCACTATGAGAGAGCTAATAGCCTCATATTTTGTACCTGTCCGTATGTACCTTTTAATTACCTGGTGGCCAGGTCAAATTCAATTCTTTTAGTCTCTTATTTTTAGAGTCTGAATTCCCTTGTTTCTTCTGAGTTGGAGCATCCCTGGTGGGGAGAATGGGAGGAGCTTGCCCAGAATCAGCTTTTTCTGGGCATCTCTGAACTTGATTGAGAGCAAATGAGTGCCCACAATCTTATTTCTATTATAGCACTTTAAAAATGCTTTCCTTTTCACTGAAATACAGTTGATTTACAACGTTATGCTAGCTTCAAGTGTGCAACATTGCTTGAGATAGGGTGGGAAAGGGAGTAATTATCCTACACAGAGAATCACTACCATAGATGACCTTGGGAAATGTTTAAGCCTCTGTGGGACTCAATTCCTTCTAACTATAAAAATGTATATAGTTAAACACATACCTTATACTGTTGTGAAGAGATATAACACCTCAATTCACCAGCACACATGGTTTAGAGTTAGAATACAATAAATATTGGTTACTGATATCGGTTGGGCTTCTCAGGTGGTGCAGTGGTAAAGAATCTATCTGCAAATGCAGGAGACAAAGAGATATGGGTTTGATCCCTGGGTTGGGAAGATTCCCTGGAGTAGGAATCCAGTATTCTTGCCTGGAAAATTTCATGAACAGAGGAGCCTGGTAGGCTACAGTATGTGGAGTTGCAGAGTCAGACACATCTGAGAGCGTGTGCACACACAGACACTAATATCAGTTATTTATCATTGTTAAAAATACAATACCATTAGATGACATAGCTCATGCAATAACTGAGTATAGTGAAATAAAAAGTTTTCCGGTATTTCCTAAATTTATGTCGGCTTTTGAATCAGGGTTAGATTTAGAATCAGATCTAGATATTCTGGCGTTTCCCTGGTGGCTCAGACAATAAAGAATCTGGCTGCCGTGCAAGAGACCCAGGGTCAAGAAAATCCCCTGGAGAAGGAAATGGCAATCCGCTCCAGTATTTTTGCCTGGAGAATTCCATGGACAGAGGAGCCTGGTGAGCTACAGTCCATGGGGTCGCAAAGAGTCGGACACAACTGAGCGACTAACATTAGATATTCTAGTGTGTTAATTTGAGTGACATTGCCCAGGTCCTATCCACTAATCCTTGTGATAAATTTCTGATTTTGATTCTAATATCCAAATGATTTGTTCATAAAGAAGCAATTTCTTCATAAAGAACTGGCTTAAAACTGTAATATGAATGTAAAATAGCAACAAATTGATTTATGTTTAAAAAGTATTAAATTTCAAATAATTAAATTCAAAATTGATTTTCCATAAAATACAGAGTCCATACAGGAATTATCCAAGTTATCCCTTTGGAAAGCTATCCCGTGGGCAAAGAGAATGGCACAATTCGCCCCAAAGATGGACTTCATAAGGAATATAAATCTGAAATTACACAAGAAATGTTGAGTGTATGCACTTTTTTTTTAAAAAAAACTAGGTTCCATAATATTAATCCAGTTCTCAAAGGCTTCATAGTGCCTAAAGGTAAAGAATAACTGTTTAACTTACTGAGTTGAAGTGACAGGTCAGTCTAGTTGTCTTAAAAAATCTGCACTTGATCATTACAGTGATGATCTGAGGTCCTGAACTTCAATATTCTTTCTCATCTGTAAAATGGGCATGATTGACCTACCTGATCCCTAAAGCCCCATTTTATTCTAAGCTCCTATAATTGAAAAAAAAAAAAGCTTAACCTTGAAATCTTACTCCATTTATAAGACTATATTATTAACCTTTCCAAAGTACTATCAATCTAAAACATTCACTTCTCAAAAAATTCAGATTCCTGATGGTAATCATAATTTTACTCACCGTTAAATTTTTTTGGCTACATACAGAAAATATATATTTAAAAAGTAGGTTGTAGGTAGTAGAATACTACCAACTAACAGATATCATAAGTGGCAAGAAAGTCAAATCAGTGTAGAGACCTGTCTGGTTTGGAGCAGAGGTCTGAGGAGCTGTTCAGATCCTTGTCTTGACTTTCAGCAGAAAAGAAAGCAATGAATTAGATGCACTTTTCTCTGTAAAATGTTTCTTTTGCTCCTGAAGCACCTCTCTGAAAGAACTGAGTGGGTGTGAAAGGATGATGTTGACCATAACTCTGTTGCTTTGATTTGGGGAAAGCTCATAAAACACGAATTTCCTGGTTTTGGTGGTCCCTCAGTACCCAATAATATAGAGACTATTCCTTTCCCTATAGAGCAAGTGCTGCACTCATATTAAAGAAAAAAAAATAAAGAAAAAAGAATTCAACTCTCAGAGGCACATTAATCTCAATGGTGAAAACTTAGAAGATAATTATTTTTTTTCAAGAGCATGCAGTGAGAAATTAACTATTTTCTGGTACAGAATCAGTTATTTTTATTAAATTAATTATGTTTGCCCATGATAGATGATAATAGGAATACATTTATTTTTATGATCAATAATTTTATCAAAATTTTATCAAAACTCAACTTGGGGAACCTGGAAAACAATTTCAAAAGACTTACACTGTAAGCTTATAGGGAGAATAATTGACTTAGGGGATATGGATTATTGCTAGTGTGTCTTCATAATCTGTCTATCAAATCCAAAGACAGAAGTTTAGATCTATTGATCTTGTGGCTTACGGTAGAACAATGCTGAAAATGCAGTTTTATGAAACTTTTGGCAGCTATAGAGATCCAGGACTCTCACAGATCAGTATGAAACAAATTGCAGGCAAATAATTGTCGCTGAAGTGGGCCAAACAAGAAAAACTTGGTAGAAGTTAGAGCAAAGCAAGTTTTGTTTCAATTAAAAGAAGGTTTTTTTATGATTTCCATTGTTCAACAATATTAGGGTCACAGGTCTCCAATTTGGTCAGAACTGAGGGCTTTCCAGGACAGGGGACTTTCAGTTATAAAATTGAAAAAAAGTTCTATGGAAATCAGAATGAGTTGGTTGTCCTACCAACAGCCTGAGAAAGTTTTAGAAGCAGTGAGTGTGCCACCATTAGAGGTGATTAAGTAGAGGCTTACTAACAAATTCTCAGGGATGTGTTAGAGAAACTTTTGTTTTGGGGAAGAAGAACGAGCTCAATAACCTCCATGGAAGTCTGAGGCACTGAGAGAATTTCCAAAGAAAAATTATCTATGGTAGAGTCAATTTCATTGCTAAATCCTCCAGAATGATAAATCTTTCCATATTTAGAATTTATATTTAGAATTCAATGAATTGAATCTCCTAAAATAATCTCTAATCCTTTGGGATAATTTCTACAATAAAGCCATTCATTAAGAAGATATTTCAGACAGAGGCAAACAGTTAGTGTAGTTTGATGGGGAAAGCAAAGAATTTGAAATCAAAAGATTGATGCTTTAGAATTAAGTGGGTGTGTTCAGTAGATTTAGATGATTTGTTAATCTCCTTGATTATTGATTTCTTGCCTCTGAGATGAGGATATCTACCCTGCTTATTTTATGGGCTTGTAGGGAGGATCATACCAGCTAGTGTATGTCAAAGTATTATGAATTTTGAAACACATCCATTTTCATGGCACGTTTTTAAAAACAGGATTCTCTCTATCATTCCAAGATTTTGACAAGGCTGGTGTTGTGCTCACAAGCCAAACAGATGTGGCCAAGCTGCATTATTTAAAGTAGGCTAAACTATGGTAATAAAGAATTTGACAGACTATGTAAGAGGTCAGTCTTAATAAGAGATTGTTTCTGATTGGTGATTATTCATCGACAACAGAAATTCATAGACTCAGGCATTTTCCAGCTTCTGGCTCTGACAGTCCCTAAAGTTTCACTGCTATCCTTACCATCTGGTAGGACACTGAAAGGAGAATATGGAGACAGCACCTTAGCTTCTTAAAAGCTATGCCCAGAAATGGCACCTGCTACATTCTATTGACTAGAACTTAGTCACATGACCAACTCATGCCAGAGATTCTGAAAATTATAACCCAGCATGGGTCTAGGACTATTGGAAAGATCACTGGAGGTAAGCTATGTCAAACTTTTGTGAGCTGTGATGCTTATGCCCAGCTTAGGTACTATGTATTCAGGTGTGATTCTCACTGTCGTTCTGGGAAGTGAAACATGGATTTTAATTTTAATGAAGAGTCAAAAATCTCTGTCACAAAATTCTCATGATTATGGCACATTTACTGCTAATGCACAACTAGTTCTAGTGTTTGGACTTAGATCCTGGTACCAACCCAGCCTCTCAAATATGTCATAAGAAACTGGGAGATGCTTTGGATGAAACAGAATAAATATCAATTACTAGACCGCTAATCTCCTTCTGTTACTTAATTCTGCATGTATAGAACACCCACCATGTGCCAGGAATGTTGCTGAATATTAGCTACCCAAACAATAGACAATACATGGTGCTGCCCACAAGGAGCTCACAGGCAGTACTGATTTATTTCCCTTGATTTCTCCAAAGAGTTTTCTTTCTTCTACTTGGTCTATAGCAGTTCAACATGCGCAGTATTTGAACTGTCTCTTAAACTCTGTGATGAAAGTTTGACTTCATCTCACAAAATTAGCCCGTTTCTCTCTCATCATATAGTATTTTTTTGGTCTTTCTCTATGGAAAGAATATTTGCTGCTTTAAGAAAAGTTTCAGTTCAGTGATAGGTACCAAATAATGTGTACAAGGAGATTACCTAAGGGGATAACAATTGAGAGTTATAAAGCTGCATTCTCTGCTATCATTTGAGATGCTTAGCTTGCCACTAACAGAATACCCTGACTCAGCTAAGCTAAGCAATAAGAAAAAAGCAAGAATTTGCTCTAATGAGAAATCCCAAGGTAGGGCAGTTGCAAGATTGGATATTTTAATGATTAAGTTATGACATCAAGGACTCAAGCTGTCTGGTTCAACATTATAACCAGTATGGCCCCTCACAATCATAAAATCACTGTTACAGTTCCAACTGTTCAGCCATCTAGGAAAAGACATACCTAGGAAAAGAAGAGAAACTATTTTATTCCAGTTACATCACTGTAGGAACACAAACAGAAGCTCCCTATCAGACCTCCTCAAAACCCACAACAGCATCATACACCTTTCCTAAATCAATTATTGATAAGGTAAATGGAATAACGATGACCAGTATAGGTGAGTACAAGATTGGGTCGAGGAGGCTGTATTATCCAAAGTCGTATTTCTGTGAGCAAGAAAGAAGAGCAGTTTGTGTGTTTCCTTTAAGAAAACAGTAACACTAAGTATAGTATTAGTACCCAGGTTTTATCCCAGGTGATCCTGCTATTGGCTACTTTTATTTTTCTGACTCCTCGCTGGTTTTCTAATTCGGCAGTTTTCCCAGCTCTTTTCTCAACCCTGTGCACCATTTGGTCTTCTATTCTATCTATCAAGATGGGCTACATTCCCTGGCTTGACCCCTTTAGACTGGGCTCTCCTGCTTTGTGGATACATAAAGGCAAGCCACAGACAGTGTTCAACTGATTAACATATCTCATGCTATTCTGAGATAGATATGACTGTGGGACTTGTGAAGACTTCTCAGCTACATTTTCCTGTGCAAAGAATTTAACAGAATATTGAATACATCCTGAGTTCCGTGGGTAGGATTCAAGAACTGCATCTCCTCCATTTTGACATGCCTTACTGCAGAACACTCAACATAAAACTGTTAATTCTGGAGTTGAAAAATCAGTATTTTAAATCAATGCCATGGGTTCCACAGAGGGAGGCAAGGTCCTCCATAGCAATGGATGAATTTGGGAATGAGGGTTTCAGAATTCCCTTTTTACCTAATCTCATCTCATGTTTCACTCAGAAATGCTGGTGTTTCTATCTATTATATATGCTGGTGTTTCTATCTATTATATCTATTATATATATCATACATAATATAGAAAACTTTCTTGAGCAAAAGTTCTATTTAAAAATAACCTAAAAGTGACTCTTCAAGGAATCATTTAGTAACCCATCATTCCTTTTGGCCTCAAATTAAAAAAAAACAAAACACATAATTATTAGTTTTGATTTCTAAAAAAATTATTTTATAGTAGGTCCTTGCTGGTTATCTACTTTAAAATACAGCAGTGTGTACATGTTAGTCAGTCCCAAATTCCCAGTCTATTCTTTCCCTAATCATTTCCCCCAATAACCATAAGTTCAATCTGTAAGTCTATGCGTCCACTTCTGTTTTGTAAATAAGTTCATTTGTATCTTTTTTCAAAAAAATTCTGCACATAAGTGATGTCATATAATATTTGTCATTCTCTGTCTGATTTGCTTCACTTACTATGATAATCTCTAAATCAGACCTTTATACTAAATCTTATCTCCCTACTCCCAAACTCTTGATTCCATTTTTGATCCTATCTTCAGACCCTTACAAATTTGGCATGCATTCTGGCTCCACCTCTTAGCTCTTCACATAGGAGAACTCTTAATATGAAATTGTCCTCATTTCCCCCACTGTCTCCCATAAAAAGAAGGTGTCCTCTGTTATCTCTGATGAGAACCTAGAACTCTGATTTCCAGATTACTTCTTTTTCCAACATCTTAGCTTGTTCCTGATCACAACTGTTCCAAGCCCGTTTGTACACTGAAGAGTTTGAACATTGTCTAGAATTTCCTTGGGCTAATATGAGAAAGTCCCTTTCTACAGTTCTCAGTTGCTCAATTGCTAAGTTGTGTCCAACTCTTTGCAGCCCAGTGGATTGTAACCTCATGGGATCCTCTGTCCATGGGATTCTCCAGGTAAGAATATTGGAGTGGGTTGCCATGCCCTCCTCCAAGGGATCTTCCCAACCCAGGGATCAAACCTATGTCTCCTGCATCTCCTGCACTGGCAGGCAGAATTTTTTTTTTTTTTTCCTACCACTGGGTCACCTGGGAAGCTCCCTAAATCTTTGCACAGCTGACAGCAATTCTTGTTTCCATCTCAATTGTGATTTTCCAGGAACAAGGTCTTTGTCTTCCACTGGGAGAATTTCTACTTTAAAAAGTCAATCCCTTTTGTTTCAAAGACTGAAGGCAATTATTTTACTGGCTGAAATCTTGACCATGACTACATTTGCCTCTTTAAATATGGTAAATATCTTGCCCACAGAATCTGTGGAATTCTTGTCTCTAGAGACGTGTGAAATTGAACTGGACCTGGTCCTCAAAAAGATGATTGTTGTGTTGGCAAGGGGATGGATGGGATGACCTGGAAGGTCTATTCCAGCTCCAATTTTGATGATGTGATTCTAACCAGATGGGGCCAATGGCGTATTAGACGTCTATTGATGCTACCTCTGTGCTTTTCATCCTGGGTTTATTCTTCTGGTAACTGTATATTTTCTTTGGCCTGGGCTCTCCATTTGTGATGCACAGCACATGCGTCACAAAAGCCTTTTGTGTCTCACATGAAGCAGGCTGCAAAGGGTTCCTGAAGGAACTCAGCAAATCAGCTGTCTGCATCTACATTTTCATTTTCTTCCGGAAACCCTCGATCCTTCACAGATTACAGCTTTTAGTGTATTTTATTTATTTGAATATGGCCAGAGACATGACTTCTTAATGTTATGGTGTCATGTCTGTGTCTGAAGAAAAATAATAAACCACAGTATAATATCTCACCATGTATGGTTTTCCCTTAATAAGAGAGCAGGATAGTTATTAAACAGTTACTTAAAGATAGTTGGATAGTCATTAGATAAATATAAATTTCCTAGAGGCCAGATCTCTTAGGACTTTAGCAGCTATACATCAGGCATTACATTTACTTAGAAATATGCACTGTCTATATTTCCATAGGCTTCTCTTTCAACTACTCATGCTAGATTGGGGAATTACGGAGTCTATCGGTATGAGAGCTGAGGATTTCTCTGTAGTTTGTTTTGGGATTCATCAACACAAGACATTTGTCTAATCATGGACCCTGCCCTGAACCTAATGTGGAGGCTGGCTATAAAAGTAACAGCATTTATACTTAAAACTGTGCCAGCTGAGCACTGCACATTTTTATGGTAGGACACATTTGGTCATTCCTATTTCTCTCCTCATATCGAGTGGCCACCTATGGTGCTTACAGATCTGGCCATCTTCTTCTTCTGGGACTTAAGGACTCCCTGTTGTATATAGGATAAAATCCAAATTTCTTTGCCTAACACACAAAGGTTTTCTTATTCAAACCTCAAGTTATCTTTTCTAGTCTCACTGTGCCTTGCTATTTCTTCTGGAATGCTACCTTAAAAAGCCTAAAACAAGTGGGAATGCAAACTAGTACAGCCACTATGGAGAACAGTGTGGAGATTCCTTTAAAAATTGCAAATAGAACTGCCTTGTGACCCAGCAATCCCACTCCTGGGCATACACACTGAGGAAACCAGAATTGAAAGAGACATGTGTAACCCAATGTTCATCACAACACTGTTTATAATAGCCAGACATAGAAACAACCTAGATGTCCATCAGCAGATGAATGGATAAGAAAGCTGTGGTACATATACACAATGGAGTATTACTCAGCCATTTAAAAGAATACATATGAATCAATTCTAATGAGATGGATGAATCTGGAGCCTATTATACAGAGTGAAGTAAGCCAGAAAGAAAAATACCAATACAGTATACTAACACATATATATGGAATTTAGAAAGATGGTAATGATAACCCTGTATGTGAGACAGCAAAGGAGACACAGATGTATAGAACGGACTTTTGGACTCTGTGGGAGAGGGAGAGGGTGGGATGATTTGGGAGAATAGCATTGTAACATGTATACTATCATGTAAGAAATGAATCTCCAGTCTATGTTCAATACAGGATACAGGAGGCTTGGGGCTGGTGCATGGGGATGATCCAGAGAGATGCTATGGGGTGGGAGGGGGGAGGGGGTTCAGGATTGGGAACTCATGTGCACCTGTGGCGGATTCATGTCAATGTATGGCAAAAGCAATACAGTATTGAAAAGCAAAATAAAGTTTAAAAAAAAAACAAACCTAAAACAATCTGTCATCCCCAAACTAACAATTTACAGCACATTGCAAAGTTTTTGATCTACTCTTCTCTTTGTCCAGTTCAATTCCTGGGTCGGGAAGATTCACGGGAGAAAGGATAGGCTACCCACTCCGGTATTCTTGGGCTTCTTTTGTGGCTCATCTGGTAAAGAATCCGCCTGCAGTGTGAGAGACCTGGGTTTGATCCCTAGGTTGGGAAGATACCCTGGAGAAGGGAAAGGCTACCCACTCCAGTATTCTTGCCCAGAGAATTCCATGGACAGAAGAACCTGGCAGGCTATAGTCCATGGGGTGGCAAAGAGTTGGACACGACTGAGCGACTTTCACTTCACTTTCCCTTTGTCGAGGTTTTACACCCAACTCACCTTCTCCTAAAGAACTCATTTTCATTCTTCAAAACACAAGTTAAGTGCCATTACTTTCCATTCAAAACATTTGTCATGCATCTCTTAAATGCTAGGTACTAAGGTTGTTTCTGCCCTTCTAGAGCTAGTTTAAAGTAGGAGAGACAAAAATCTCAAAAGGGAATTATAATAAACACTTTATGATAGTTGTCTAAGGTGTCTGAGATGAAGCATTGAAATGAAGTTTTAATAAATACTGTCTTGACTCAGTTTGAGACTTGGATACATGGCCAGCTAATTCCTCTTCCTGAGCAGCTGATGAGGTCCATATCTCCAACCACCTCCCTTGCATGGCTATCTCACACTGAGTCACTGTAAACCTGCCATAATCTCCCCAAGACCGAGTACCAGACAACCAGGGGCAACACTTACACCCAGAACTTGCTGAAGTGATTCAAACTAGCCAAGTCTAAGTCTGCCTACCCTGCCTTGCCCATTCCTTCCCATGGATACCACAATAGAGGTATCTTCCCAGAGCTTCCCCTTCACCCTCTGCCTCATGACTGACCTTGATGCTTCCTCGTGTGGCCCTACATGGTGTACTGTCCTTTCCCCAGGGAGTTATGAACAACAAAATTGTGAAAACCTTTCTGGTATTCTGTCTCTTGATCTGCATCTGGCTTCACCATGCCTCACCCACAGTAATACAGTTCAAGCACTATATTACCTATTGTAGACCCGAACAGTCCCAGGTTGAGAACTTAACTGAAAGATGAATCAGAGTTATACAAGCAAGGGGTGTTGGGCTTTCCTGGTGGCTCAGACAGCCTGCAGTGTTGGGAGAACAGGGTTTGGTCCCTGGGTCAGGAGGATCCCCTGGAGAAGGAAATGGCAACCCATTTCAGTATTCTTGCCTGGAGAATCCCATGGATAGAGGGGCCTGGCAGGCTACAGTCCACAGGGTCACAAAGAGCTGGACACAACTGAGTGACTTCACTTTCACTTTCACTTTCACAGGACAGGAAAGAGTGATGTGGACAGAAGAATTAGAGCTTGTAGGGAAGACAAGGTATGTTATGACCTGGAAGAAAAGCTGTAGGAGATGTTGCCATTGTGACCAGGTATGGAGGTGATGGAATAGAATGCAAGAGTCCAAGCATGAAGTGCTTAGTGATGGCTCCATGAACAACAGCCTCTGGTCGAAATGTCTCTCAAATCCATTTGTGCTGTTTTCTGTTCTCTGTGTTAGCATTTTATTTCCTTCACTAGACTTAAACTCCTTGAAGGAAGGAACCATGTCTCATTTACCTTTGTGTCTCCAAAATTGGACGTTTATGCTTTTTATGGAAGGAGGCATCCTTTTTTATTAGCTGATTCAATTTGTTGTATGGTAGAAACTAACACAACATTGTAAAGCAAGTATATCCCAATAGAAACAGAAACTGCGTTTAATAGCCTAACCTACAGAACATATTATCTGAGCCTAGCCTATCTTAAACATGTTCAGAGCACTTACATTAGCCTACAGTTGGGTAAAATATCACAAAGTTTATTTTATTATAAAATGTTGAATACTTCAAAAAAAAGACATATATGCTTTTAGAATGTGAGTTGAAGGCTTTGTTGTATTAGCTTCAATCACACAGAGCGACAGTGTCCCCAATGATGAAATCAGTAAAGGACGCAGTAAGAAGCAGAACTCAGAATGCAGTTTTTAAGCTGTGGAACATGAATTGTCCTCAGTCTTACAAAATGATGTTTTACTAAGAATTTAGAAGGGTCTAACCCATACTCAGGTGCTTACTAGTATGTGATTGCAGGCATGTGGTATAATCCACGCGGTTTTAGTTTCCCTAGCCATAAAACTGACATAATACTTAGCTCAGTGGGATTTTTCTTTTGGTGAAATTAGATACTGAATGTAAAATACCACGTGCAATTATGACTAATAATAGAAAGTGAAAGTGATTTATGTCTGAGAGTGTTTTACCTATGTTCTCCTCTAGGAGTTTTATAGTTTCTGGTCTTACATTTAGATCTTTAATCCATTTTGAGTTTATTTTTGTGTGTGGTGTTAGAAAGTGATCTAGTTTCATTCTTTTACAAGTGGTTGACCAGTTTTCCCAGCACCACTCGTTAAAGAGATTGTCTTTACTCCATTGTATATTCTTGCCTCCTTTGTCAAAGATAAGGTGTCCATATGTGTGTGGATTTATCTCTGGGCTTTCTATTTTGTTCCATTGATCTATATGTCTGTCTTTGTGCCAGTACCATACTGTTTTGATGACTGTGGCTTTGTAGTAGAGCCTGAAGTCAGGCAAGTTGATTCCTCCAGTTCCATTCTTCTTTCTCAAGATTGCTTTGTCAATTCGAGGTTTTTTGTATTTCCATACAAATCTTGAAATTATTTATTCTAGTTCTGTGAAAAATATGGCTGGTAGCTTGATAGGGATTGCATTGAATTTGTAAATTGCTTTGGGTAGTATACTCATTTTCACTATATTGATTCTTCCGACCCATGAACATGGTATATTTCTCCATCTATTAGTGTCCTCTTTGATTTCTTTCATCAGTGTTTTATAGTTTTCTATATATAGGTCTTTAGTTTCTTTGGGTAGATATATTCCTAAGTATTTTATTCTTTTCGTTGCAATGGTGAATGGAATTGTTTCCTTAATTTCTTTTTCTACTTTCTCATTATTAGTGTATAGGAATGCAAGGGATTTCTGAGTGTTGATTTTATATCCTGCAACTTTACTATATTCATTGATGAGCTCTAGTAATTTTCTGGTGGAGTCTTTAGGGTTTTCCATGTAGAGGATCATGTCATCTGCAAACAGTGAGAGTTTTACTTCTTCTTTTCCAATTTGGATTCCTTTTATTTCTTTTTCTGCTCTGATTGCTGTGGCCAAAACTTCCAGAACTATGTTGAATAGTAGCGGTGAAAGTGGACACCCTTGTCTTGTTCCTGACTTTAGGGGAAATGCTTTCAATTTTTCACCATTGAGAATAATGTTTGCTGTGGGTTTGTCATATATAGCTTTTATTATGTTGAGGTATGTTCCTTCAGACATAAATCACAGCAGGATCCTCTATGATCCACCTCCCAGAATTCTGGAAATAAAAGCAAAAATAAACAAATGGGATCTAATTAAAATTAAAAGCTTCTGCACAACAAAGGAAACTATAAGCAAGGTGAAAAGACAGCCTTCTGAATGGGAGAAAATAATAGCAAATGGAGCAACTGACAAACAACTAATCTCAAAAATATACAAGCAACTTATGCAACTCAATTCCAGAAAACTAAACGACCCAATCAAAAAATGGGCCAAAGAACTAAATAGACATTTCTCCAAAGAAGACATACAGATGGCTAACAAACACATGAAAAGATGCTCAACATCACTCATTATCAGAGAAATGCAAATCAAAAGCACAATGAGGTACCACTTCACACCAGTCAGAATGGCTGCGATCCAAAAATCTGCAAGCAATAAATGCTGGAGAGGGTGTGGAGAAAAGGGAACCCTCCTACACTGTTGGTGGGAATGCAAACTAGTACAGCCACTATGGAGAACAGTGTGGAGATTCCTTAAAAAATTGCAAATAGAACTACCTTATGACCCAGAAATCCCACTGCTGGGCATACACACCGAGGAAACCAGAATTGAAAGAGACACATGTACCCCAATGTTCACCGCAGCACTGTTTATAATAGCCAGGACATGGAAACAACCTAGATGTCCATCAGCAGATGAATGGATAAGAAAGCTTTGGTACATGTACACAATGGAGTATTACTCAGCCGTTAAAAAGAATTCATTTGAATCAGTTCTGATGAGATGGATGAAACTGGAGCCAATTATACAGAGTGAAGTAAGCCAGAAAGAAAAACACCAATAGAGTATACTAACACATATATATGGAATTTAGAAAGATAGCAATGACGACCCTGTATGCAAGACAGGAAAAAAGACACAGCGGTGTATAACGGACTTTTGGACTCAGAGGGAGAGGGAGAGGGTGGGATGATTTGGGAGAATGGCATTGTATCATGTATACTATCATGTAAGAATTGAATCGCCAGTCTATGTCTGACGCAGGATACAGCATGCTTGGGGCTGGTGCATGGGGATGACCCACAGAGATGTTATGGGGAGGGAGGTGGGAGGGGGTTTCATGTTTGGGAACACATGTAAGAATTAAAGATTTTAAAATTAAATTAAAAAAATTAATTAAAAAAAAAAAGAAAGTGAAAGTGAAAGTGAAAATGAAGTCACTCAGTCGTGTCCCACTCTTTGGGGCCCCATGGACTGTAGCCTGCCACGGTCCTCTGTCCATGGGATTTCCCAGGCAATAGTACTGAAGTGGATTGCCATTTCTTTCTCCAGGGGATCTTCCCAACTCAGGGATCGAACCCAGGTCTCCTACATTGTAGACAGACACTTTACCATCTGAGCTACCAGAGAATTAGTCATTTAAAAGTAGGAATTAATTCCCTCACCTCTCTCCTTCCCACTCCTGCTCATCCCTTGAATGCTGATTAGAGATGCTTTAAAACTGCTGAATTCAAATGAAGATTGGAATAAACCCTCAAACTAATGATAGATTTACCCGTAGCTATTTAGGAACCACTGAGAAATGTAGGGGGTTCAAAGAACTTGTTGCCCAGAATGAGGGCTTATATCTAAAGGTGATGACCAAGCCTAGAGTGAATGATATGAGCTGGTGAGGGTCATATTATGTAAGGCTTCCCTGGTAGCTCAGATGGTAAAGAATCTGCCTGCAGTGCAGGAGATCCAGGCTCAATCTCTGGTCAGGAAGATCCCCTGGAGAAGGAAATGGCAACTCACTTCAGTATTCTTACCCAGAGAATCCCATGGACAGAGGAACCTGGCAGGGTATAGTCCATGGGGTGGCAAAGAGTGGGACACAACTGAGTGAATTTCATCTCACTTCACTGGGCTCCAATCATGAGTAAAAGAACTCTATGAAAGCAAAATGAAAGGAGTGCGTCATTCTCACAAGGAGGATTAGAGTAAAGTTCCCCACTAGCAGAGAGATTTGAGTTGGACATGAAGGATGACTAGGCTTTTTTGGTCATTCTAGGGAGGGAGGCATATTACTCAAGGGAAGAGGAGACGTCTGAAAATAAATAGATCAACTGGAAAGGAAAGAGTCCCCAGCACATTATGGTGGGAGAGCATAGAAAAGTAAGGAAACTGACGAAAAGTCCACTATGTAGAAAGCTGGGCTTGAAGTTTCTAAAACTAAAACTTTACTGTTCTCACCACCTGCAATCTCAAAAACGACAGAATGATCTCTGTTCATTTCCAAGGCAAACCATTCAATATCACAGTATCCAAGTCTATGCCCAGACCAGTAACGCTGAAGAAGCTGAAGTTGAACGGTTCTATGAAGACCTATAAGACCTTCTAGAACTAGCAGCCCCCAAAGATGTCTTTTTCATTATAGGCGACTGGAATGCAAAAGTAGGAAGTCAAGAAACACCTGGAGTAACAGACAAATTTGGCCTTGGAGTATGGAATGAAGCAGGACAAAGGCTAATAGAGTTCTGCCAAGGGAATGCACTGGTCATTGCAAACACCCTCTTCCAACAACATTAAGAGAAGACTCTACACATGGACATAACCAGATGGTCAACATCGAAATTAGATTGATTATATTCTTTGCAGCCAAAGATGGAGTAGCTCTATACAGTCAGCAAAAATAAGACTGGGAGCTGACTGTGGCTCAGATCATGAACTCCTTATTGCCAAATTCAGACTCAGATTGAAGAAAATGGAGAAAACCACTAGAGAATTCAAGTATGACCTAAATCAAATCCCTTATGACTATACAGTGGAAGTGAGAAATAGATTTAAGGGACTAGATCTGATAGACAGAGTGCCTGATGAACTGTGGATGGAGGTTCATGACATTGTACAGGAGACAGGAATCAAGACCATCCCCAAGAAAAAGAAATGCAAAAAAGCAAAATGGCTGTCTGAGGAGGCCTTATAAATAGCTGTGAAAAGAAGGGAAGCAAAAAGCAAAGGAGAAAAGGAAAGATATACCCATTTGAATGCAGAGTTCCAAAGAATAGCAAGGAGTGGCAAGAAAGCCTTCCTCAGCAATCAATGCAAAGAAATAGAGGAAAACAACAGAATGGGAAAGACTAGAGATCTCTTCGAGAAAATTACGGATACCAAGGGAACATTTCATGCAAAGATGGGCTCAATGAAGGACAGAAATGATATGGACCTAACAGAGGCAGAAGATATTAAGAAGAGGTGGCAAGAATACACAGAAGAACCGTACAAAAAATATCTTCACGACCTAGATAATCATGATGATGTGATCACTCACATAGAGCCAGACATCCTAGAATGTGAAGTCAAGTGGGCCTTAGAAAGCATCACTATGAAAAAAGCTAGTGGAGGTGATGGAATTCCACTTGAGCTATTTCAAATCCTGGAAGATGACACTGTGAAAGTGCTGCACTCAATATGCCAACAAATTTGGAAAACTCAGCAGTGGCCACAGGACTGGAAAAAGTCAGTTTTCATTCCAATTTCAAAGAAAGGCAATGCCAAAGAAGGCTCAAACTACTGCACAATTGCACTCATCTCACATGCTAGTAAAGTAATGCTTAAAATTATTAATTCTTAAAATTCTGAAGCCAGGCTTCAACAATACATGAACTGTGAAATTCCAGATGTTCAAGCTGGTTTTAGAAAAGGCAGAGGAACCAGAGGTCAAATTGCCAACATCCGCTGGATCATGGAAAAAGCAAGAGAGTTCCAGAAAAACATCTATTTCTGCTTTATTGACTATGCCAAAGCCTTTGACTGTGTGGATCACAATAAACTGTGGAAAATTCTGAAAGAGATGGGCATACCAGACCACCTGACTTGCCTCTTGAGAAATCTGTATGCAGGTCAGGAAGCAACATTTAGAACTGGGCATGGAACAACTGTCTGGTTTCAAATAAGATAAGGAGTACATCAAGGCTGTATATTGTCACCTTGCTTATTTAATTATATGCAGAGTACATCGTGAGAAATGCTGGGCTGGAGGAAGCACAAGCTGGAATCAAGATTGCCGGGAGAAATATCAATAACCTCAGATATGCAGATGACACCACCCTTATGGCAGAAAGTGAAGAAGAACTAAAGAGCCTCTTTTTAAAAGTGAAAGAGGAGAGTGAAAAAGTTGGCTTAAAGATCTCAGAAAACTAAGATCATGGCATCCGGTCCTATCACTTCATGGCAAATAGATGGGAAAACAGTGGAAATAGTGGCTGACTTTATGTTTTGGGGCTCTAAAATCACTGCAGATGGTGATTGCAGCCATGAAATTAAAAGATGCTTACTCCTTGGAAGGAAAGTTATGACCAATCTATATAGCATATTGAAAAGCAGAGACATTACTTTGCCAACAAAAGCCCGTCTAGTCAAGACTATGAGTTTTCCAGTGGTCATGTATAGATTTGAGAGTTGGACTATAAAGAAAGCTGAGCACTGAAGAATTGATGCTTTTGAACTGTGTTGTTGCAGAAGACTCTTGAGAGTCCTTTGGACTGCAAGGAGATCCAACCTGTCCATCCTAAGGGAGATCAGTCTTGGGTGTTCATTGGAAGGACTGATGTTGAAGCTGAAACTCCAGTTCTTTGGCTACTTGATGAGAAGAGCTGACTCATTTGAAAAGACCCTGATGCTGGGAAAGATTGAGGGCAGGAGGAGAAGGGGACGACAGAGGATGAGATGGTTGGATGGCATCACTGACTCGATGGACATGGGTTTGGGTGGACTGCAAGTGTTAGTGATGGACAGGGAGGCCTGGCATGCTGCAGTTCATGGGATTGAGAAGAGTCGGACACGATTGGGCGACTGAACTGAACTGAACTAAGTAACTGATGTTCGTGCCTTTCAATCATCTTCTATTTAGAAGTTTGATTACAGTGATTATATTCATGTTTGTTGTATATATGTAAGAAAAGCACTCCTTGCCCTAACACAGCAATGTATACAGCAGAAGAGTAATATCAATAGAGAAGAACTTTCTCTCCTAAAGTTATCAGAACTCAACCCTTGACTTGTCAACTCTATTGCAAACTCCCTTGGTCGGAGACTATATTATCATCTTTATTCTCTGGCACTTCACAGAGCCTGGCATACAGTAGGTGCTCAATAAATATCAAATAGGGAAAAAGTTATAGGACAAGTGAGTTAATATCTTTAAATTACACTTTTTTTTGCACTTTTTGATATTTGCCTCATGTCAAGTTCTGTTCCACATTGATTTTATCAACTATATGAAATTCAATATAATATAATAATCCTTTTTTCAAGTTTAAATCTTTTCCACATAATCAGCAACTCCTTCTCAAGGATAATATCCACACAGTATTTTTTCTTCTATATTCTGATTGTGAAAATTATCAGTGGGTGGGTTAAGAACTTATTGCATGTTTTTCTTTTAAATGAATGAGATTTCTAGCAGACGCTTGAACTATTACCTGCTCTCATAATGATCTCTCACACCTGTACTATAAGAGGTAGGTGAGAAATGTATCAATTGTCTCTTTTCTCTGGTTGGGGGCTGCAGTATGCCCTCATAGTTACTTCACTTCACTTTGGCTTTTATCTACCAACATAACTTTATGGTCAACAATGGAATGAAGTTTCTTGGGAAGCAATGCTGTCCATTACCAGACATTTGAAGAAGCCTTTGGTTCAATTTATTAATATGTCTTTTATCAGGAGGAAGTTTGAAATAACACTCTTTAATGTTCTTTCTAGATGTAAAACTTAAGCAATGCTTGACACTTAGAGGATGAACACTTCTCAAAATTCTATTAGTTAAAAGCTGAATAAACTCCAATATAGGCATTCTGGAAAATATTTAAATGGTTTCCTTCTAGTTACTTTAGCAATAATGGAATTCAACTCAGGAAGTTTATCTTAAATCCAGTCTCACTGGAGTTTCACTGTGCTTTTCGCCTTGACTGATGGATGATAAAGAGTCTAGGCGTCTTTGAGCTGAATTGTGTCTTTTTT
Organism: Capricornis sumatraensis; assembly: GCF_032405125.1. Lineage (NCBI taxonomy): Eukaryota > Metazoa > Chordata > Mammalia > Artiodactyla > Bovidae > Capricornis > Capricornis sumatraensis. The sequence goes on along the minus strand of NC_091075.1, from coordinate 110,495,384 downwards.
TATACCCTCACCCATTCTGGCTGAAAAGCACATTTCTTGTAAATGGAGAGTTTTATTTTACACAGATCCCAATCCAATTTGGTTTCCTTGTTATCAGATTGGACTACTTAGAAGAAAAAATATTGAAGTTAATATTTACAAATATTGACTTCAGTCTAGTCCTTAGGAACATAAAAATATAGTCTTGATTTTTCAGTGATAACTTAGCAGAGGTTTTTCAGTTGGGCAGTGCACAGTTCCATACTTATACTCTGAAAGCTGGTTTATGGGGAGGTACACAAATATTACTAGTCAAATTATCAAGAACATTTTCACAGTACAGTGTGCGTCTTTGTATATAACACCATAGTGAAGTGAAAGTCACTCAGTCGTGTCTGACTCTTTGTGACCCCAAGGACCGTACAGTTGATGAAATTCTCCAGTCCAGAATACTGGAGTGGGTAGCCTTTCCCTTCTCCAGGGAATCTTCCCTACCCAGGGATCGAACCCAAGGCTCCCACATTGCAGGTGGATTCTTTACCAGGTGAGCCACCAGGGAAGCCCAAATAATACCATACCAGACTGATAAAGATAGAAAAATTGAGCAGTAATTCTAAGCACTGCACTCACAATTGTATTAAATTGGAATAATAAAATCAATTTGGGTGCATGTGTGCTAAGTTTTCTTCAGTCATGGCCGACTCTTTGTGACTCTATGGACTATAGCCCGACAGGCTCCTCTGTCCATGGGATTCTCCAGGCAAGTATACTGGAGTGGGTTGCCATGGCCTCCTTCAGGGGATCTTCCCCACTCAAGGATGGAACCTACGTCTCTTAAGTCTCCTGCATTGACAGACAGGTTGTTTACCACTAGCACCACCTGGAAGCAAAATCAGCTTATCCATAGCTTACTGAATACAAGCTATACTTGTGAAAGTATCCAGTGTATTCCTGGATACAGAAGAAATATGGCAGGATGGAGAGAGACAAGAAAAATCTATGTTTCTGGGAAAGTCTTGCAATCTTTCTGCTCCTAATTTTTTTCTCTGTTCAGTGTATGTAGCAATTTGTTTTGTTACTTCTATTATGAAGATCAATTGTGACAGTATTTGTGGAAGCAGCTTGTAACCTGAAAAATAATTTAGGCTTGACTACTCACAATAAACTGTGGAAAATTCTGAGAGAGATGGGAATACCAGACCACCTGACCTGCCTCTTGAGAAACCTGTATGCAGGTCAGGAAGCAACAGTTAGAACTGGACATGGAACAACAGACTGGTTCCAAATAGGAAAAGGAGTACATCAAGGCTGTATATTGTCACCATGCTTATTTAACTTCTATGCAGAGTACATCATGAGAAATGCTGGGCTGGAGGAAGCACAAGCTGGAATCAAGATTGCCAGAAGAAATATCAATAACCTCAGATATGCAGATGACACCACCCTTATGGCAGAAAGTGAAGAGGAACTCAAAAGCCTCTTTTGGAAAGTGAAAGAGGAGAGTGAAAAAGTTGGCCTAAAGCTCAACATTCAGAAAACGAAGATCATGGCATCTGGTCCCATCATTTCATGGGAAATAGATGGGGAAACAGTGGAAACAGTGTCAGACTTTATTTTTGGGGGCTCCAAAATCACTGCAGATGGTGATTCCAGCCATGAAATTAAAAGACGCTTACTCCTTGGAAGGAAAGTTATGACCAACCTAGATAGCATATTCAAAAGCAGAGACATTACTTTGCCGACTAAGGTCCATCTAGTCAAGGCTATGGTTTTTCCAGTGGTCATGTATGGATGTGAGAGTTGGACTGTAAAGAAGGCTGAGCACTGAAGAATTGATGCTTTTGAACTGTGGTGTTGGAGAAGACTCTTGAGAGTCCCTTGGACTGCAAGGAGATCCAACCAGTCCATTCTAAAAGAGATCAGTCCTGGGTGTTCTTTGGAAGGAATGATGCTAAAGCTGCAACTCCAGTACTTTGGCCACCTCATGTGAAGAGTTGACTCATTGGAAAAGACTCTGATGCTGGGAGGGATTGGGGGCAGGAGGAGAAGGGGATGACCCAGGATGAAATGGCTGGATGGCATCACGGACTCGACGGACGTGAGTCTGAGTGAACTCCGGGAGTTGGTGATGGACAACAAGGCCTGGTGTGCTGCGATTCATGGGGTCGCAAAGAGTCGGACACAACTTAGAGAATGAACAAAAACTCAGTCTGAAATTGAGAGAGAGAGATTGGAAAGGAGAATCTGAACTTAAGTGATACCCCTGCTCCAATAGACAGGTCAAGAGATTAGATATCTCTTTTATTTAATGTTCAGCATTAGGGTGCACACAAACTCTGGAACTTTTCTTTGCTTGAGACTTTCCCATTTCCTATTTAAAGAAGTCCTATCTTGGGTCATATTGTCTTGGAAAGTTACCTGATCTAATAAGTTTATTAGGCTTTGGTGTTCATGCATGGTGGTGGCTGAATGCTGTGTATCTTCATCCATATCTTGGGATGGCAAAACCTTTAAATAAAAAAAATGCATATATATATATATATATATATATATATATAATAAAATAGAGATTCAATTTTATTTAAATGTATTCAGAAAATAGAACTTTGTATTAAAGCAAATATGGATATATTTTCATTAGAAAACCAAGTCCATATAAAATTTTAATGTAAACTAAAAAACTTAAATGAATTTCATTCTTTTAATAGGATCCTATGGTTTTATTTCTACAGTAGGCAGGGGTACAGGAAATTTCCTCTGTCATTAGGAGAACTTCAAGAGAAATGTTTCACAAATGCTGGCTTAAGAGTTGAGTAATTTATTTATAGAGAGGTTCTTAGGAACCTCACCTTAATAAATGAAACTAATAAGCACTTCAAAGCTTAGTGGTAAGAGGTAGCTCTATAGATTACCCACACAAACTTCAGAGAAACAGAAATGTGAAAACTGATACAGAGACACAAAAAACCAAAGACAGAGAGGAAGAATTAGGAAAGAAAACTTTCAGGTCCCTTCAAACCATATTCATGCGGATAGTCATTTGATTCACTTAAAAAATTATTTTTTTTGTCTAAAGTTTCTAGAATGGGATTAATCAACATAAATGCTCTCCAGAGTGGATTTCAGAATTTTTGGATAAGGAAGTTAATCTACTGAAGTTAATCTACTGAAAGATGCACTTTCAGCTAAGTTGACATGGCATGAATATATTTCTATTGTTCATAAAATGAACTGGATGGAAGAGAGAGTAGGAAAACTGTGGTGGAGATATTTAAAGTCTTTTTGCTCCTTGTCTGTCTTGGAATATTTTGATACGAGGATATTTTGATGCATTGAATATATCTGAGAAGGTTGATTGGTGTAGCAGATTCAAACCTTGATTGGTCATAAAACCTATCTAGTGTAGTGGTGTAAATGTTTAACCTGTACCCTAAACCTAGTCAAGAGCTCCAGGTTGGAGGCCTAGAAATGTATACTTGAATGAAGTACTTCATAGAAATTGCATAAGCTCCCCAGCCACTTACTAGCTGTGTGACTGTGAATACATCAGTCCCCATATCTCCAGAATGGGAATCAGAATAATGTCTGCCTTATAGGATTGAAGCAAGCCATAGAAAACCATCTGACCATAACACCTGGCTCAAAGTAGGCACACAGTACACATTCATTTTCCTACCATTCTTCCCCATCCAGGAATCCAGTATTTGTTTTCTGTTTTCCTTCCTTTGCTAAAGGCTTAGAACCATCCCATAACTTATGCTCCTCTTTGGGACATGGCAGTTTGGGCAGCATGAGCAAATATGATAACTAAAGTAGAGATTCTGTGAATCTGTTAGAATTCTATACCAGCCAAACATCTTTGCATATTTTGTTGTTTCCTCTCGTTTTGGAAGGTTTCTTTTGATAAGGAGCCAATATTTCAGTATTTAAGTCCTGAGGAGTCCTCAAAAATAAACTAAAACTATCAAACCTAAAAAAAAAAAAAAATTCCCTACCCCATCTCAACTTCCAAACCTTATTTCCTCATTCCTTTACAAAAGGCTCAACCAGATTCAAAGAGGAGAAATATTAGCCCCCAGAGAGCAATGCAGCAAGAGGGTTGAATGCTTACATAGTAATAGAATAAAGTGGATAGAGTTATTCCATGGACAAGGTAATTTCTTAAATGGAAATTTCAGTTGTGTATTAAACATATATTCCAAAAGCATCTACTGAATATAATTGTGTAGTCAGCACTGGTACCTATTAGGGATAGAAGATTAGTTAGAAAGAGAAGCTGTCTTCAAGGATGTCATGCATTACAAGTGGAGGAGACAGAAGTACAAAAAAGAACATATAATAAGGATGAATTATATTAGTGACATGAGCAATTTTAACAATTCTTTGTTTCCTTGAGCTCATACTAACTCATGTTAATTTCCAAACAACTATAGAAAAAAAAATTTTTTTTTCCTCCGATATATTGCAGTTGTCATTCAGTCTCCACAATACCATTGGAACCAACTTGCAATACATATTATTAGTCTTCTACTTAAAACACCCAACAGTTCTTAACTTACTTTTCCAATATATTTTATATGGCAGCTTCTGTTATTAACTCACTACTCTCTTCCAGCACTTATTAAATCCTTATTCATTAATAGATTGCCATTTTTTTATCCCACAAAGAAAACAGAGGGGATTAATATTTATTGAACATCCACAAGGTGCCAAGTTCATTACACTAGTTTTCCATAATCAGAGCTATAGGAAGATTTGGGAACAAGAAAAAATAAGATCACCCTTCTCAGACTAAACTACAAAGTCAGCACATAGTGAAGGAAATTAGTCTTAAAAGAAGCAGCCTAAAATAACAGAGCTGAAATGACTCAAGAAGTTATTCTAATCTGCAGTAGGGATTGAAAGGGGTCCTTTAAGCTGACTGCTTTAGCACAGTCTGGGCTACACTGGCATGATAATGTTGAGTCATAGACAATGATATTAATAAAAGGAAAAGAGGGAAAAATGCCAACTGAGGTTAATCAGAATAGTACATGCAAGAGAAGGAAGCTGATAAAGATGCAGCCAATATATTCCAGCACTGGATGCCTGGAGGACAGGGCGTCTTGGTCAATAGAAGTTGGCTAGGCCCCTCTTCATTTGCCAGATTCATCCCTATTTGGGGGCTTCCCTGGTGGCTCAGCAGTAAAATAATCTGTCTGCAATGCAGAAGACATAATTTCCATCCCTGGTTTGAGAAGATCCCCTGGAGAAGGAAATGGCAACCCATTCCAGTATTCTTGCCTGGGAAATTCCATTTAGCCTGTCAGGTTACAGTTCATTGGGTCACAAAAGAATCGGACATGACTTAGCGTCTAAACAACAACATACTTATTCTATGAACATCCAGAAGTTATCTTAGAGAACTTTCCCCAAGATCATTATATTCCTATAGTTTGACTTCCCACTCAGTTCAGTTCAGTTCACTTCAGTTCAGCCGCTCAGTCGTGTCCGACTCTTTGCGACCCCATGAATCGCAGCACGGCAGGCCTCCCTGTCCATCACCATCTCCCAGAGTTCACTCAGACTCACGTCCATCGAGTCAGTGATGCCATCCAGCCATCTCATCCTCTGTCGTCCCCTTCTCCTCCTGCCCCCAATCCCTCCCAGCATCAGAGTCTTTTCTATTGAGTCAACTCTTCGCATGAGGTGGCCAAAGTACTGGAGTTTCAGCTTTAGCATCATTCTTTCCAAAGAAATCCCAGGGTTGATCTCCTTGAGAATGGACTGGTTGGATCTCCTTGCAGTCCAAGGGACTCTCAAGAGTCTTCTCCAACACCACAGTCCAAAAGCATCAATTCTTTGGCACTCAGCCTTCTTCACAGTCCAACTCTCACATCCATACATGACTACTGGAAAAACCATAACCTTGGCTAGACGGACCTTAGTCAGCAAAGTAATGTCTCTGCTTTTGAATATACTATCTAGGTTGGTCATAACTTTTCTTCCAAGGAGTAAGCGTCTTTTAATTTCATGGCTGGAATCACCATCTGCAGTGATTTTGGAGCCCTAAAAAATAAAGTCTGACACTGTTTCCACTGTTTCCCCATCTGTTTCCCAAGAAGTGATGGGACCAGATGCCATGATCTTCATTTTCTGAATGTTGAGCTTTAGGTCAACTTTTTCACTCTCCTCTTTCACTTTCCAAAAGAGGCTTTTGAGTTCCTCTTCACTTTCTGCCATAAGGGTGGTGTCATCTGCATATCTGAGGTTATTGATATTTCTCCCGGCAATCTTGATTCCAGCTTGTGTTTCTTCCAGTCCAGCGTTTCTCATGATGTACTCTGCATAGAAGTTAAACAAGCAGGGTGACAATATACAGCCTTGACGTACTCCTTTTCCTATTTGGAAACAGTCTGTTGTTCCATGTCCAGTTCTAACTGTTGCTTCCTGACCTGCATACAGATTTCTCAAGAGGCAGGTTAGGTGGTCTGATATTCCCATCTCTCTCAGAATTTTCCACAGTTTATTGTGATCCACACAGTCAAAGGCTTTGGCATAGTCCATAAAGCAGAAATAGTTGTTTTTCTGGAACTCTCTTGCTTTTTCCATGATCCAGTGGATGTTGGCAATTTGATGTCTGGTTCCTCTGCCTTTTCTAAAACCAGCTTGAACATCAGGGAGTTCACTGTTCACGTATTGCTGAAGCCTAGCTTGGAGAATTTTGAGTATTACTTTACTAGCATGTGCAAATTTCTGATTAAGACTTGGATTTCTTAGCAGAGTGATGACAGAGAAAGCATCCACTCTTCATGAAGATTTCAAGTGACCTTATTACTGGAGTTCATTTTTTAATTATCAAAAATGTTGCATCTTTACCCACTCTTTAAGTTGTAGATGAGATTGTCTCAATCCCCTACACTGTGCTTTATGGAGAGTTTAATACTCTTCCTATTACATCTGAGAATTCTTCATGGTGGAGAAAGGCAGTGCACGTACATTCCTAGGGCCACTTTTTTGCTATCTTTCTTCAATTTGTGTCTTGTGGCTGTTCTTTTATCTTTATCTTCCATTGACCCAGGAAGATAAAAACTCAACCTCTATCCTCTATAACCACAAGAAAGGTACATACACATACTTGAGATCATGGCAGTTCAGCTCAGTGCAAGTAACTTCAAGTTGAATCGTAGAAAACCTTATCTTCTTAAACACCATTCTAGTCATTTCTCTCTCTACCATCCTGATCCCCATTCTCTATCCTTTCTCTTTCAGAACTACCTATGTACATCCCTGAACACACACATACACACACTCACACTTTTCGTTTCTTTTGACGAGATCTCTGCTTTCTCTGAATCTGTATGCAGTGCAGGAGACCCAGGTTCGATCCCTGGGTTGGGAAGATCCCCTGGAGGAGGGCATAGCAACCCACTCCAGTATTCTTGCCTGAAGAATCCCAGAGACAGAGGAGCCTGGCATGCTACAGTCCATGGGATTGCAGAGTCAGACCAGATTGAGCAACTAAGCACAGCGGCTTTCTCTAGCACCTACCCATAATTCAGTTGAAGTTTTGAAGTAACTACCAGAAAGGACTTCCTTACCTTTTCAGATAAATTTACTATGCAATTTTCCAACTGAGTTTCAAGATACAGTTCAAGTTCAGTTTTTTAGTTACAGTGGCTTTATGTTGTCTGCGTCTATTTTCTGTGCATTTTGATTAGTTTCTCTGAAATTGATCACCTCTGGGATTGTCATGACTAGGCCACTGGGGTTTCAGAATAGGGTCCTAGACCCTGGAGTTGAGATCCTACCTGACTTCAGCTGGACTGTCTGCCAGACACAGGACAGGCGTTATTCTCTCTATCATAGTTCCTTATATACACATCTTCAGTCATCAGTAAGCTTTGGTTTCCGAGACAAGTAGCATACATGTCTTTTAATGACTCCATCTCCTCGAGGGTTTCAAAATTATTACTATTCTCATTTTATGGCAGAAATAACAGATTTGGTGCAGTTTAAGATATTTGTTCAAAATTACAGAGAATATAACAGAACTGGAATTCATCTTAGGTCTAAATTCATCCTTGTGCTCGTTCTGGAACACCAGAAAAGTTTATATTTTACTGAGAGCCTATATATCTGTCTAGCTGGTGAAAATATTTCTTAAATTAAATACTAGCTCTCCTTTGCAAAATCTTTTCCACAACTCTGATAAGGTATTACTCTAATGTGGGATCTTTAAAATTGTTGCTATTTAGGAGTTTAAAGAGTCATCCTTTGTAAAAGGACTGACGAAACTGCCTTCTCTCATCTGTTTCATTTCCAGGACACGTAATGGAAGTATTCTGAGCCTGGTTGTCCCAGTTTCCCAGAGCAGGCATGAGGTCAGGTACGTGTGGTTATTTGGAGTGAACGCGTCATAAACTAGAACATAATAGTTATGTGCACACGTATACAGCTCAACCCCAAGAGATTCAATGCAGCTGAATTTATGCTTCCAAGAGCAGTTGGAAAAAGCTGAGCTCAAACTAGGAGTTAGGGTGTACAGTCTTTGGCTGCATTTTTCAGTATGCTTCAGATTGTGATATTCAATCATATGTATGGCTCTGATTCCAAATTCAAAACCTGACAAATACCGAGACTGCTTAAGGTGAGCAGAAATAATTGTACATATTTAGGGATGTGGTCAGGGTACACTGCGCCATCAGAGGGTGAGTTCTAAGTGAGTTTGGCACATAATGTGAAGTCAATAAACATTGGAAGAATGAGACTCCACTTGGAAACTGGAGGGAAGGCGTTTATCTTGTAGGAAAGGAAATAAATGCATATCCTATCCTACTTCTATGGGCTTCCTGGGTGGCAACAGTGGTAAAGAATTTGTCTGCTAATGCAACAGATACAAGGAATGTGGGTTCAATCCCAGGGTCTGGAAGATCCCCTGGAGGAGGAAACAGCAACTCACTGCAGTATCCATGTGGGGAAAATTTCATGGGTAGAGGAGCCTGGTAGGCTACAGATCATGGGGTCACAAAGAGTCAGACATATCTAGCTATAGAGCACACACACATCCTCATTCTATAAAGGTAGAGAGGCGCTACAAATAAAGATCTGATTGGGAAGGGTTTCAGGGAAGCCTTCATTTACTGGACTTGCCCTCTGTTAAGTGATGCTATTCCTTTTCTGAGGTGAGTCAAAGTAAAAGCCTGAGTTATCACATAGCAGGAGAAGAGGAGAAGGGACTCAGAAAGCAGAATAGGTGGGAATGTCAGAGATGTGGTTGTAGGAGGGGGTAGACTCCTTTGAAGAGCAGTGAAGAATTCTACAAGGGGAAAGGAGTGTAGCAATGTCCAAGCAGTAGAGGAGAGTGAGAAGTAAGATTGGAGAGGTAGGCAAGGATCAGAACCTAAGGGCCTTGAATGTTATGCTTAAGAACCTGGCCTTTACCCTGTAGGTACCACCTACGGATGAACCAGGCAGCCTTCCTTTCCATGGAATTCTCCTTCTAACAAGAGAGGTGGAATAAGCAACTAATCCTCAAAGATCAGGTTGGGATACAAAAATCAAATAGGTTGGGATTGAAAAAACACAGTGTTGGAGCCAAAGTGGCCTCATTCAGTTCCCAGGACTGTTTTGTCCAGTCATTTAGCTGTGTTTCAGTCTTTGTGATCCCATGGACTGCAGCACCCCAGGCTCCCCTTTTCTTCACCATCTCCAGGAGCTTGCTCAAACTCGTGTTCACTAAGTCTGTGATGCCATCCAATCATCTCATCCCATGGTATCCCCCTGCCTTCAATCTTGCAAAGCATCAGGGTTTTTCCCATTGAGTCAGCTCTTTGCATCAGGTGGTCAAAGTATTGGACCTTCAGCTTCAGCATCAGTCCTTCCAGTGAATATTTAGGGTTGATTTCCTTTAGGATTGGCTGGTTTGATCTTGCAGTCCCAGGAACTCTCATGCATCTTTTCCAGAACCACAGCTCAAGAGCATCAGTTCTTCGATGTTCAGCCTCTTTTGTCGTCCATCTCTCACATTCGTACATGACTACTGGAAAAACTATAGCTTTGACAATATGGACCTTTACAGGCAAAGTAATGTCTCTGCTTTTTAACGTGCTAAGTTTGTCATTGCTTTTCTTCCAAGGGGCAAGTGTCTTTTAATTTCATGGCTCCAGTCACTGTCCACAGTGATTTTGGAGACCAAGAAAATAAAAATTCCCCCACTCAGATCCCCAGACTACTACTTGACAATACTGACACTTTGGATAAGTCAACAGTTTCTTCTAGTAGCAATAATAAGACCAATTCCAAGGATATTTGTGAGATATAGGCAGTAGTTTCACAAATCCCGTCTACTGCTTATCATATAGTAGTTGCCCCAAATGGTATCTATCAAAGGATCTGGAATGTGAAGAGAAGGGTAAGAACTAGACAATTGTTTTGTTGGGACAACCACAACACTCTCAAGAATGTTGAACACTTGGCACATGCAGAAACTATTCCAGAAGCACTTTACATGCATCAACAGTCTTATCATCTTCCTTTTGCAGATGAAAAAACTACAGCACAGAGAGGGTAAGTTACTTGACCAGAATCATGAACACAGTAAATATCAGAGCCAAGTATCTAGGTAGTCTGTATCCATACTTACATTCTTAATCATGCTGCTGCTGCCGCCAAGTCGCTTCAGTCATGTCCGACTCTGTGCGACACCATAGACGGTAGCCCACCAGGCTCCACTGTCCCTGGGATTCTCCAGGCAAGAAAGCTGGAGTGGGTTGCCATGCCCTCCTCCAGGGAATCTTCCCGACCCAGGGATTGAATCCACATCTCTTATGTCTCCTGCATCTGGTCCCACCTGGGGTGTCCAATCACAGCCTTACACTGCTTTATATTTGGGCTACACATTATGGGGTTTCCCAGGTGGCGTTAGTGGTGGTGAATCCACCTGCCAACACAGGAGATGTGAGAAACGCATGTTTGGCCCCTGGGTTGGGAAGATCTCCTGGAGTAGGAAATGGAAACCACTGCAGTGTTCTTTCCTGGGAAATCCCATGGAAAGAGGAATCTGGTGGGCTATAGTCCATGTGATCACAAAGAGTCAGACACAACTGAGCACACACTCATATATACATTATAGCTACCAGCTTCTAGCAAAGCATGTGACATGTAGGAATTTTTCTGTTATTATTTATTTCTGTGTATCCAGAATCTAAATTGGAAGTTTATTTCTTGGATAAACACATATCACTTCATTTTACAGTCATGCACACTGAGACCAGGTTGGCTAGCTGACTTCCAAAAGCCATAAAAGTTGTAAACAGTAGTATTAGATCAGGAAATTAAGTCTCCTTAACTCCAATCTTGAGTTGTAAGGGCAGCTGAGTACTGTGTACTCCATGAAAGGGCTAAGCTTGTTTGGTCACTGGACTGTTCAGTTCAGTTCAGTTTAGTCACTCAGTTGTGTCCGACTCTTTGCGACCCCATGAATCGCAACATGCCAGCCCTGTCCATCACCAACTCCCAGAGTTCACTCAGGCTCACATCCATCGAGTCAGTGATGCCATCCAGCCATCTCATCCTGGGTCATCCCCTTCTCCTCCTGCCCCCAATCCCTCCCAGCATCAGAGTCTTTTCCAATGAGTCAACTCTTCGCATGAGGTGGCCAAAGTACTGGAGTTTCAGCTTCAGCATCAGTCCTTCCAAAGAAATCACAGGGTTGATCTCCTTCAGAATGGACTGGTTGGATGTCCTTGCAGTCCAAGGGACTCTCAAGAGTCTTCTCCAACACCACAGTTCAAAAGCATCAATTCTTTGGCTCTCTGCCTTCTTCACAGTCCAACTCTCACATCCATACATGACTACTGGAAAAACCATAGCCTTGGCTAGATGGACCTTAGTTGGCAAAGTAATGTCTCTGCTTTTGAATATGCTGTCTAGGTTGGTCATAACTTTTCTTCCAAGGAGTAAGCGTCTTTTAATTTCATGGCTGCAGTCACCATCTACAGTGATTTTGGAGCCCCCAAAATAAAGTCTGACACTGTTTCCACTGTTTCCCCATCTATTTCCCATGAAGTGATGGGACCAGACTGTAGTGCCTTCTAATTTTCATCATCAGGAACATTTATTTTAGACACTTGAGATTTTTAAGTACTGTCTTCTCTTAAAAGCGCATAAAAATAATAAGATGGTATTAGTTACTCATGCTACTACTGTTACTTACATTTGAGCGGCAATATGTAGTTCACAAAGTTTTTTGCCAACATTCTCATATGGTTCTTTTCACCTGCATGGATCCTATACTTTTATTTTTTTCCCCAAGCAATAAAATGTGCTTTTGGATATGCCATTAATAATAGAAATAATTTTTACTGAAGTACTGTTGCTTTGCAACGTTGTGTTAGTTTCTGCTGAATGGCAGAGTACATCAGCCACACTGACTCCAGACTTTTAAATTGGACTGATTCTTCTAGAAACATATCCCTTTAAACAAATGCTCAAGATAAACAAATACCCAATGCTGCTAAGTAACTATAGTTCCAGGCAGTCATGTAGGTCTACCCATCTCCTTCCCACTTCATCACATCATTTTCAGTTTAATTTCACCTCTTTAGTTCTCACTTTAATTTCCATCTCCAACCCATCCAAAAATGCGTCTTCTCCTAACTCAGTACTTGGCATTGAGACACTCACTTTCCTGCCTGAGTCCTTGTTTAATCCATATTTTGTGTCTTGGAAGCTCACACATTAAAAAAATAGTCCCTGACCCAGGTATCATCTGCCCCAAAGCTGGTGATCTGTGCCCAGTTAAGTGTTTCAGGCCTGCTGAAGGACCAGACTGTGAAATAAGGTTCATGTATTTCTCTGAAGAAACAGGTTGCCGAGATTCCATGGGTCTTAGTTGAGGTTGTAGCAGAGTCTGCTGGCTTTCCCTCAAAATCCGTTTTGCTATTGTTCTTTAGCAATAGAACTTGTGACTTTTCACTGGTCACAGTACCGGAAATAAGACTACATTTCCCAGCCTCCCTTGAAATCAGTTCTGGCCACATGATCAAGTTCTAGCCAATGGAATGTAAGTGGGTCACTAGCAGCATGAAGGACAGCTTATCTTCCTTTTGTGTGTGTGTGTGTGTGTGTGTGTGTATTTTTTTAGTTTTTATTTTTAATTGAAGCATAATTTCTTTACAATGGCTGTGTTGGCTTCTGCCATACAACACTGTGAATCAGCTATAAGTATCCATATGTCCCCTCCCTCTTGAGCTTCATTCCCACCCCCATAACCCTGTCTCACTCTTCTAGGTCATCACAGACTGCCACGCTGAGCTTCCCATGTTATATAGCAACTTCCCACTAGCATCCAGTATACAGACTGCAATATATAAGATTCAATGTTACTGCCTCGACTCATCCAACCTTCTCCTTCCCCCAGCATGTCCACAAGTTTGTTCTCTACATCTGTGTCCGCATTCCTACATAAAGAAGGAACATGTCTACATTCCTTCTCTGCAAATAGGTTCCTAAATATCATTTTTCTAGATTCCATATATGTGGAATATCCATATATATAATATGCATATATATGGAATATGGAATATGTTAATATGCAATATATATATATATTTTTTCTGACTTACCTCACTCTGTATAACGGGCTCTAGGTTCATCCACCTCAGTTAACTGACTCAAATATGGCTGAGTACAGCTTTCCTAAGTAGCCTGCTTGCTTTCTTCTTTATTATCTCTCCCTCTCTGATGGCTGGAATGTGGACAGGATGGATGAAGCCCCAGCAGCTATCTGAAGTCACGAAGGAGAAGACACAGGATGAGAGTGGTGGGTCAATAAAAAGTAAGGCATAACTTTATCCTCCTTGGGGTGCTAGTTTCTTGTTGTTGATCATTCACTCAGTCGTGTCCGACTCTTTGCATCCCCACAGACTGCAGCTTGCCAGGCTTCCCTGTCCTTCACTATCTCCCTGAGTTTGCGCACACTCGTCCTTTGAGTTGGTAATGCCATCCAACCATCTCATCCTCTGTCACTTCCCTTCTCTCCCTGCCCTCAAGCCAACACAGTATGAAAAGGCTTGCTTCTGGATTGTGCTATATAAAAGATAACTAGAACTTTGTCTTGTCTGAGTTTCTATCATTTTAGAATCCTTGTCTCTCAGATGCCAAAAATCATAACTTGTATACAATCTCATGGCTAGTTTATAGCACTCAGTTCTTCTGACTCCTAATATGATTGTTTTTATTTTCCCCACAACAACTGGCATCTCTGTCTACCTCTCTTTCAGGGCTTCTGTGAAGATGAATGAGGAAACAGGGAAGAGAGTACTTTGTAAACTGTAAGGCCTCATTTATATGTGAGCAGAGGCAGCATTTTGCATTTGTGGAGAGCCATGGAAAAATACTTAATGTCTTAGCCTGCTTGTTGGTTGAACAGGTAGGGAAGAAAAAAAAAAAAAAAAGCAAAAAGCTATGTTGTACTAGAGACCTGGATTCCAAATGAACCGGAAACTCCTTTGGCTAATTCTTGGACCAAGAGATGCCTTTCAAGTGGGGAAGGATGAGTTAGTCCTGAGCTTCCAGGACCTCTCTGACAAGCTGTGGTTTGATGCTGCCCAGACTTCTGTGTAAATACACCTACAGCTTAAGTAAAATAGGAAGGATTGGGGATCTGAAATGCCCTAGTTGGGATATTCTCTGTGTCCAACATCTCCTCATGAAGGAAATTGTATTAGTAATAAGCAAATTCCCAGTGTTGGAATTTGAGTTGCTTTGGGAGTGAGTGGCCAGGTTTTCAGAGGCTTGTTTGCTTTATGAAGAGTACTGGGGTCAGTCTTTGCTGGCCAGAGGTCTTTAACCAGAGACAGGTTTTCACACAGGGCTTTTCATATTTTCTACCTTGAGCCAGGCTCAAATACCAGGAAGTCTCTCGGGGGTATTTTTGCAAATTCGCTCTTTTTCCTTTTGCAGCTGGCAAAAGGCACCCGAAGCCAATGCTTGGAAGGTATGCGTGTGCTCTGAACACTTTGTTCAGGCTCCTTTGAAAAGTGTTGTGTTGCATCCCAAAGAAAACATCGTTTTGGAATACTCTGGGGTTGTTTTCTGCCCTCATTGCATAATTCAAGACTGATGATACTTTACTCTGAAAAGATAAGACAAAATATAGCCATCACCTGAGACAGGTCAAGGAATACAGGTGAGGAGTAGGGTTAGGAAATCACCATCATAGTAATATCTGACACTCACTGATCATATTTATGCACAAAGCACTGTGCTAGACCCTTAAATATCCTGTATTACTTATCCACCCAACAATCATATGTACCAGAATGATTAAAAATACTTAACAGCAAGTAGAAGACAGCATTAATAGGTGAGAACAGATGTTGCTTCAGTGCTGGGTCTGAGTCCTGGAAGCTCCTTGCTTCTCTAGGACTTTTTTTCCAAATTGTGGAGAAGCAAGGGGAGGAAAGGAAAAAAGATGGAAAGCTATGATGGTATTAAAAAGCAGAGGTATCACATTGCTGACAAAGGTCTGTATAGTCAAAACTATGGTTTTCCCATTAGCCATGTATGGATGTGAGAGTTGGACCATAAAGAAGGCTGAGCACCAAAGAATTAATTCCTTTGAATTACAGTGTTGGAGAAGACTCTTGAGAGTTCTGTGGATTGCAAGGATACCAAACTGGTCAATCCTAAAGAAAATCAACACTGAATAGTCATTGAAGGACTGATGCTGAAGCTGAAGCTCCAATACTTTGTGCACTTGATACAAAGAGAGAACACATTGGAAAAGACCCTGATTCTGCGAAAGATTGAAGGTAAAAGGAGAAGGGAGTGATGGATGGAGGATAAGACGGTTGGATAGCATCACCAACTCAATGGATATGAATTTGAGCAAACTCTGGGAGATAGTGAAGGACAGGGAGGCCTGGTGTGCGGCAGCCCATGGGGTCACAAAGAGTAAGACTGAAGAACTACAAGGAAGGGGAGGACAATCATATCTCCTCCTTCTCCTCCCCTCTCCTCTTTTCACATCTCTTTCCTTTCCTCATCTCCTCTTTCCTACTAATCAAGCATTTTGGAAAAGAAGAGAGTGATTATCCCACGAATGGAGTAGACTGGCAGGAGCTTAGAGTTAAGCTTTAGAAATAAAAGATAGGAAGCAATTAAAGCAGGTGGATTCCAAGAGGAAGGAAAGATTATCAATGGTTGCCTAAATCAATAGTGATCAAACTTTTTGATCTCAGAATCTCTTTAAGAATTGCAAATATTGAGGGCTCCAAAGAGATATTACTTATGTTAATTGCCTGTATTTACTATATATAAAATTAAAAATAAAATATTTATTAATTCATTTAAAAATAATGGTAAATTGTGAAATACTAACATGTATGCTTTTTATGAAAGTCTCTAGATTTGAACACAAAGACTATTTATGACAGAGAAGACTGTCACTGTTACATTTTTGCAGACCATTTTAATGTTTGGCTTGATAAAAGGTAGCTTCTCTTCTATTTGATTCTTCTTTCGTCCACTGTAACACATTATTGTGGTTGAAATATATGTAGAAAATTCAACCTCACACTGGTATGTAGTTGAAAAATGAGAACATTGTAGCCAGCATTTCAAATCATTGTGGATATTCTTCTTGAACACACAATAAAATTGCCAAGCGGTAGTTTCTAAAAGGTCAGTTGCAATGTGTAATCTGAAATCATAAGGATAAAGTTTGGTTTTCTAATACACTAAAATTCGTTGATTTGTCTTGATCTTTGAATATATATTATAACCATGCATGAATTTGAAACATTACATAATGGTCCTTTGAAAAAAGGATTAGGTCATTGAATTATTCAGCTCTAAATTAACACTAAGATTTGCAATTGTTAATATCACCACTAGTCTTATCAGAAAAGTCTAAGGATTGAGAAGATGCCAGTATCATGATGGAGCTTATGAGGTTCCCAAAAGTCTAATTTTCACTCTTAGGCATCAGTTTTGTCATTAGAAACAAATACTACTATATGTTTTACTCGACTTTTGTTGTTCAGTCGCTAAGTCATGTCTAATTGGATCCAGCTCTTTGTGGCCCCACGAACTGCAGCACACCAAGCTCCTCTGTCCTTCACTATCTCCTGGAGTTTTCTTAAATTCATGTTTATTTAGTTGGTGATACTATCTAATCATCTCATTGTCTGTTTCCCCCTCCTCCTCTTGCCTTCTGTCTTTCCCAGCATCAAGGTCTTTACCAATGAGTCGACTCTTCACATTAGGTGTCCAAAATATTGGAGCTTTAGCTGTAGCATCAGTCCTTCCAATGAATACTCAGAGTTGATTTTCTTTAGGACTGGCTGGTTTGATCTCCTTGCAGTCCAAGGGACTCTGGTGGCCTCATTTCATTAACTTTCAAGAAAACGTTTGTCAAACATCCAGGTTTGAATAGACATAATGTTTCATGAAGAAGAAGAAAAAAAAAGTAGTTCATCTTGCAGTTCAAAAAATTGCACCTATGTTTGTTTTAGAGACAAGTATCAGAAACAATTTATGGATACTTTTCATTTCACCACACAAGATATTAAAACATGGTTTGTAATCTAGAGTTGAGATTTATTAAAACTAATTACTTTTAGTGTTTTGTAAAGGTCATTCTTAAGTAAAACTGGTTTTTTTTCCTCCCTGCACTGTGAAAAGTTTCCTGCAAATGTACAATGGTGAAAAATAAGTTCAGTTCTTCAACTGGAATATTAATTCAGTCTTCAGGTTTGCAGCTACGTCTTTGACTTGTCAAGTTACTGCATTACTATGGAGTGGCAGTCTATGATTTCTTTTGCAAACTATTTATTAGCAGGAATTCAGTAATGTCAACCCACAAGCTCTTAGTTATTGAGCTACTCTCTTTAGCCAATGTAATGCATGACTTACTCTATAAGATGTTTCAGTGACTTTTTCACTTTAGTTTGAAAAGCTGTAGCAAACAATTATTGGTCTAAAGGCTCATTGTCCCTTGATTTAAACTATTCAATTTATTTTTGTCAAACTCTGGGTGCTTAATGTCAGAATAGCATTTCAATTTAAATGGCATGATAGTACTATTAAAGAACAAATGCTGTGTTGCAAAAGACATAATCAAGTAAAATGCTTTTTGTCACTATCTTATATTTTTAATTTATAGTTTTCTACATATTCTCCTCATATTACATTTTCTCCAGAATATTTATTGTAGATCCTTCTCTTGCAAGAGTCAGAAAATTCTCTGAAACATCAGTTTTTTAGTTTTTTTGCATGTGTAGACGTGGATGGTGCAGATTTGGGTTGAGAAAGAAAGTCTTCTAATTTCTCTATATAAGTCAAAAAGAAGTGTGAGTCAGAACAGTAAAGTATATTTATTTCTTGCTGTTTTTATGTAAATACTAGGGAAACAGGAATTTCGAGCAAATGATTTTTGGTCAAAACTGAATTTTGGAGGTTGTAACAAGTATATCAAAAGAAAACTTATAAAAGTGCAGTAGAAATATGGAGTTAATCTCTGAAAATGCACACATTTTTATTCTCTAAAACTACCATGTTAGAAAATTCTAGAAAGACATGATAATATACAAATGCACATTCTACTAGCTATCAGAATAATGGATGACAGCATCACATATCAGAAAGAATCTGGAAATTTCCTCTGTATAGTCATGAAAAAATAAGAGTAAGGTAAGCAAGTAACTCTTAATACTGTTAGGAAAATGGTTTTTATTTATGGGTCCTTTGAAAGAGTCCTATAGAATGCGAGGCCACACTATAAGAATTGCTGGTTACAGCATTGAAGGCTAAAGTATTTTTTTATAGATTGAAAGAAGCGTGATATATGAATAGGTTAGTGCAGTAAGTTGAATTGCATCTTTATCTTTCACACAAAAAAAGAGTACATTGAAGTACTCAACCCTAGTTCCACAGAATGTAATTTTGCAAGGAAGTAGTCATTACAGCTATAATTAGTTAAGAGGCGATCGCTTTGGAGGGGGGTAAACCCTGCTTTCAGGATGATTGGTGTTCTTATAAAAAGAGGAGAGAGCCACACAGAGAGAAGACAGCCATGTGAGGATACAGGCAGAGACTGGAGTGCTTTGGTTGTATTAATGCCAAGGATTGCTGGTCATCACCAGAAGCTAGAAGAGAGGTGTGGAACAGATTTTGTTGTTGTAAGCTGCTCAGTTTGTGGTAGTTCATTACAGTGACCCTGGTAATTAATGAAACTAGCTTGTAAAGAGATAAGCATTAATTTCTAACATAAACACAGGGGAAAATAGTTTTCTTATAACTTACAAACTCTCTGCTAAACAAAAACAAAATGCCCCCAGTCCAAGCCCTCTTTGGCATGTTGCAGTGGATGGCATTTAGAGATATGAGAATTTATTTCCATCAGTCAAGAGCCCTTCATAACCCACCATTATCAGATGTCATCATTGCTAAGGGTTCCAGTAAATATTTTCACCCGTTGGGGTGATAGAACTGCTTTTATTCTTTACTCTTTTTTTTTTTAATTGGAGGATACTTGCTTTACAGTATTGTGTTGGTTTCTGCCACACATCAACACACATCAGCCACAGGTATGCATATGTCCTCTCCCTCCTGAACCTCCTCCCATCTCCCACCCCGTCCTACCTCTCTAGGTTGTCACAGAGCACTGGGTTGAGCTCCTGTGTCACATAGCAAATTCCCAATGGAATATTGCTGAGCTATAAAAAAGAACACAAAGTAAGTTGGAAAGAGAAAGACAAATATTGTATATTAACACACATGCACATGGAATCTAGAAAGATGGTACTGATGAACCTATTTGCAGGGCAGCAATGGAAATACAGATGAAGAAAACAGACTTGGGAAGCAGATGGGGGGCCAAACTGAGAGAGTAGCATAGAACTGTTTTTTTTTTTTTTTCCTTTTTTATAGCAAAACCTTCTCTTGCTTACAGACACTTAAACAAGTGCACTGATGTCCTAATTCCTGCCTAGATAACGTGGGATTAAGACAGTGAGCCTAGGGCATATTCTGCTCCCAGGCTAGTTTCAAAGTGGACATTCTCATCTCACACCAGTCAAAATGGTTATGATTAGAAAATGTACAAACAATAAAGGCTGGGGTGTGTGTGGAGGTAAGGGAGCCCTCCTACACTGTCGGTAGGAAAGTAAATTTGTACAACCACTATGGAGAACAGTATGGAGAGTCCTTAAAAAAACTAAAGATAGAGTTATCATATGATCCAGCAATCCCACATCTGGGGAAAAACACATAATTCAAAAAGATATATACAGCCCAATGTTCACAGTAGCACTATTTACAATTGCCAGGACATAGAAGCAACCTAAATGTCCATCAGCAGAGGGGTAGATAAAGATGATGTGGTGTATACAATGGAATATCATTCAGCCATAAAAAAGGACAACACAGTGCCACTTGCAGCAACTTGAATGGACCTAGAAATGGTTGTACTGAATGAAGTAAGTCAAACAGAGAAACATAAATATCACATGACATCACTTATGTGTGGAATCTAAAACAAGGCTACAATGAATTTATCTACAAAATAGAGTTACAGATGTAGAAAACAAATTTAAGATTTCCAGGGGTAAATAGGAGCTAGAGATAAATTTGGAGATTGGGACTGTCATATACACACTGCCATAAATAAAATAGGTAGCTAATAAGGACCATGAGTTTGAGCAAACTCCAGAAGATAGGGAAGGACAGGGAAGCCTGGTATGCTGCAGTCCATTGGGTGACAAAGAGTTGGAGACGGCTTATGGACTGAACAACAACAATAAGGACCTACTGTATAGCACCGGGGACTCTACTCAATCTTTTGTAGTGACCCATATGGAGAAAGGATCTGAAAGGAGTGGGTATGTGTATAACTGATTCACTTTGCTGTATACCTGAAAGTAACATAATATTGTAAATCAACTATATGCCAATAAAACAGCAACAACAACAAAGTGGACATTCTGAGTAATGCTTAGAATAGAAAGGGGGAAAATGAACGTTTATCTTCCTCCTTACACTGGAGTCCTTCATCTTGAATTCAGATGTGTTTGTCTTAAAAGATCTCCTTTCTTATTCTCCTTAAGAATCGTTTATATCCTGTGATATCTAGTTTGGCATCTGGGGTTTCGTTTTCTCCCCTGGACCCAGTGTTCATTGATTATATCAAAATGTTATAGATACTCCCTGTTGCTAAAGGGAAAAGTAAAGGCAAATCCCTCTTAGGAAAAGTGGACTGCAGATTATCACAAGTTGGCTCTGTTTAATAGATAAGAAAACTCACATGACAAAGAAAGACAATTATGCTGATTAATACACTGGAGCACAAAGGGAAATATTAACCAGAAAAGCTTTGACTTCCCATTTCTACTGTTTTCACAGGCAGCCCCCACTCCCCCAAAGCCTCATTTCTATTGAAGCTGTCTTCCACACCAGACCTCCCAATGACTTCAGCTTCAGAGGTTTGGGGCTTTTTTTCCCCTTGTTTAACTAATTCATGGTTACTACCTGTGGGTTAGTCTGGTTTTACTCTTCGGGACAGACACAAACTATTTTGCCACAATTAATGTTTTGGTCAACAATGTGCAGACTTAAAGCCCAGAGTTATATGGCTAGGCAAATAAAACTAGACCACAAAATTTGGTCTACTCTGGTTGGCTATGATTCACCCCTATGGGCAAGCCAGAAGTCTTGCTACTTCCCCCAAAACCCTAGGAAAATCAGACTGTCATATTATACTATTTTTTTTGTCCTTTTATAAAGATGCAGAGCCAATCCTTAGAAACCGTGAGGCTTAAATATTTAATTTGTGTTATGCAGTGGAACAGTTTCAACAGGTAGAGATTAGTCAAGCATCCAAACTGAGAAACGCTCACACACCACTCAGAGAAGTGTGAAGTTCTGGCCATTATCACAGGAAAGGAACTGTCGGGGATTTACAGATTCCAAAGGTTAGATACAATCAGTCTTTTTTTTTTTTTAATGGAGAGGCTCAAACTAAAAAATAAAAAGTTTTGATTTATGAAAAAATATATTTTCTTAAATGATTTAGAAAGTTCTGTTTATTCATTTACCGACAATGTTTAGAATATATAGTAGCCAGTGTGTCTGCAGATATATTTATGTTGGACTGTTTGGCTTGGCTTCACCTCTGTAATAATTTATAACAGTTTCAATGTAAACCTACCACTGAACAGGTCATAAAGGTCCTGAATTTTAACCATCGTTGTTGCAGATAAACCCACAGCAGTGGTTTCCACCACAAAGTTCCAGCTCATCCCTATGAGGACTATGGAAATTTTTCACGGAGGGAAGTTTAAATGCTAAGGAATTTTAATTCATTTTCTTGTTTCTTGCTTCATGTTCCTGTTCAAAGAGATTTTCATTATTTATAAAAAATAAAACTTTAGAGGCAATTATTGAATTAAAAGTCACATTTTGTCATGCTTTTGAGCTGGTGAAGATCCACCTTTATACACTTATTTATGCTGCCTTCATGTAATTGACAGATACTGGCATAAAAACAAGGATAATTCTGATTCTTAGTTATCTGCTTAATATGTGTCAATTTCAATCAGCTGATGAAAAACATCAGCATTTGGGTTGTAGTTTTGTGTTCATTTTTTCTATTTTTTTCCAGGTATTTTAGCTTAGGTTTAGGTATCTTTCCAGGTATTTTGTCAGTATAATACTGAGCCTCAATGTTAAAGCATCCTTATTGTTTAGTATTATATTTCAATTATTAAATCATTATAATAATTCTAATAGAATTTTAGAAGTTAGTCTTAGCTGCTTACATAGTTTATTCATTATTATGTCAAGCAGAGGAAGTTTTCTAAAAAATTTATGATATGTGTTTGAGAAGGAATGAACGTTGTCAAGGAAGATCAAACTGACAGAGAAAAGGGCCACTTAGTGGTGAGTAAAGTGTATACAGTCTATATCTTATGCTGAATAATTTCCTTAAATGATGTTTCATAACTGGAAAATTCATTCCACTAGCATATTGGCAAAATGCACTCCATTTAACTAACATTTGTTATCTTTACATTCATTCATCTAAAAAATATTTATTAAGCATCTATTCTGGGCCATGCTATTGGGTAGTATTGTCTTTTCTTCCCTGGTGGCTCAGATGGTAAAGAATTTGCCTGCAATGCAGGAGACTCAGGTTCAATCCCTGGGCTGGGAAGTTCCCCTTGAGAAGGGAATGACTACTCACTCCAGTATTCTCGCCTGGAGAATTCCAAGGACAGAGGAGCCTGGTGGGCTAGAGGCTACGGGATCGCAAAGAGTCAGACATGACTGAGTAACTAACACTATGATTTTGCAAACTGGGCATTGTCACCTCAGTTCCACAGAGAATAAAAGTGAAATTCTGAGAGATTACTTATGTTGCTCTCTATGTCCCCAGGAGAGGTAGCAGAGTCAAGATTTGAGCAATTGTTTTCAGAATAATACTGGGCCATTTTAAAGTGACTTCTAGAATAAAATAAATCAGGCTACGAATCTTGATGAAATTTCTTACTAATAGCCTGACCTTGGTCAAATTGTTCAATCAATTGAAGACTTAAGTTTCCTTTTGTTTACACTGCAAACATTTCCCCCCCCCCCCCCCACCAACTGGTTATGATCCAAAGAGCTACATTCAGAAAGAGGGCATTGGGAGCTTCTTTCTCTAGGCATTGAACTTGGGGCTAAAAGAGTCTCATGGATACTGAATCATTTACCAAGGTGAGATACAAAACCCCCAAACCTATATGGTTTACAATATCAAATAGATGTATTATATATTATAATAATTAAAAACAAATTATAGACAATAATAATAACACTTTATCTCCTCATTCTCCACTTACTACTGCTAATATTTTATTTAACATCTGTATCTGTATATAGATGTATGTATGTGTCTACACACATGGGTTTATACTACATTATCCAAGTGGGAAAACACTAAAAATTTTATATAAAAACTGAGCTATGGAAATAATGTTTCCAAAAGCATAATTTTAGTGGCTGAATAATATTGGATATATGTGTACAATACTATTTATTTAATTAATCCCACATTGATAAACGTTTAGCCACAAGAAGCATCTTTGTACACTTTATCACTTCTGTGATAAGCATCATAGGAATTAATTCTAGAAATGAGTTTGCTGAACCAAAATGTCTTCCTCTTTTAACTGTTAACATAGCACAAAATGCTCTCTAGAAAACTTGCCTGAATTTATACTTCCAGTATATAAATATCTATTTTATAATCAACATTGAATTTATACTTTTCAAAACCCTTTGCCAGTATAATATGTAAAAAGTACACCTTTTAAAGGGGCTTCCCTGGTAGCTCAGATGGTAAAGCATCTGCCTACAATGTGGGAGACCCCTGGTAACTCAGACGGTAAAGTGTCTGCCTACAATGTGGGAGACCTGGGTTCAATCCCTGGGTCGGGAAGATTCCCCTGGAGAAGGAAATGGTAACCCACTCCAGTATTCTTGCCTGAAAAATCCCATGGACTGAGGAGCCTGGTCCATGGGGTCGCATAGAGTCGGACACGACTGAGCGACTTCACTTGACTTCACACCTTTAAAAAATTATCCATTTCTTACAATGATAAAGAATACTTTAAAAAAAAAAAATAAAGCCTGCTTTTAAAATTTTAGAGCAGTTTTAACTTTACAGAAAGTTTGCAAAGATAGCGAAGAGTTTCCATATGCCAATTTCTCCTATTATTAACTAATGGGATTAATATGGTTCATTTACTAAAACTAGTGAATACTATTAATGCTCTTCCCTGGTGGCTCAGAGGTTGAAGCGTCTGCCTGCAATGCGGAAGACCTGGGTTCGATCCCTGGATTGGGAAGATTCCCCTGGAGAAGGAAATGGCAACCCACTCAGGTATTCTTGCCTGGAGAATCCCATGGACGGAGGAACCTGGTGGGCTACATTCCACGGGGTTGCAAAGAGTTGGACACGACTGAGCGACTTCACTTTCACTTTCACTATTGATGCTCTATATTACTGAAGTCCATGCTTTATTCAAACCTTCTTAGTATTTACTTAATGTCTTTTTTCTTTCCAAGATTATGTCCAGAGTACTGTATAATATTTAGCTGTGATGTCTTCATAGTTTCCTCTTGGCTGTGATGGTTTCTCAAATTTTCTGTTTCTGATGACCTTGACAGTTTTCAGGAGGCCTGTTCAGATATTTGTAGAATATTCCTAGATTGAGATTTGTCTAATGCTTCTTTCAAATTATACTAGTATTATGTGGGAGGTAATGGAGGTGGCTTGCCATTTTCACCACTTATATGCAAGGTACTGCTGTCAACATGGCTTATAAATGCTGATGTTGACCTTGATTACCTGGTTGAAGTAGTGCTTGCCAGATGCCTCCATGATAAAATCATCCTTCTGTTCTCCTTTCCCATTCTGCACTCATTTAAAGTCACTATGCACAGACTGCACGTAAGGAGTAAGAAGCTATTCTTCAGTTCCTTGAGGGCAGTTATCCATATGAATTATTTGGAATTCTTCTACATGGAAGATCTGTCTAGTCCTTACTTAGTTGTGTTTGGCTCACTTACCGCTTTACTCACCTGCGAACAGGGTGGCAAGTGACACAAGCCTTAATACTTGTGAAAAAACTGAAGTCACTCAGTCGTGTCCAAGTCTGCGACTGTAGCCTCCCAGGCTCCTCCGTCCAGGGGATTCTCTAGGCAAGAACTCTGGA
The DNA here is from genome assembly GCF_032405125.1 of Capricornis sumatraensis. Classification (NCBI taxonomy): domain Eukaryota; kingdom Metazoa; phylum Chordata; class Mammalia; order Artiodactyla; family Bovidae; genus Capricornis; species Capricornis sumatraensis. Next base: position 110,469,663 of record NC_091075.1, on the reverse strand, counting down.
GTGGGTTGCCATGCCCTCCTCACTGTGTCTGGTCAAGACACAGACTGAGGGTGGAGAGTCAGTAGAGAGAGGGGCTCTTATTATCCAAAGAGAGGGGATGACTGAAAAAACAGCTCACTGGGTGGGGGGTGGGCAGGAGGGGATGGAGCCAAGGTTTCATGAGCCGAGTGGCTGGAGCACACGTCTAGTGAGAGCACAGAGGGTGTGGACACCACCCCCAGGGATCTGCACCTCCTATATGTCACCCCAGGGCTGTCCCTGCCCACGTTACACCAAGGTTGAGCTGGGCGGCATATGGAGGCAGTGGTCGTGTGTCACTTCTGTGATGAGGTTTTTTAATAAGACAATGGCTTCTGCCTTTTCTGTCTTACGTTGCTCTCTCCTTCTGATTACCTGTTTTGAGGAAAGCCAGATGCTATGTGCTGGGAGCACTTGAGAAAACTATGGAGAAACCAGCGCAGCGGAAAACAGAGGCTTCTGGCCCAAGTTGGAGAAAGAAACGGCAACCCACTCCAGGATTCCTGCCTGGAGAACCCCGTGGACAGAGGAGCCTGGTGAGCTACAGTCCGTGGGGTCGCAGAGTCGGACACGACTGAGTGATGAACACGAACGCTGGCCCAGGTACTGAGACTTAGAACCAGGCTGTGATGGAGATGCAGGTGGATCCCCCACCCGCCACACAAGGCGCCTGACTGCAGTCCCAGCTGACAGCTTGGCTGCAACATCCTGACAGACACTGAGCTAGTACCACCCAGCTAAGACACTCATGGCTTCCTGACGCTCTGGAACTCCGAGATGTAACACACGTTTTTTAAGTTACCTAATTTTGGAGTAATTTGTTACACAGCAATAGTTAACTAAAATATAGGTTTGCTCAGTCATGTCTGACTCTCTGCAACCCCATGGACTGCAGCCTGCCAGGCTCCTCTATCCATGGAATTCTCCAGGCAAGAATACTAGAGGGGGTAACCATTCCCTTCTCCAGGGGATCTTCATGACCCAGGGATCAAACCCAGGTCTCTTGCATTGCAGGCAGATTTTTTACCATCTGAGCCACCTGGGAAGCCCTTCCACTTTTTTATTTCATAGGCAAAAATAGGCATAAGGAAAGGATGAGAATATGTTTGTCAGCTAATGATTTTTGGCCCCCAATTAACTGCAAATAAAAAGATGGGGATTTTAGTAGAAGGGTATTAATTCATTGATGAGTTTGTAGTTAAATAACAGAAAAGAGCAGGGAAATAGGAGAGTTGAAAAGAGGGTCCAGTTGCTGTTGGAGACTGTCCATCTGAGATGTCCAGTCACCTGCATGGTGGGTTTTACTCTGCAGGTGTGGTAGATGGCAGGGGATTTGAGGGAACCGATGATACAGGTGAGCCAGGATAGTTCAGATAAGGCCCTACAGAATCCTGGCTTACATTTGCTGAAGATTTCTCTGCAACTGGCCATGTGCTCATCTTATGAATGTCTGTTTTACTCTAATGCATAGACCTGGGCCTCTCTGGACACTTGTCCCATCCTGAGGGCACTATGTAACGTTTTGGTCTGGTCTCTATTATTCTGGATTTAACACTGTTTCCTGAACTCCCATTTACACAGCTCCCAACAACTCTGTGAGGTCTGAGGACCATGGACTGTTCTCCTGAGCCAAAGTCTAGCAGGCTAAGTGATTAATCTAGAGTCCCACAGCTAGCCAATGGAAGAGCCAGGCCTAGATTTGGAACTGCTGGCTCTCTGTCTTAGACCAATATGCTTTCTTTATTTTTTCTTCTTCTTCTTTTTTTTTTTTTTTTGTCTTTCCCTCTTCTGGTTGTAACTATGGCAGATCAGACTCAACAGGTTCATTGGGACAAGGCCATTGAAGGATGAGCCAATTCAGCTGCATTTAGGATTTGTGCATTTTAATATCTTAAAATATTTTTCTAACATTTTGGGTTTGGCATGCCAAAGTGTGCCAAGATCCTTTTCCTTTCATTTTTAAAGCCACATGTATTTTCAGGGAAATTAAGCTCATATGTTTCTGATTCATTTACTGTATAACTCATCAAAATATTGTTTTATAACAGTTCTTGGCAGTCCATGAAACCTTTAAAAATATAGACTTTTCCCCTCTTACTACCAAGGAAGCCATGTTTTACTAAGAGCACAGCACCAGTGAACTCCAAAGGGTTTTCTTAATAAGGTTCACAAGAACACTAGAGACTTAATAGAGTTCTCTGTGATCAACAAGAATGCAAGTCAACAAATGCACTCTGCATTGGATAAGTTGTAACCTAGAGTTATAAAGACAGTTTAGAAGTGGCCCCCAGGTTTCAATTCACTGCCATGATGTATGTAAAAAAATATGGTGACAGCTGAAACATTTACTGAGTACTTGAATGTCTGCTATTGGGCAAAGCCTTTTATAAACATCATGTCATGTAATCTTCTCTGCCACTCTATGTGTTGCTATGCTTATTTTATTAAAAAAAAACAAAACAGAGACTTACTAAATCAAGTCATATTATTGGTTGGCAGTGGATCCCAGACAGAATCTTTGGAACTTTGATTGCAGAGCCTGTTTTTTTAAGCTGTTGTACAGACTTGGAAGTAAAGATACAGTGAGATGAAGCTAATGCCCAGGTTTTTGGAGGCAGAGAAATAACTTCATTAATGACATATAATTTATTTCTGTTTAACTTTTAATTATGATCACAAAATTATTTCCTTCTGGTTCGTTCTCTCCATGTATTTTGGACATTCTTTGTCAAAGTTCAAGGTCATGCAACAAAATCCTGTCAATGCCTTTTGGGTAACTTGCCTGAAATGTCAATCCCTCAACATGTAAGCTGATACTCCTTCTCATACAAGGGACACGCTAAGAAAAACCTCTGCCTTGTCCACACTGTACACGACAATCTCATGCTATGCTTTCTCCGAATTAATTTTGGTATAAGAATGTCATTATTTATATTTAATAAGAATATTTTGAATGTTTCTCTATGCTAGACACTGCTAAATGCTTCCCTTAGATTGCTTGATTTAATCTCCCAGTGGCTCAGTGGTAAAGGATCTGCCTGCAATGCAGGAGAGTTGGAGGAGGCAAGGGTTCAATCCCTGAGTTGGGAAGATTCTCTGGAGAAGGAAATGGCAACCCACTCTGGTAGTTTTGCCTGGAAAACCCCATAGACAGAGCGGCCTGGCATGAGTCTGTGGAGTCACAAAGAGTCAGACACAACTGAGCGACTAAATAAAATGACAACAACAATCTTCACAAAAGCCCCAAGGTATATGATGTTAGCTCTTTGGTTTTCAGATGAGGGCACAGAGGCATGGAACAGTTATGTATTAACCACTGAGAGATCAGTTCAGTCGCTCAGTCGTGTCTGATTCTTTGCGATCCCATGGATGGCAGCATGCCAGGCTTAACATTCGGTGGCATGGAATTTGAAATAAACTAATGATAATAGATAATAAAAAAAAAATCACCTTTATAATATTCAAGTTTTAGAGGATGGCGAGCTATCTGGGATAGAAAAAACCTACTTTAAAGAGTTAGTGTTTCCTGATTTTCAGTCTGAGAACACTGGCAGTATAAAAATAAAGAAAATGATAGGATATATATGAAAATTATATGAAATATGTATAAATGCATATGTGTACATAATTACAAAACATAATAATTAAGTGAATATCCATTAGTTCACCATCCAACTCAAGATCTGGTGTATTAGCAATGCCGTTGCATTCTCCTATGGGTGTCTGTCCTAACCCTGAAGAAAGGAAAAAGTTAAGGGATAGTGAGAAAATGCTGAGATCAATAGATTCAAGGTCTAGTGAAGTTGAGCAACTTATCAGAGGGTCATTGGAGCAAGTGATGCTCAGAATAGAAGATGGGAATCAAAGAATTCTATATTTAAATTTGATAGGCAATCTTAAAGGCAGTGCAGATTCCAGTGATGAAAATGTAGAAAGTAAAGTCAAGTGGGACAAAAAAAAATGCCACTGGAGATTAGAAAAGTGAGGGAAGGAGAGGTTTATAGGACCATTGTGTTACGCAGTTTTAGGGATCCTGTTCACATATTCATCGGTGATACTGGCTAGATTATGGTATGAATATTTTGTGAAGATGCCAGGAATTAAGAGGAACTTGTTGATTTCAGATGGGCTTGATCAATGACAAAGGAGGGAGGACATATTGGTTAGAATTCTTACAGAAAAGTGAACTCTCCTCAGATGGTTCAACTTTGGAGACTTTAACAAAGGGGGAGCCATTTACCCAAGTGTTAACTGAATTAAGGGAACCAGCAAGGGAAATTAAGGCACACAGAGACTAGGAATGGTGGACAGCCATTACTACCCCTCTATCTGAAAGAGCCAGGGGAGGAAGCAGTGTTAAAGAGCCAGTGTGAGCAAGTTCTAGAGGAAGAAATGCTCATGGGACCTGTTGTCCAGGAGGGATGCAACCACTGCTAGACACACATGAGCAAGTCAGGGAGGGGGCAGGAGCGAATAAATACTCCCACCACTCTCTCCACATATCCTCTGATTTTCTTCTTGGCCTCCACAATGGCTCTACCCAGTAGAAAGTCAGAAGGCAGGGGAAACTGGGAGCTGCCATACACAGCAGCTTCATTGGGCAAAAGCAGGGCAGAGAAGAGTGATGCGTGAATATAGGCCAGTCAATCAAGAAGGGAATAAAAAAAGAAGGACTTTGTTGAAGAGGGGATGCAGGGAGGAGTCTTGGATCAGAGCTTAGGTGATAATTCAGGACTAGGCTAAATTTGGAAGACAGCTAATATGGTTTGCAGTTTGTACTAAATGTCCTATGGGCTTCTCAGTGGTAAAGAATCTGCTTGCAATGCGGGAGACCTGGGTTTGATCCCTGGGACGGAATGATCCCCTGGAGAAGGGAATGACAACCCATTCCAGTATTCTTGCTGGGAAAATCCCATGGACAGAAGCCTAGTGGACTACATGGGGTTGCAAAGGGTAAACCATGACTTAGTGACTGAGCAATCACTGAATGTCCTAGAGAAGCTGTGAGCATTCCCTTTCCTGCTTTAATTCAATCTGGCTGACATTTTAGGCTTTAAGTCTTGAGTTAGTGTCTTTGTGATATATTTACTGGGAACTGATGTGTTCTTGTGCTCTAATGGAGGCTTTGAAGCGGTTGTTATTCAGTCACTAAGCTGTAGCCGTCTCTTTGTGACCCTATGGACTGCAGCATGCCAAGCTTCCTTGTCCTTCACTATCTCCTGGAGTTTGCTCAAACTCATGTCCATTGAGTCAGTGATGTTATCTAACCATCTCATCCTCTGCCATTTCTTTTCCTCTTGGCTTCAATTTTTCCCAGTATCAGGGTCTTTTCCAATGAGTCAGCTCTTCACATCTGGTGGCCAAAGCATTAGAGCTTCAGCTTCAGCATCAGTCCTTCCAATGAATATTCAGGGCTGATTTCTTTTAGGATTGACTAGTTTGATCTCTTTGCAGTCCAAGGGCCCTTCAAGAGTCTTGTCTAGCACCACAATTTGAAAGCATTCATTCTCTGGCACCCAGCCTTCTTTATGGTCCAACTCTCACATCCACACATGACTACTGGAAAAAACGGAGCTTTGCTGCTGAGGCATGGTCATTTTGTGCCACTCATGTATGAGGGCAAAAAGGGAAAGAGGCAAGTCCAAGATGGTTGATAACATATGTCCATAATTGCGCCACATAACCCATGGACTCTGCAGAAACCTAAAGCACTCTCCATCTAAGTGCAATCACGTCTCGAGTGCTTTCCAATGTCAGACTTTGCATTGTTCTCCATCACAATGCCCTTTCCAATCTATCAATCCCCTCTCAAATAAAATGTTAAATGTAATCTTAATTTAATGTTGAACATAAAATTAATATTCATCAGATCACCACCTACTTCATGAAGTCTTTCCTTTTCAAACTCCCAAGCAGAAATGCACCAAGGGTTGTTTTGCTTTTATTAGAATCTTGTCTTTGCAAGAGAGTTCCAGAAAAACATCTATTTCTGCTTTATGGACTATGCCAAAGCCTTTGACTGTGTGGATCACAATAAACTGTGGAAAATTCTTCAAGAGATGGAAATACCAGACCACCTGACCTGCCTCTTGAGAAATCTGCATGCAGGTCAGGAAGCAACAGTTAGAACTGGACATGGAACAACAGCCTGGTTCCAAATAAGAAAAGGAGTGCGTCAAGGCTGTATATTGTCACCCTGCTTATTTAACTTCTATGCAGAGTACATCATGAGAAATGCTGGACTGGAGGAAACACAAGCTGGAATCAAGATTGCCTGGAAAAATATCAATAACCTCAAATATGCAGATGACACCACCCTTATGGCAGAAAGTGAAGAGGAACTCAAAAGCCTCTTGATGAAAGTAAAAGAGGAGAGTGAAAAAGTTGGCTTAAAGCTCAACATTCAGAAAACAAAGATCATGGCATCCGGTCCCATCACTTCATGGGAAACAGATGGGGAAACAGTGGAAACAGTGTCAGACTTTATTTTGGGGGGCTCCAAAATCACTGCAGATGGTGACTGCAGCCATGAAATTAAAGACGCTTACTCCTTGGAAAAAAGTTATGACCAACCTAGATAGTATATTCAAAAGCAGAGACATTACTTTGCCAATAAGGTCCGTCTAGTCAAGGCTATGGTTTTTCCAGTGGTCATGTATGGATGTGAGAGTTGGACTGTGAAGAAGGCTGAGTGCCGAAGAATTGATGCTTTTGAACTGTGGTGTTGGAGAAGACTCTTGAGAGTCCCTTGGACTGCAAGGAGATCCAACCAGTCCATTCTGAAGGAGATCAATCCAGGGATTTCTTTGGAAGGAATGATGCTAAAGCTGAAACTCCAGTACTTTGGCCACCTCATGCGAAGAGTTGACTCTTTGGAAAAGACTCTGATGCTGGGAGGGATTGGGGGCAGGAGGAGAAGGGGACGACAGAGGATGAGATGGCTGGATGGCATCACTGACTCGACGGACGTGAGTCTGGGTGAACTCCGGGAGTTGGTGATGGACCGGGAGGCTTGGCGTGCTGCGATTCATGGGGTCGCAGAGTCGGACACGACTGAGCAACTGAACTGAACTGAACTGTCTTTAGTCACTTAAATAGAAAATCAACTTTGGCTGATTATTTGAGCACTTTTCATGGGAATAATGATCTGAATAACATAGAAGACTCACATCCTAATCTAGAAAGCAAATGATTTGCATATGTATCTACAAAGCAACTCTTTAAGTAAAAGAAATGATAGTCTCAGCAAGAAGAGAAACATCAAACTGATCCACACAACGGTATCATTGGATTAACAGAAAAACATTTAGTGTTGTTCACTGATAGGTTGCATTCCAAAAGTATAAACTTGAACTTAGAGTTTTCTAATCTGTAAAATGAGAATAATAGCATCTGTAATCATTAGGATTATCTTTCCCCTTCTCTAAGTTATGTTCTCAACTGTGGGCAGGGCTTCTTGCTTAGGGCACCTTTGGAAATACAGAGGGAAGTGTTCTTTGTGACTGACAAGGGATGTTACCGGCATTAAGTGCATGAAGAGTGTGCTAGGAAACATCCAGCAATATGAGGGCACTTCTGCCTGAAGAGCTATCCCATCCAAAATGCCAATAGTACTTGCTTTGGGGTATATATGGAAAAGAGGCTTTTCTCTCTCCTGGTTTGGCATTCTCCATCTGGTAGCTGCTTCTTGCTTCTCCCTTGATCAGCCTCTGCCCCTCTGCTCTCAGTTCTACTGTGGACCACTTGTCATTTGGCTAATGATTACAATTCTATTGATGGTGTAGTAGAAGCTGCATGAGCTTTGGAGTTGGGTCTATTGAAATAAAATCCCCAACCCTTCTGCTACTCCTTAGTTGCTTGCCCTTGAGAGAGTTATCTAGATACTCTGAGCTTTAAATTTCTCCTGGAGAGAATAAATTTAATGAGATCTTTATCTTGAGTCTTTTTTGGACTCTCACAGAGTATAACACTTATTTTAGAAATGTTCTGCCTCTCAGAGTAGTCATGAAAATTAAGAGATAAGGTACAAAGAACTTCATTTGGAATATGACCAGGGAAAATTATAAGTGATACCTACTATTTCCTTTCTGCAGAGTGAATGTCTTTGATATTTCAAGCAAAAGCAAGACACTGGACAATTCGTTCTTGGAATATCTAGCAGATCTTAGCAACAGTTTGCATGCTTTTGGCAGCAAAAGTGGCAAATAAGTTAAATTCCATAAATCTAAATAATGAAATCATTTGAAAGGCGGTTGAAGGTTAAGAAGCTGGATCGGGGAGGAAATGTTATTCTATCTGAATGCATTCACCTAATCATGTCCATTTTAGGATAATACCAGGTTGTATTCTCCTGAATAGAGGATTTCATGTCCAATTTTCACCACTTGCTTCTAGAGAATGGCCTCCTATGTAACAGCCCCACTGTGCTATCCGACATTGCTGAGAGCTCTAAAGTCTAAGTATTCAGCCTTTATTTTGAACTTCCTAGATTGGGCGAGCTTGCCAAGCCCAAAATGTTGTTGTAGCATATCTGAGTGTGGATTTCAACAAAGTACAACTCTTCTGAAATAATTGACTGGTACTAAAATGTTCAGTCTCCAAGTTAGACTTTTGTCCTTCTCAAGGCAGGAAATGGTTCTCTGCAAATATTTAGAAATGCTGTGGAAACTCTGAAGTTCAAATCCATGGCAACCCTTCAGGCTTTCAGGCTGTAAAAGGCATCATGCCTTCCTTAGCAGAGTTATTGAATTCCTAAATAGTTGTCATAAGTGAAAATATGGAGACTGACATCGAAGAGGCAAGTTCTTCCAGTCCATTTTAAGAAGGCCCTGGTTGACATCTGACCCCCTACAGTCCTATAAACAGCAGCAGAAATTCCCTTTCCACTTAAACTGCATCTGCTGGGCAAGGTTTCAATAAAGCAGCGATTCATGAAAAGGTTTCCCCTTATTGCAAGTGTCAAAGTTCTCCTTGTTTAAGCTAACTGTTGTCAAAGTGTGCCTGGCCTCAGCTGTGAACTTTGCCTTGTTGCCTCACCTTTCCTTGACAGAAATAGACTTCACAACAAATTGTAGTATGGATCAAAGCTCTATATTTATAAGAAGATGATATTAAATGGAATGGAATGAAAATATCGTATCTGTCACTGAAATTAGTCTCAACACACAATAGTAAGTATTCTCCAAAAGTCACTGAAAAGTAATATTTGCATACATTTACCTGAGGAAATGTACAAAAGTAAATGTATGAAGAAAAGCCATTTGGTTTAAAATGGGGGCCTTGGATCTAAACTCTCTTCCTTCCTTATTTGATGAAAAATTGTGGACAAATGACTTAGGCCAGTATAACTTCTTGTTTTCTTTTTTTTTTAACCATGTCATTGAGGAGTTAGATGGTAGAGTAATTATTAAGTTGGGAAACCCAGGAGGAGGAGAGCAAGAACACAGAAGAGGAGGAAGTCATTTTTGCCAGGAAAGCAGCTATTTCAGTTTTGTGCTTACTAAGTTTGAGACCCCTGTGAAGTGTTTTTACATGTTGCTGAATATGGTCATGTAATGCTCAAAGACAGAATGAAGTTTGGGTATCATCAATGATTAGATGAGAGTGGAGGCATGGATGCATTTCTGGAGGGCAAATTCAGAAGCTGAGAAGGAAGCAGAGTTAAGGCTAGAACCCAGAAGAATGTGAACACTTAACAGGTATTTGAAGCAGGGAAGACCAACGCAAGGGGGTGACTGTGCCATGGTGGGTGAAAAACTGGGGCAAAAAATTGTGTCAAGAGAGATATTTCAAGGAGGAAGTAATCATGCCTCTCAAATACATCCAGGGGGTTCAACAGCACAAGAACTAAAATCTGTTCATTATTTGAGAGTTCATTACAGGCCACACTGTGCAGTTTTGGTGACGGTGAGAACCACGCTGGAGCGGACCGAGGAAAGAAGTTGGGTTATGGATATAGGACTCCTATATTTAAATATTTGAAGAGGTCGTATGAAATTAAGGATCAAGTTTCCATCTGTTTTACCTCCACAGGGCAAAGCAATGGACTATGTGAGGTGACTTTGTGTTATATTTTAGCAGATATGAATAGCAATTAAGATTTTTGAAGAAGTGAAGTGTCAAGCCTTATAAAGGAGTGAGATCCCCAGGAATCTTTTCATGATGGATAGAAAACCATCAGTGGAAGGGAACACAGAAATGGCTCACTCTATTCTACCTTTGATTCAGTAAGTCTAACATTAAATCCATTTATTGCAACCTTGCACCCTTGAGTAGACAGCAGCCCACAGGCATATTCATCCTTTACAGACCATAGTGGCCAGGAAGACTGATTATTATCTTTTCCTGTAATGTCCAATATCAACGGGACAGAGTTCACTGGGAAGGCCTGTGGGTGAGCCATTGAGTTCTGAGCTCAGAGCTGAGAAAGCCCAGGGCCGTCTCAAGCTTTGATGGGACTCACCAGGGGATCCTCTTGGCTTCTCTAAGCTCACTCCGCTGGCGCTTTGGGAGAGGGCTCTCGGCATTTCTGTATGTCTGTGTTGCTTCACTAATTGATTAAAAGAAAAATAAACACCTCTGGGGTAGAGGTTGGTCTCTTACTTGGGACCAGACTGCATTTAGCTTCTGGGTTTCTCTCTGGGTTTTTCAGAGGTAGCCAGTGGTGGTGCTTGCAAAGAAATTTTCCAGACCATGAAACTTGCTCTTCAGTTCAGTTCAATCACTCAGTCGTGTCCGACTCTTTGCGACCCCATGAACTGCAGCACGCCAGGCCTCCCTGTCCATCACCAACTCCCGGAGTTCACTCACACTCACGTCCATCGAGTCAGTGATGCCATCCAGCCATCTCATCCTCTGTCGTCCCATTCTCCTCCTGCCCCCAACCCCTCCCTGCATCAGAGTCTTTTCCAATGAGTCAACTCTTCGCATGAGGTGGCCAAAGTACTGGAGTTGCAGCTTTAGCATCATTCCTTCCAAAGAAATCCCAGGGCTGATCTCCTTCAGAATGGACTGGTTGGATCTCCTTGCAGTCCAAGGGACTCTCAAGAATCTTCTCCAACACCACAGTTCAAAAGCATCAATTCTTCGGCACTCAGCCTTCTTCACAGTCCAACTCTCACATCCATACATGACTACTGGAAAAACCATAGCCTTGACTAGACGGACCTTAGTCAGCAAAGTAATGTCTCTGCTTTTGAATATGCTATCTAGGTTGGTCATAACTTTTTTCCAAGGAGTAAGTGTCTTTTAATTTCATGGCTGCAGTCACCATCTGCAGTGATTTTGGAGCCCCCCAAAATAAAGTCTGACACTGTTTCCACTGTTTCCCCCATCTGTTTCCCATGAAGCGATGGGACCAGATGCCATGATCTTTGTTTTCTGAATGTTGAGCTTTAGGCCAACTTTTTCACTCTCCTCTTTCACTTTCATCAAGAGGCTTTTTAGCTCCTCTTCACTTTCTGCCATAAGGGTGGTGTCATCTGCATATCTGAAGTTATTGATATTTCTCCTGGCAATCTTGATTCCAGCTTGTGTTCCCTCCAGTCCAGCATTTCTCATGATGTACTCTGCATAGAAGTTAAATAAGCAGGGTGACAATATACAGCCTTGATATACTCCTTTTCCTTTTTGGAACCAGGCTGTTGTTCCATGTCCAGTTCTAACTGTTGCTTCCTGACCTGCATGCAGATTTCTCAAGAGGCAGGTCAGGTGGTCTGGTATTTCCATCTCTTTCAGAATTTTCCACAGTTTATTGTGATCCACACAGTCAAAGGCTTTGGCATAGTCCATAAAGCAGAAATAGATGTTTTTCTGGAACTCTCTTGCTTTTTCCATGATCCAGGGGATGTTGGCAATTTGATCTCTGGTTCCTCTGCCTTTTCTAAAACCAGCTTGAACATCAGGAAGTTCATGGTTCACGTATTGCTGAAGCCTGGCTTGGAGAATTTTGAGCATTACTTTACTAGCGTGTGAGATGAGTGCAATTGTGTGGTAGTTTGATCATTCTGTGGCATTGCCTTTGTTTGGGATTGGAATGAAAACTGAACTTTTCCAATCCTGTGGCCATTGCTGAGTTTTCCAAATTTGTTAGCCTATCGAGTGCAGCACTTTCACAGCGTCATCTTTCAGGATTTGAAATAGCTCAACTGGAATGCCATCACTTCCACTAGCTTTGTTCGTAGCAATGCTTTCCAAGGCCCACTTGACTTCACATTCCTGGATGTCTGGCTCTAGATTAGTGATCACACCATCATGATTATCTGGGTCATGAAGATCTTTTTTGTACAGTTCTTCTGTGTATTCTTTTTTTTTTTTCTTTTCTGTGTATTCTTGCCACCTCTTCTTAATATCTTCTGCTTCTGTTACATCCAGACCATTTCTGTCCTTTTTCGAGCCCAGCTTTGCATGAAATGTTCCCTTGGTATCTCTAATTTTCTGGAAGAGATCTCTAGTCTTTCCCATTCTGTTGTTTTCCTCTATTTCTTTGCATTGATTGCTGAAGAAGACTTTCTTATCTCTTCTTGCTATTCTCTGGAACTCTACATTCAGATGCTTATATCTTTCCTTTTCTCCTTTGCTTTTCTCCTCTCTTCTTTTCACAGCTATTTGTAAGGCCTACCCAGACAGCCATTTTGCTTTTTTGCATTTCTTTTCCGTGGGGATGGTGTTGATCCCTGTCTCCTGTACAATGTCACAAACCTCATTCCATAGTTCATCATCCACTCTATCTATCAGATCTAGGCCCTTAAATCTATTTCTCACTTCCACTGTATAATCATAAGGGATTTGATTTAGGTCATACCTGAATGGTCTAGCGGTTTTCCCTACTTTCTTCAATTTGAGTCTGAATTTGGTAAAAAGGAGTTCATGATCTGAGCCAGTCAGCTCCTGGTCTTGTTATTGTTGACTGTATAGAGCTTCTCCATCTTTGGCTGCAAAGAATATAATCAATTTTCCAGACCATGAAACTTGCTCTTAGTAGGCATCATACTAGTCCAGATTAGGTGCCTTGACAGCAATAAGAGAGCCCAGATAAGGAAGCAGAGATCCAAGTAAGAACTTCTAGGGCCACCATCACCAAAACAGTGTGTATACCCTTTACCTGCCTCCCATAGGTATCTTATGAACACCTTAAAACCATACAATAATTTTAAGAACCTCAAGGAAAAGTCTTCTTTTCCTAATGATAATGATTCTGATCCTTTAAAAAATTGTCAAAATCTTTAAAAAAGAAAAAGAAAGGTCAGAAAAAACAACTGAGTAGAAAAAAAAATAAATGATGATATTTATGAAATGTTTTGTTGTTGTTCATTGTTGTTCAGTTGCTAAGTCATGTCCAATTCTTTTGTGACCCTATGAACTGTAGGAGCCCACCAGGCTCCTCTTTCCATGAGATTTCCCAGGCAAGAATACTAGAGTGGGTTGCCATTTCCTTCTCCAGAGGATCGTCTCAACCCAGAAATTGAGCTCATGTCTCCTGCATGTCCTGTATTGGCAGGCAGATTCTTTACCACTGAGCCGCCAGGTAAGCCACATAAAGTGTTTGTTTGTCACAAAAGCAATGCATTATTGGATGTACCTATGCACCCATGTGCACTTAGCATAGGGTTGTACATTTGGTGATTTTGGAGACCAAAAATGTAGGAGCAGTGCTAACAGTAAGGAATGGTATATCTTATACAATTAATTAACTGGTTGATTGAAATTTAATCATTCCTTAAGCAACTGCACTCATCTCACATGCTAGTAAAGTAATGCTCAAAATGCTCCAAGCCAGACTTCAGCAATACGTGAACTTCCTGATGTTCAAGCTGGTTTTAGAAAAGGCAGAGGAACCAGAGATCAAATTGCCAACATCCGTGGGATTATGGAAAAAGCAGGAGAGTTCCAGAAAAACATCTATTTCTGCTTTATTGAACAAGCCAAAGCCTTTGACTGTGTGGATCACAATAAACTGTGGAAAATTCTGAAAGAGATGGAAATACCAGACTGCCTGACCTGCCTCTTGAGAAATCTATATGCAGGTCAGGAAGCAACAGTTAGAACTGGACATGGAACAACAGCCTGGTTCCAAAAAGGAAAAGGAGTATATCAAGGCTGTATATTGTCACCCTGCTTATTTAACTTCTATGCAAAGTACATCATGAGAAATGCTGGACTGGAGGAAACACAAGCTGGAATCAAGATTGCCAGGAGAAATATCAATTACCTCAAATATGCAGATGACACCACCCTTATGGTAGAAAGTGAAGAGGAGCTAAAAAGCCTCTTGATGAAAGTGAAAGAGGAGAGTGAAAAAGTTGGCCTAAAGCTCAGCATTCAGAAAATGAAGATCATGGCATCCGGTCCCATCACTTCATGGGAAACAGATGGGGAAACAGTGGAAACAGTGTCAGACTTTATTTTGGGGGGCTCCAAAATCACTGCAGATGGTGACTGCAGCCATGAAATTAAAAGACACTTACTCCTTGGAAAAAAGTTATGACCAACCTAGATAATATATTCAAAAGCAGAGACATTACTTTGCTGACTAAGGCCTGTCTAGTCAAGGCTATGAGTTTTCCCAGTAGTCATGTATGGATGTGAGAGTTGGACTGTGAAGAAGGCTGAGTGCCGAAGAATTGATGCTTTGAACTGTGGTGCTGGAGAAGACTCTTGAGAGTCCCTTGGACTGCAAGGAGATCCAACCAGTCCATTCTGAAGGAGATCAGCCCTGGGATTTCTTTGGAAGGAATGATGCTAAAGCTGCAACTCCAGTACTTTGGCTACCTCATGAGAAGAGTTGACTCACTGGAAAAGACTCTGATGCTGGGAGAGATTGGGGGCAGGAGGAGAAGGGGACGACAGAGGATGAGATGGCTGGATGGCATCACTGATGCGATGGACATGAGTGTGAGTGAACTCCGGGAGTTGGTGATGGACAGGGAGGCCTGGCGTGCTGCAGTTCATGGGGTCGCAAAGAGTTGGACACAACTCAGCGACTAAACTGAACCGAACTGAAGCAATGGGTAGGCAGTTATTATAATACTCTGTATGAGATTGAGGGGTGAGAAATAAACAAGACAGTCACCATCACTGCTTCTAAGTTCCCAAATCAGGGACTTCCCTAGTGGCACAGTGTTTAAAACTTTGCCTTTCAATGCAGGGTGTGTGTGTGTGTGTGTGTGTGATTCCTGGTCAGGGAACTAAGATCCCATATGACTGATGGCCAAAAAATGAAAATATAGAACAGAAACAATATTGTAAGAAATCTAATAAAGTTTAAAAATGATCCACATTAAAAAGATCTTGAAAAAAAAGATCCTAGATCACTCTGTTTTTAAATGATTAACTTTCTTTGTGTATGAAACAGTTTAAAAAATAGATCTCCATTTCTTCCCTCCTTGACTAACTGTGAGTCTCAGGTATTCTTCCAAAAGAATTAAGAGATATTAAATGTGGAGCATTGCAATGATATTTCTGGTGTATGTTTCAAATAAATCAACTCATGAATGTACCAATAAATCTGAGAGCAAAGAATTTTAGAAAATAACATTAAATGGAGTGAAAATCTTGATGTCAACATGGGATAAATACTCAACTTTTCATAAATCTCCAAGTTTGCCAAAACCACAGTAATGTATAATGTCAATGATGACATTTAATTAAAATAAATACAAAGAAAAATACATCTGTATATGTAGATATTTATTTGTTGTTCAGTTATGCCCAACTCTTTGTGACCCCGTGGACTGCAGCAATCTAGGCTTCCCTGTCCTTCACTGTCTCCTGGATTTTACTCAGACTCACATTGAATCAATGATGCCATCCAACTCTGTCATCCCCCTTCTTCTCCTGCCCTCAACATATGTGTGTGTGGGGGGAGGGCGGGTGTGTGTGTGTGCATGTGCGTGTGTGTCTAGAAAGAAAGTTCTTTGGAGAACAGTAAATCCTAACCGTGTACATTAGGCAACACTTTTCAATTCTTCTGCTACGGTCTGTATGCATTCCCTCCAAATTCACAAGCTCAAGCCCTAAACCCCAGTGTGATGATATTTAGAAGTGAAACTTTAAGAAGTAATCAGATCATGAGGGTGGAGCCCTCATGAATGGGATCAGTTCCCTTATAAGGAGACACCATAGAGATGATCTCTCTCAGCTATGTAAGAACTCAGAAAGGAAGTGACCATCTGAAAAGCAAGGAGAGATCTCTCATCAGACACTGAATCTGCTGGCACCCCGTTCTTTGAATTTCCAGCCTTCAGAACTGTGAGAAATAATTGCCTATTGGTTAAGTCATCTAGTCTATGGTATTTGTTATAGTAGCCTGACCTAAGAGAGTAATTTCATATGGAGAATGGGCTGCTGCTGCAACAAATGCATTAAAATGTGGAAGTAGCTTTGGATCTGGGTAATAGGTAAAGGCTGGAAGAGCTTTGGGAGGCATGCTAGAGAAAGCTAAGATTGCTACAAAGGTGATTCTGGTGAGGATTCAGAAATAAAAGAGGAGAACTGTAGGTAAAGCTTCTATTTACTTAGAAAATGCATAAATTATTATGAACAGAATATTGGTAGACACACGGTGTTGGTTACACATTGGTGGTAACACGGTGGGTTAAAGCTATTCTGGTGAAGTCTCAGACGGAATTGATAAACAATCATTGGACGAGGAGAAAAGGTGATCTTTGCTATAAAACAGAAAATACCTTGGCTAAACTGGATTAGTATTCTAATGCATTGTAAAAGATAAATCTGGCAAGTGGTAAAATTGGATATTTAACTAAAGAGCTTTCGAAACAAAATGTCAACGAAGTGATTTGGTTTCTATTGGCTTCTAATAGGGCTTCCCCAGTGGTAAAGAATTTGCCTGCAATGCAGGAGCTGCAGGAGATGCAGGTTTGGTCCCTGAGTCATGAAGATCCCCTGGAGGAGGGCGAAGCAAATGACTCCAGTATTCTTGCCTGGAGAACTCCATGGACAGAGGAGGATGGTGGGCTACAGTCCATAGGGTTGTAAAGAATTGGACATGACTGAAGCTCCTTAGCATGGGCACGTGACTTCTAATAGCAAAATTTGAAAAAAGAAACGTATTGAAGATGGAATTGTTCAGCAAAAAAGGAAGCAGAACAAAAAGAGTTTAAAATTACAAGCTTGTCTATATCATAAAAAATGAGAAAGCATATTAGGAAGAGAACACTAAGGATATGGTGAACTAGCCATTTGATAAAGATACTAGTGCGGGTATGAACTGGGGACCTAATCAGTTACCACAGGAGGGATACTGCCAAGTTAAACAGAAGGGGATGGAGGCAGGATGGAATGGAAGAAAGCTGCTGAACTTTCTCCATCTGACAGGAAAGACAACAGAGCTATTCTTCAGGACAAAAGATAATGACCCCCAAAGGCAATTCAATGACCATCAGGGCTACCCCTCATTTTCAAAAGGTTGGGCATTATCTTGGTTTCAACAGGCTAGACCACCTCTACCCAAAGCTTTGGGGCAGGGTCACCTGGAACCATGAAGGAGAGATCTATAGTTGACAGAGCTGCAGGTGAAGAACCTCCACCCCAGTAGGTCTGAAAGAAAGAGCACTGAAGCAAAGAAGATTATCCTTAAGACTTAATATCTCATGGAGTTTGCCTTGCTAGGTTTTGGACTTCCTTGAGGCCCATCATGCTTCCTTTTATCCAATTTCTCCGTTTTTGAAATGAGAATGTCTATCCTATGCTTGTCCCATCATTGTATTTTGAAAGTACATGACCTGTTTGTTTGCACAGGTCCACAGCTTGAGAAGAATTTTGTCTCAGGATTAATCATACCTTGAGTCTCACCCATGTCTGATTTACATCTTTAGAATCTAGTTGAGACTTTGAACTTCAGACTTTAGAGTTGATGCTAGAATGAGTTGAGACTTTGGGAGACTTAACTCATGAAATGAAGGATGAAGTGAGTCTGTTTTGCATTTGAGAAGGACAAAGATTTTGAGAGGCCAAGAACAGAATGCTATCAACTGAACATAATTGTCAATGTAACAAATGAAGATGGGGCCTAGGAAGATAATTAAGTCAAGAGTCACGGACCTAATTGAAGACAGCCAACCTCAAGCCCAGGTGAAGAATACACACGTCAATGCAGGAGACACAAGAGACGAGGGTTCAATCCCTGACTCAGGAAGATCCCCTGGAGTAGGAAATGATGCCCCACTGCAGTATTCTTGCCTGGAAAATTCCATGGGCAGAGAAGCCTGGAAGGCTACAGTCCACAGTGCCACAAGGAGTCAGACATGACTAGGCGACTAAACGCACATGCACAGAGCTGCAAGCCAGGAAGTGGGCTCTCATCAGACATTGAATTTGCTGATACCTTGATCTTAAACTTCCCAAGCTGCAAAACTGTGAGAAAGAAATGTTTGTTGCTGAAGACGGTCTATGATAATTTGTTATAGTAGCTAGAACTAAGACATGTGTGTGAGAATACTATAAGTAAAGACTTGAATATGATCAAAAGCAGGAAATAAAGAGGACAGAAATTCATTCAATTTGATGGTAACATAAAAACAACTAGAGGTTTCCTTGACCCTTCCCACATCTTCCCCACTGCCACCTCACTGAATTTTAAATCTTCAGGTCCATCAAGGTATGGATATGAAAGAATATATGATTTAATAGGGTTTCCCTGGTGGCTCAGATGGTAGAAAATCTTCCTGCAATGCGGGAGACTTGGGTTCCATCCCTGGGTGAGGAAGATCCTCTGGAAAAGGAAATGGCAATCCACTCTAGTACTCTTACCTAGGGAATCCCATGGACAGAGGGGCCTGGCAGGCCATAGTCTGTGGGGTCACAAAGAGTTGGACACAACTGAGCAACTTTCACTTTTTTTCACTTTCACTTGAAACTGCAGTTAAATTAATCTTTCAAAAATTTGATCATTGAAAACATGCAGGTTGACCATTATTTTGAAATTCATGCCTGACTTTTAAAAGACGTGGCAAAAACCAACACAAGGCAATTGAAAACAGTGGAACAAAAAGGGATCCGACTAACTGCAGGAACACTGGTCAAACTGAACCTAATAACCCACAGATTAGGAAATACTTCAGCCTTCTCTTTCCACTTCCGTTTTTTCTATGTCAAGAAGACTCAAAGCCTCAGCTGATAACTTCATGAAGGCAGTGACAGATGCCCCACTGTGGTGTGATTAACTCAGTGTACTCCTGCAATTAGATCATCAAAGTTGCCTGGGGACTAGCATTTCTCCAAGGATCACAAAGCAAAAATGACCTGAACTGTCATCCCTTGCCTAGTGGGGACCCAGTACTGCCATCGGGGAGTGGGGAGTGTCACAAAGTGAATGGTCACTTCGTCTTTAAGCAATGAGAATAAACAGGTCTCTGCTTGTGAAACTGAGTGCATATTAAGCTGAGCTGTCCAGTACTTGACTTGGAGCAAGGCTCCCTTTCTGTGTACATTCATTTTATTTTATGGCCATGTAAAAGCAACTCTGTGGTGCTGAGTGCAGTGGGAAAATCAACAACAACATTATAGCACAAGCCACAACCAAAAACAACCCCCCCCTTTAAAAAAATCAGGAAAAAAAATATGGAGGCAGATCCCCCAATCACCTTGGCAAGCGTCGGCTGTGTCAAAACTGAGAATAATTGATTTTGACACAGAGGAAAGTAGTAATTGGAATGAAACTTGTTTGAATAACAGCTTAAATGTTTCTTTCCTTGCTTTCCAGATTACATGCACTGTAAAGCCGGATTTCTTTCTCCTGGCTGGTTCACAGAGGACATTCTGTGTCCAAGGGGCTTGTGAAAGGAGGAAAAGAAAACCTGTGAATTTGCCTCTTTCTGGATGATTGTTGGGCTTGGATTCCAGGCTCACATAGACAGTTTATTGATAATCCCAAATCTTGTCTGTTGTGAACATCTATCTCTCATAGATGATTTTTAATTTGATGAAAGGCTGGATAGTATTTGGGTGAGAGTGCCTTCAGGCATGTTTGCTCAGTTGCTTGTGGCTGACTCTTTGCCACCCCGTGGACTTAGCCTGTCAGGCTCCTCTGTCCATGGGATTCTCCAGGCAAGAATACTGGATTGGGTTACCATGCCCTCCTCCAGGGGATCTTCCCAGCCAAGGGATTGAACTGGTGTCTCCTACGTCTCCTGCTCTGGCAGGTGGATTCTTTACCACTAGCGCCACCTGGGAAGCCTTTGGGTGAGAGTACTGATCAACAAAACTGAAGTTAGAACTTTCTCCCCATCTAGTTACTCTTCCAGTTCAGTTCAGTTCAGTCACTCAGTTGTGTCTCACTCTTTGCAACCCCATGGACTGCAGCACACCAGGCTTTCTTCACCAACTCCCTCTTTACTAGTTTCCAATCAAAGTGAGTACCATGGGCTGAGTGCTTGGAGCTCTAGTTCTTTGTTCTCTTAGTGAACACATTTTCTGCTGTGCTTTACTAACTCTCCCTTGGTGGCTCAGAGGTTAAAGCGTCTGCCTGCAATGCAGGAGACCTGGGTTCGATCCCTGGGTCAGGAAGATCTCCTAGAGAAGGAAATGGCAACCCACTCCAGTATTCTTGCCTGGAGAATCCCATGGACAGAGAAGCCTGGTGGGCTACAGTCCACGGGGTCGCAAAGAGTCGGACATGACTGAGTGACTTCACTTTCACTTTAAATTCATATATGGAAGTCTAACCCCCAAGGTGATCATGTTTAGAGGTGGGGAGTTTTGGCAGGTGATGGTGTCATGACAACAGAACCCTCGTGAATGAGATTAGTGCCCTTATAAAAGAGACCCCAGGAAGATCCTTCCCTTCTTCCTCCACGTGAAGACACAGTGAGAAGACGGCCGTCTGTGAGGAAGCTGCTCTTAACCCAACACTGAATCCTCTGACATCTTGATCTTAGACTCCCCAACCTCCAGAACTGTGAAAAAAACACTTCCATTGCTCGTAAGTCGCCCAGTCTATTGTGTTCTGTTACAACAGCCCAAGTAGACTAGGGCACTGGGTGAAAGTCCTAACTCCACAGCGGTCACCACTGGTCCTTGATGTGCTGCCCTGCTGGTTCCTGCTCCAGCTTCTTCCACCTTCTCTAGGCTCCCACCATGTCAAACATCCCTAGGTCTTACATGGTCTGGCCACTTTTATTTCTTTCATCATCTCTCCTTCTATGCTTCCCTCTACTCACAAGCTTCAGCCCTGTGAGGCTGCCAACTATTTCTTGAATCTTCCAAGTTGATTTTAGCTCTGGGCATTTGCTCCTGTTACTCTTTGTCTGGAATGTTCTTTCTCTCACCACTCCATGCCTGAATCTTTCTGAGCTGTCATGATCTAAGGGTACTTTCCCTGACCCCTGCCTCCTGGAACTATGCCACCTGCTCATTTTATTGATGAAGAAAATAAAAATATCTTGATCATTTACTTGTATGTTTGTTGTCTCTGCTTCTCCTGTTCCATAACCACAATGAAATCTTCCTAACATTGGAGAGTTTTCCTTTACACACTCTTGTATCTTCAACTACAATAGGAACTCAGTAGACATAAAAGAATGGTTCTCAGGATACAGTAGGTTCTGCCATGCTTTCTTTCCTTTGGCTAAGTCAATGTCTCTTCCTTAGCTTAATCACTTGCTCAGGCAGCCCCTTCTCTTGCTTCAAAGACTCAGCTCACATACTCCCTCTTTGTGGAGACTTCCTTCATATCCTAGGTTAAAACAAGTTGTTCCTTCTTCAATTGCTGGTTCCTGGCATGCGCATTCCTTATGGAAATTGCCATGCTGTATTTCAGTTGTGCTTTTATGGATGTAGCCTGTGCTGAAAGTGTACAGTTTTTGTTTGTTTTCTGCACTTAGGGATTCTATCTGTATCTGTAAATCAGTCTCTGCTGTATTAGATTATTAGTCATTGGCTCAGTTGACAAGGCTTTAAAATCATGACGTCTTTTTGAGGCTTTACCGCTGCTGTTCAGAAGCTCCATATTTATAGTTTTTTTTTTTTCTTTTTTTCATGTTATCTCTCACAGATATACCCTCATTATTTACAGTGTCAATATTTTTTGGAGACCTTCATACCTGGCCAATTGCAATAGCTTTCTAATTCATTTCTCTGCCCCTCATTCTCTTTCCTCTAATACCTAAGAAAGGGAAGAGCCTTGATTTGCCTTTTGATCACTGTTTCTCTTCTTCGGTTTTCAGAAAAAGGAGGAGAAGTCATTAATCTGATTGGCCAAATTAGAAAAAAAACTCTTTTAGGCTTCCTCAGTGACCTCTCAGATTTCTCTGCCATTCTCTTTTACTGTGTTTCTGTGTCTGTCTAACTTTCACTCTCTCTTTCTCTGCTTTTCTGCAACTGAGTAAATGAACTCTGGAACTTTCAAAGATACTTTTCCCCTTTCTGTAGAACAAAGGTGGTAAAAACCCAAGGTTTAGATCTCATGGATACTGGGAGCTCAAGAGATCTGACCTTAGCTTTGCACTTCAGCTGTAGGCTCCTAACAGACTCTGTCATGAGTTATCAATCTCTATTAATAAAATAGTACCATACTGTCTCGATGACTGTGGCTTTGTAGTAAAGCCTGAAGTCAGGCAGGTTGATTCCTCCAGTTCCATTCTTCTTTCTCAAGATTCCTTTGGTTATTCGAGGTTTTTTGTATTTCCATACAAATTGTGAAATTATTTGTTCTAGCTCTGTGAAAAATACCGCTGGTAGCTTGATAGGGAGTGCATTGAATCTGTAGATTGCTTTGGGTAGTATACTCATTTTCACTATATTAATTCTGCTGATCCATGAACATGGTATATTTCTCCATCTATTAGTGTCCTCTTTGATTTCTTTCACCAGTGTTTTATAGTTTCCTATATATAGATCTTTAGTTTCTTTAGGTAGATATATTCCCAAGTATTTTATTCTTTTCATTGCAATGGTGAATGTAATTGTTTCCTTAATTTATTTTTCTGCTTTCCCATTATTAGTGCATAGGAATGCAAGGGATTTCTGCGTGTTGATTTTATATCCCGCAACTTTACTATATTTGTTGATTAGTTCTAGTAATTTTCTGGTGGAGTCTTTAGGGTTTTCTATGTAGAGGGTCATGTCATCTGCAAACAGTGAGAGTTTTACTTCTTTTCCAATTTGGATTCCTTTTTCTGCTCTGATTGCTGTGGCCAAAACTTCCAGAACTATGTTGAATAGCAGCAGTGAAAGTGGGCACCCTTGTCTTGATCCCGACTTTAGGGGAAATGCTTTTAATTTTTCACCATTGAAGATAATGTCTGCTGTGGGTTTGTCATATATAGCTTTTATTATGTTGAGGTATGTTCCTTCTATTCCTGCTTTCTGGAGAGTTTATATCTCCGACATAAATCACAGCAGGATCCTCTATGATTCACCTCCCAGAATACTGGAAATAAAAGCAAAAATAAACAAATGGGATCTAATTAAAATTAAAAGCTTCTGCACAATAAAGGAAACTATAAGCAAGGTGAAAAGACAGCCTTTGGAATGGGAGAAAATAATAGCAAATCAAGCAATCGACAAACAACTAATCTCAAAAATATACAAGCAACTTATGCAGCTCAATTCTGGAAAAATAAATGACCCAATCAAAAAATGGGCCAAAGAACTGAACAGACATTTCTCCAAAGAAGACATACAGATGGCTAACAAACACATGAAAAGATGCTCAACATCACTCATTATTAGAGAAATGCAAATCCAGACCACAATGAGGCATCATTTCACACCAGTCAGAATGGCTGTGATCCAAAAGTCTACAAGCAATAAATGCTGGAGAGGGTGTGGAGAAAAGGGAACCCTCTTACACTGTTGGTGGGAATGCAAACTAGTACAGTCACTATGGAGAACAGTGTGGAGATTCCTTAAAAAAATGGAAATAGAACTGCCTTATAACCCAGCAATCCCACTGCTGGGCATATACACCTAGGAAACCAGAATTGAAAGAGACACGTGCACCCCAATGTTCATCGCAGCACTGTCTGTAAGAGCCAGGACATGGAAGCAACCTAGATATCCATCAGCAGACGAATGGATAAGAAAGCTGTGGTACATATACACAATGGAGTATTACTCAGCCATTAAAAAGAATACATTTGAATCAGTTCTAATGAGGTGGATGAAACTGGAGCCGATCATACAGAGTGAAGTAAGCCAGAAAGAAAAACACCAATACAGTATGCTAACACATATATATGGAATTTAGAAAGATGGTAATGATAACCTTATATGTGAGACAGCAAAGGAGACACAGATGTGTAGAATGGACTTTTGGACTCAGAGGGAGAGGGAGAGGGTGGGATGATTTGGGAGAATGGCATTGAAACATGTATACTATCATGTAAGAAATGAATCACTAGTCTAGGTTTGGTACAGGATAAAGGAGGCTTGGGGCTGGTGCACTGGGATGACCCAGAGAGATGATATGGGGAGGGTAATGAGAGGGGGGTTCAGGGTTGGGAACTCATGTACACCTGTGTTGGATTCATGTCAATGTATGGCAAAACCAATACAGTATTGTAAAGTAAAAAAATAAAATTAAAAAATTTGTAAAAAAAAATAAAATATATGAGGAAAAAAATAAATCAAATAGTAGCTTGACATTTACTTTTCTGTTGACCCTTATGTTTGTAAAAAGTGACTTGCCTCTTCCTGAGGGAAAGAACCTTTATTATATCCATCTTTATTTCTAGCAGATTGTGCACTGGGTCATCAATAGTTTTTTGAATTTGAGGAAGGGCGGTAGAGCTAAATAACTTTTTCCCCTTCTTAGGAGCACAGTGTTGGGTATCTAACAGATGTTTTACATGTATTTGTTGAATGAATAAGTGGATTATCCTATCACTTCTTATTTTTTCTGAGTTGCTAACTCTATATCCATCTCTGCTCCAGGGACCAGTCTATTTTGGAGAACCCTGGTTTCCACAGGTGCACCCTTTAGTCTCTACCAGACAGTCCCAAAGGCTTGGCTGAGTATTAAGAATCCATTTGGATCTTACCATTTCTTTGAGACTCTGTAGCACCTTCAATATGACTCATCTGAAATTAAGGCATCTGCCTTTATCTCTAGTAGCAGAACAGTTGGGGAGAATTTTTGAGTTTACATTACAATCAACCAAAAGAGCACTTTAAACTCCTTCTTAACAGTGGATTGTTATTGGCCAAGAGTTAGGAACTGCTTGTTTCTAGTAAAATCACTTCTGATCTATCCAAGACATCCCAGCCAGCAAGAGGGATATTAGAGGAGATGATGAATGATTTTAACACCAATTGACATCAGGTTCTGGCATGTCATGGTGATGTCCAGAAGACATTATCCTTGCCTTTTAAAATATCTTGGTAAGAAATAAAAATGCAGGGTGACTGAAGTGATTTTCTTTCTACATAAATGGGCTCTTAATTGCCCTTTAGTAGTTACTTCAAAGTATCTTTTGAGATTTTTTTCTGATCAAATCAAAATGACTACACGATTATCATTTCAGAGCTAAAATGATTATAAAGCCAACTTTTATTTGGACTCTTCAATGTGCCTAATATTTTCACATGAATTATCTTACCGTGTTTTATTGTGATTTATTATGGCAACCCACTCCAGTACTCTTGCCTGAAGAATCCCATGGAGGGAGGAACCTGGTAGGCTACAGTCCATGGGGTCGCAAAGAGTCGGACATGACTGAGTGACTTCATTTTCTTTCTACTGTGATTTTAGGAGTAAATAAAAGTTCAGGGACATTAAAACAGTGGCCTGATATCACATAGCCAGACAGTGACAGAGTCAGGACTTGGATTCAAAATCTTTTCCTCCAAGTTCAATGTTCTTACAGCCATAACACATTGCTTTAGAGAGCATCCCTATTGCCCTCTATTGTATAGATGAAATATTAAGATCCAGGAAAGAAAATGTCTAATGGTCTCCCAGGGTGGCAGGCACAGTGCCTCTAGAGACATTTGGCTCACTAGCCTCAAAAAAAAAAAATTAGTTTCTGTTAACAAAATACTTGTTTATGGGCTTTAGCACTCCTCTGAAAAAGCGGAATTTGGAAAGAAAAAAAAAATGAAGAAGCAGCTCAAAACTGTGACTCATTTGCCATGGAATGCAAACAAATTATTTCTTGAAAATATGGGACTGACAATAATATGATGTGTTTCTATTACTGAACACATAAAAAATAACTTAAGTGATTCCATACACTGCTATTACAAATATCGTACACTCACTACATTGTTTCAAGATGGCTAACATAACAAGGTATCTCAGACTAGGGAGCTTAGCAACAAGATTTTATATTCTCACAGTTCTGGAGGTTAGACAATTCACCCCATCACACCACACACACACACACACACACACACACACACACACACACACACACACACACACAGAGTTAAAATTCAATAGGGAGATGTGTCTG
Organism: Capricornis sumatraensis; assembly: GCF_032405125.1. Taxonomy (NCBI): domain Eukaryota; kingdom Metazoa; phylum Chordata; class Mammalia; order Artiodactyla; family Bovidae; genus Capricornis; species Capricornis sumatraensis. The sequence continues at coordinate 110,443,234 of NC_091075.1, read as the reverse complement.
TGCTTGTTGCTTAGGAAATACAAATTTGATTTTCCTCAGTACAGGGCTTCCCAGGTGGTGAAAGAAAGTGAAAATGAAAGTGAAGTCGCTCAGTCGTGTCTGACTCTTTGCGACCACATGGACTCTAGCCCACCAGGCTCCTACATCCGTGGGATTCTCCAGGCAAGAACACTGGAATGGGTTGCCATTTCCTTCTCCAGGGGATCTTCCCAACCCAGGGATCGAACCCGGGTCTCCTGCCTTGTAGGCAGACGCTTTACCATCTGAGCCAGTGGTAAAGAATCCACCTGCCAGTGCAGGAGACACAAGAGACTTAGGTTCCATTCCTGGATTGGGAAGATCCCCTGGAGTAAGAAATGGCAACCCACTCCAGTGTTCTTACCTGGAAAATTCCATGGACAGAGGAGCCTGGTGGGCTCCAGTTCGTGAGGTCGCAAAGAGTTGGCTATGACTGAGGGACTGAAAGTGATACCTGGGAGCACAATATGTACTTTTGGTAATCTGAACTTATTTTTTGAAAGTTCTTTTCATGAACCAAGACTTTCCAAGGAAAAGCAGAAGTAGAAAGGAAGAGAAAGTACACCAGCAACGGTAGGCCCTTTTTATATTTGCCAGATGGCCAGGAAGAGGCCTGGGCATGGAGTCTAAGGTTTGGGCTGATGTCGGACTCTATCACTTACCAGCTGAGATCCAGGCCACTGTGCAAGTCCTTTCTTTGATCTATAAAATGATAAATGCTTCCTCAATAGCTCAGACAGTAAAGAGTCTGCCTGCAGTGCAAGAGACCTGGGTTTGGTCCCTGGGTTGGGAAGAGCCCCTAGAGAAATGAATAGCAGCCCACTCTACTATTCTTGCCTGGAGAATTCCAGACAGAGGCTGCAAAGAGTCCAATATGACTGAGTGACTTTCACTTTTACAAAATAATAAAACCCAACCTTACATAGTTTTGGTTTTCGTGAAGATTGAAATAATGGATACAAAATAATTCTGTATGCTCTGGAGAAAAGGTGATTTTTTTTAAATGGACTCTTTTCCCTAATTGCAATCTTAAAACCCAAATCAATACTTTAAAAAAGTGAAAGCAAACTGGCTTGACCTGAAGAGGCTATGAAAAGTTAAGGAGACTGTGGTGCTGAAATCACTTGCCAAGTCCCTTCTTCTGCCAATTCCTGAAGTTTACTACTGAGCATATTTTTAAATCACTACTCTTAGGACAAATGCAAATGTTAGTTGTTTTTTAAATTATTTCAGCAGCACTGTGTGGTGGAAGATGTATTGTTTTCAGTTATTTTATTGGAGTATGGTTGATTTAAAATGTTGTGTTAGTTTCGGGTGTACAGAAAAGAGGTTCAGTTATATACATAGCTATACATATACATGTGAAAATTAAAAGTGTTAGTCGCTCAGTTGTATCTGTGACCCCATAGACTGTAGCCCACCAGGCTCCTCTGTCCATGGAATTCTCTAGGCAATAATAATGGAGTGGGTAGCCATTCCCTTCTCCAGGGGATCTTCCCAAACCAGGGATTGAACCTGGTTCTCCCACATTGCAGGCAAATTCTTTACCATTTGAGCTACCAGGGAAACCAATACATAAACATAATATCCGCTCTTTTTTAGACTTTTTTCCCATACAGATCATTACAGAGTATCAAGTAGGGTTCCCTGTGCTATACAGTAGGTTCTTGTTGGTTATCTATTTTGTATATATTAGTGCGTATATTGGAGAAGGCAATGGCAACCCACTCCAGTACTCTTGCCTGGAAAATCCCATGGATGGAGGAGCCCGGTAGGCTGCAGTCCATGGGGTCACTAAGAGTCTGACACAACTGAGCAACTTCACTTTCACTTTTCACTTTCATGCATTAGAGAAGGAAATGGCAACCCACTCCAGTGTTCTTGCCTGGAGAATCCCAGGGATGGGGGAGCCTGGTGGGCTGCCATCTCTGGGATCTCACAGAGTCGGACACGACTGAAGTGACTTAGTAGCAGCGGCAACAGCAGTGTGTATTTGTTAATCACAAACTCATAATTTATTCCTCTTACCTCCCCCTTTCCTATTTGAACCATAAGTTTGTTTTCTACGTCTGTGGATCTATTTCTGTTTCATATATTAAGTTCATTCGGATCATTTTTTTAGATTGCACATAGAAGCCATATCATATTTGTCTTTCTCTATCTGGCTTATTTCACTTAGGATGGTTATTTCCAGACCCACCCATGTTGCTGCAAGTGGGAATCTTCCATTCTTTTTTTGGCTAAATAATATTCCACTGTATATATGCACCACATCTTTATTGCCTCATCAGCCAGTGAACATGTAGGTTGTTTCCATGTCTTGGCTCTTGGAGGCAGAATTCAGTAATGATCATAAAGATAATCCAAGAAATCAGGAAAATAATGGGTGCATGGAGTGAGATGTTTTCAATTTTTAACTGCGAAGAAACTAAAATCCAGAGTGCTGAAGCAATTCCCTAATCATCTGGTGCCCAGTATTTCTCAAATGAGCTATAGTAAAGGATTTATATTTAAAGGTTTTAATTTGTCATGGACCAATGTTTTGTATACTAAAATAAATATGAATTACTAGTAAAGCAAATTAAATAAGAAAGGCTTACAAAGTACAAACTTGATTTTTTTAAACTAACTTCAATAGACAATAACTCCACTGATTGCTAAGAATGTTTCCATAGGTCTACTTCCACTGCATATAAGTTAAATATTCACAGGTCCTGCTTTGGGCAGCACTGCTATAAACACCAGTGACAGTGAACAAGTGCTCAGCATGTGTTTTGTGACGGTAGGGTCAGTGGTCCTACTTTACATCATTGCTCTTTTGATCTAACGTCTCTGAGTCCCAATTTCCTTATCTGCTAAATGCACATATTGACCTTTCCTTTGTCTACTTCATATGATTCTTACAACATTCAGAAGACACAAAGTAGAAATGTGAAACCTGTAAGGAACAAAGCACTAACAATTGCAGCATGGAAAGTTTTAAAATAAGCATGACTAACCTTAGCCTTAACCTTAACCTTCCCTGGTGGCTCAGAGGGTAAAGTGTCTGCCCGCAATGCGGGAGACCTGGGTTCAATCCCTGGATCAGGAAGTTCCCCTGGAGAAGGAAATGGCAACCCACTCCAGTATTCTTGCCTGGAGAATCCCATGGATGGAAGAGCCTGGTGGGCTACAGCCCATGGGGTTGCAAAGAGTCGGACACTACTGAGCGAGCTCAACCTTAACTAAAGAATACTTAGACTTCGCACATTGCATTGTCCCGGTTAAATATACTGAACCAACTAGTTGCAAAATACACTCCTAGGGAAAGAAATATAACTGTCTGTATTTCGAGTTTTTAGTCATATCTATGGTGACCTATGTCTGGTTTACCTCAGGGTGTCCTGGTCTACAGGTATCATTTCTAGCTAATTACAAATAGTGCATCTTTCTCCCTTGAAAAATGTCTTAACTTGTACTAAGATTATATAGTTTTCTAGTCGGATGATAGATGTTGCAGAAAATGATGATGCTAATAAAAAAATAGATTTTTAAAAACCATTGCTTCTCATAATAATCAGATGTCAGCAATCATTTTTATACTTAAATAGTATCAAGTTAAATAAAAGAACATTTTTACAACAGCTTTGTATGGAAAAAAAAGCCTGATTAAAATTTGTTTAGACAAAGCAGGTTAATAGAGGAAGAGGGTGGAGAAGGATCTAGAATTCTAAAGGATCTAGAATTCACAAGGGTCAGAGAGCTTGTGATGTGTGAATTGGCTTTAGCCAGATCAGAAACCAATACTCAGGTGTTTTCATTTATTCCTTTCCATTTCATATATCTTTCAAGTTTTATGTAAATCTAATCTGTCTGAGCTATGAGAAAAGGAGTATATATTTTGAGTTCTTCCATGCTTGGGAAGAAGGTGAAAAAAGGAACACTGGTATCTACTCAGGAGACTATAGAGGCTCAGTGATACAAAAGGAATTCAGGAGAGGCTGCAGAGAAAACCACTGCTACGTCAGGCTGAGTCAGGGCCTCTACCAACCAGCAGGTTCTAGATTTTACTATTTTTTGCCTTCTATGCTGAAAGCAAAGTGACTTCTATGCTGTCTTTTGGCTTTCATTATTCTCTCTTTGAATCCACTTGCTACAGTTCATCAGAGGGATTTACTGATCATGTTAATTCTCTACTTAAAGCTTATCGTTGACTACCAATTGGACTTATTCAACTACCTTAAACATGCTAAGTAAGTCCATCCCAAACTTGGTCAATTCTATTGTTTCCAACCTCCAGGGCTCTTGTCTTCCTGATCTCTTCCACATTATATCAAGTTGAACTGTACGAAGTCTTCATGTAAATCCATCAAAAGGAGACCAGTATCAGCGTTTCACACAGTTCAACCTATTAAGGAAACAGAATGACTTGCAGTTTTCCAAAAGGACCACTGCTATGTCATGTATCCTGTAACTGCACATGTGGTTCCTTCAGCATTTATTCAACCTACAGATATGTATTAAGTGCCCAGAATGTGTCAGAATCGCTCTGAGTTGGGGAGGCAGTGGTGAATATGTTAAATATGTTAAATAAATATGTTAAGTGGTGATTTAGTCATTAAGTCGTGTTCAACTCTTTTGTGACCCCACGGACTGTAGCCCACCAGGCTCCTCTGTCCATGGGATTTCCCAGAATACTGGAGTGGGTTGCCATTTCCTTCTCCAAGGGGTCTTTCTGGCCCGGGGATCTAAACTGCATCTCCTGTATTGCAGGCAGTCTCCTGCATTGTGGGCAGAATCCCTACCGACTGAGTTGCTAGGGAAGTATGCTAAACTTGACTTGACTTTTTGCATCCTAGTTGGTGAGGTTGTCAAGAAGCACATGAGTATATATTGTAATATCAGGTGAGTGATAAGAGCTACTTGAAAAAAAAAAAAAAAGGATGAAAGGATAGATAACTGTGGAAAAAGGGATACAGGTTATTGACTGAGCCTGGAACTCTCTTCGTCCCCATTCCCACTCCCCAGTTTTGTTAATTCTTCAAGATTCTGCTAAAGCTTTACTTCTTTCAGAATATGAATACTCTCTCCTTCAAAAGACATCCACCAGACACAATGAGGTTTCATTAATCCTGTGTAGAAGATCATGAACTCCTTCTGGAAGCCAATGTCATGATGTCCTCTATCCCCTAAGTATGCCACAATCAAAAGAACATGGGTTTGAATTCTGATATGTGCTGAATCCAAGGCCTCCATTTTGCTGGAGTCTTGGTTTGCATCACTGTGCAATTAAGGCATGGATGCTCTTTTTGCTATGAAGTTGCTGTGAGTCTCAAATGAATGAAAGCACTTTGAGAATTGAAAGTTACATTGCTGATTTTAAAGTGTTATACAAATTTAACTGACTATTATTATCTCACTACAATGCATGGATGTGAGAGTTGGATCATAAAGAAAGCTGAGTGCTGAAAAATAAATGGTTTTGAATTGTGGTGCTGGAGAAGACTCTTGAGAATCCTTTGGACTGAAAGGAGATCAAGTCAGTCAATCCTAAAGGAAATTAACCCTGAATATTCACTGAAAGGACTGATGCTGAAGCTGAAGCTCTGATACTTTGGCCACCTGGTGTGAATAATTGACTCACTGGAAAATACCCTGATTCTGGGAAAGATTGAGGGCAGGAGGAGAAGGGGGCAGCAGAGGATGAAATGGTTGGATGGCATTACCCACTCAATGGACATGAATTTGAGCAAACTCCAGGAGACAGTGAAGGACAGGGAAGTCTGGCATGCTGCAATACACAGGGTTGCAGAGTCAGACATGACTTAGCCACTGAACAACAACTAATGCTACAACAATTATCAACTGATGCTAACTTCAAGAGAAACAAGATTATCACAATTGTAATGATAGCTTATAACTAAACGATTGGATTAATCATTCAGAAATGAATTTATGTGAATTTATTATGCATATACTATGTGGCAGGCATTGTTCTAGGTATGGAGAACAAGAACACTTTTCTTTCATAGAATTAACCTAGTTTATTTTGAGGAAAAATAATTGAAAAAAATGCAGACTCTTACAGACCATGGCATGATAATTTATAAATTCAATTTGGCTTTCCCTAAGCCCCCTTCTTACATTAGCAATAATATATAAGATTTTCCACCAATTAAATCTATCTAAAATCACTGAGTATTAAATTATGGCCTCAGGAGATATACGCATTAAGTAGTTAAATACAAAAGAAAGCATGGTTAAAAAGTAACAAAAATTTATTCCCAGTGGTGGTGTCAACTTTTCTACAAGGTTAATTAATCATTGCAAATGAGTGTAGCGGGAACAGGCTTCAGATTGATGTTGATGATTGTAAAGTTTCAACTTTGAAAATCCCAAGCAAATAACCTAATTTATTGGTCATAATCATAGTACATTCGTAATTAGTAAATTTTTAAGAGAACATATTAATTAAAAAGGAAAGCAAACTAAACACCTAACTTGCAAGTTTAAAATATTTATTATCTGAACATATGACTCCATATTGGACACAGTTCCCTGAATTAAATAATATATCTTGTAAGATTTTCAATAGATTTTTATTTTCTATTTCAGAAAAGCTATGGAAAAATGTATATCAAATTGTATGACCCAAAGTCCAACTTCATTTTTAAATGATGCACAAAATCTTAGTGCAAGATATTGGTCTTTTTGTTCTAAAACATTAAAAGAATAAAAATGGTAATTGAAATGGAAATATATATGGACTATCATTGATAATATTCCTCAGTGCAGACATATTTTTCTCCAATGTGTGTATTTGCGGTTAGTCGCTCAGTCATGTCCGACTCTTTGGGATCCCATGGACCATAGACCACCAGGTTTCTCTGTCCATGGGATTCTCCAGGCAAGTATACTGAAATGGGTTGCCATTTTCTTCTTCAGAGGCTCTTCCCAACCCAGGGATCGAACTAGAGTCTCCCAAATTGCAGGCAGATTCTTGACTGCTTGAGCCTCCAGGGAAGCTCGTTTTTCTTCAATAGTTCAATCTAATTAAATATTAATAAAAGTTATGTCATAACATCTGTAACCAGGTGGCTTTGATAATCAGGGATGAGCATCCCATTGATATATCTCACACATCACAAAAATCTAATAAATGAGATATTTCTTTTTAAATATCATGGGAATAAGTCAATTTAGTCAATTTTGTATTACTATGTACCTGATTCTGCAAGATATAGTGGCAAGAATAATATATTTAAAATTACAAGATGGGCTGTGAGTCCCTGACACTTCACATTTAACAGCTATAAAATATATATGATGAGACAATGATTATATTATAGTAATTCATGCTTTTTCTACTTGACATGGATCCTCATTTATTTATTTTTAATATATATATATATATAGTTTACCATCAAAAAATACATGTGAAACCCTTGTCCTATGCTGGATCTTGTGATGGGGCTGCAAAGATAAAAAAAATGTAGTCACTGAGTTCACCATGTTTATAGACCAGTGAGGAAGGTAGATAAAGAGAATCATGGCAGAGCTGGATAAGAGCTATGCTGAAAATTCTAAAAGAGCCCAAAACCCAAAGAGGCGCACTTAAAAATCAGACTTTGGAGGTGAAGGCATCGTGGAAGATCTTATAAAGGAAGCCCATGTTGCTCCAAGGGCTTGAGACTTTCCTTTAAATACCAGACTGTCTACTTGATATCTATACTCCTTTAGCTAGTGGATAACTCAAAGAGCAAGAGAGACTGCTCTTCCTGACTAATCCATACTACAGTCTTTTCCATCTTAAGAAACACACACATTTCCAATTAATTCATCTGAAAAGATTAGGTACCATTTTTTTCTATTTTCCTTCTATTTTATATTCAATTCAGTAGCATTTTGTTGTTGTGTTTAGTTGCTCAGTTGTGTCCGACTCTTTGTAACCCCATGGACTGCATCACAACAGGCTTCCCTGTCTTTCACCATCTCCCAGAGTTTGCTCAAACTTGCGTCCATTGACTCAGTGATGCCATCCAACCATCTCATCCTCTGTTGTCCCCTTCTCCTCTCACCTTCAATCTTTCCCAGCAACAGATCTTATCCAGTAGAGCTACAGTACCATATAGTTTAGACGCTAAGTCGTGTCCAACTCTTGGGACTCCATGGACTGTAGCCCTCCAGGCTTTTCTGTCCATAGGATTTAGCAGGCAAGAATATGGGAGTGGGTTGCTATTTCCTTCTCCAGGGGATCTTCCCAAACCAGGAATTGAAGCCAGGTCTCCTGCATTGCTGGTGGATTCTTTACCAACTGAGCTATGAGGGAAGGTGCAGTAGCATATAGTAGCTCTAAAAAATGGTTTGGATTTGATCACTCCTTAGCGTCCCTGGTAGCTCAGCTGGTGAAGAATCCGCCTGCAATGCAGGAGACCTCAGTTCAATTCCTAGGTTGGGAAGATCTGCTGGAGAAGAGATAGGCTACCCAGTCCAGTATTCTTGGGCTTCCCTTGTGGCACAGCTGGTAAAGAATCCCCCTGTAATATGAGAGACCTGGGTTTGATCCCTGGGTCGGGAAGATCCCCTGGAGAAGGAAATGGCAACCCACTCCAGTACTCTTGCCTGAAGAATCCCATGGAGGGAGAAGCCTGGTAGGCTACAGTCCATGGGGTCGCAAAGAGTCAGACACGACTAAGTGACTTCACTTTCAGTATTCCATTGACTATTTATATATGCTACAGATCCCCTGGAGAAGGGAAAGGCTACCCATTCCAGTATTCTGACCAGGAGAATTCCATGGGATGTATAGTCCATGAGGTTGCAAAGAGTCGGACATGACTGAGTGACTTTCACTTTTCACTTTCACGTCTTCTTTATCCATTCATCTATCAATGGATATTTAGGTTGTTTACACATTTGGGCTAGTGTAAATAATGATACAGTAAATACAGGGTTGCACATATATTTTCAAATCAGTGTTTTAATTTTTTCCAAATAAATACCCCAAAGTGGAATAGCTAGATCATATGGATGTTCTACTTTTAACTTCTTGAGGAAACTGTGTTTTGTTTTCTGTAGTGGCTGCACAAATTTACATTCCCACTAACAGTGTGGTTCTCTTTTCTCCACATCTTTCCCAGCACTTGTTAGATTTTGTCGTTTTGATAATAGTCATTCTCATAGGTATGAGGTAATACCTTATTGTGGTTTTGATATGCATTTATTTGCTAATTAGTGGTGTTGAATATCTTGTCATGTACCTGTTCCACATCTGTATGTCTTCTTTGAGAAAATATCTATATCCTTTGCCCATTTTTGATACAGATTTTTTTTATATTGAGTTGGGTTCTTTATATATATATATAGATAGATATTAATCCCTTATCAAATTTATGATTTACAATATTTTGTCCCATTTACTAGGTACCTTTTTATTTTGTTGAAGGTCTTTTTCTCTGTGGGGAAGTTTTTTGGTTACATTTAATCCCACTTGTTTAGTTTTTCTTTTGTTGCCATTGCTTTGATGTTAGATCCAAAAATTCCATGTTTAGACTGAAGTCAAGAAGCTTATCTTCAACACTTTCTTCTAGTTTTATGATTTCAGAACTTATAATCAAGTATTTAATACATTTTGAGTTGATTTTTGTATATAGTATAAGATAATGGTATAATTTTATTCATTAACATGCATCTGTCAAGATTTCCAATATCATTAATTGAAGAAACTATCATTTCCTTATTGTATATTTTCATTTTCTTAATAGTAAATGAATTGACCATATAAGTGTGGGTTTATTTCTGGGATCTCTAATCTGTTTCATTGATCTTTGTGTCCATTTTTATGCCACTATCATAATTTTTTTTTTTATTACTAGAGTTTTGCAAAATAGTTTAAAATCAGAGAGAAACCTCCTGGTAGCTTTGTTCGTGTATCTCAAGATTGGTTTGGATAATTGGGTCTTTTTGTGGTTTCATTTTGGAGAAGGCAATGGTTTCATTTAGATTAGAATTACTTGTTCTAGTTTTGTGAAAAATGCAATTAGAATTTTGATGAAGATTGCATTAAATCTGTAGATTGCTTTGGGTATAGGGAAATTTCAATGATTTTGATTCTTCCAATCCATGTATATGGAAGGTCTTTCTATTATTTTGTGTCTCCTTCAATTTCTTTCATAAATATATTATAGTTTTCAGTGTACAGGTATTTCATCTCTTTGGTTAAATTGATTCCTACATGTTATATTTTCTTTGATGCAATTTTAAATGATATTGTTTTCTTAATTTCTGTTTCTGAGATTTTGTTATCTGTATGTAGAAATGCAATGGATTTCTGTATACTAATATTGTATCCTACAGCTTTATTGAATTTATGGCAGAATATTTAGGGTTTTCTTTATATAGTACTATGTCATCTGAAAATGGTGATGATTTTAATTCTTTATTTCCAATTTGGATGTCTTTCTTTCTTTTTTTGCCTAATTGCTGCAATCTTATGGATGTTCCTCTATATGGAACTAGTTGATATTTTCTTGCTGCTTTTAAGATTCTCTCTTTATCTTTAACTTCTGACATTTTAATTACAATGTATCTTGGTGTGGATCTCTTTGAATTTATCTTCATTGGAACTCTCTTTGATTTCTGAACCTGGATGTCTGTCTCTTCCCTTAGTTAGGGTGGTTCTAAGGCAGCATACCTTCAAATAAGTTTTCTGAGACCCCTATAATGCAAATGTTAACATGCTAATATTGTCCCTTATGTCCCTTAAGTTATCTCTATTTTTAAAATAGCTTTTAATTTTATGTATTATTTATTTGCTGGATTATTTGGGTGACTTTCATTGCCCTGTCTTCCAGGTTACTGATCTGGTTTTCTGCTTCATCTAGTCTGATGGTGAACCCTGATAGATAGTTTTCAGTTCAGTTATTATATTCTTAAGCTCTGTGAATTTTCTTTGATTTTTTATTTTTAATTTGCTTGTTTATTAGTTGAAATTCTCACTCTGTCCATCTATTCTTCTTTCAAGTTGAGTAAGGGTCTTTATGATCATTGTTTTGTACCCTTTATCAGGTAAATTCTTATCTCAATTTCATTAAGGCTAACCCCTGGGGTTTTATCTTGTTCTTTCATTTGGAACATATTCTTCTATTTCCTCAATTAGCTTGTTTTTGTTCGCTTGTTTGTTTCTGAATGTTAAGTGAAACAGCTACCTTTTCCAGTCTTGAAAGAGTGGTGATGAAACTTATTATTCAATCTTGCCCAAGCTCTTGGTTGTCTGTCCCATCTTTGTCATCATATAAGCATACTGTCTTATTCTTGACAGGTCCCAGTTTTTGTGCCAACCCTTAAAGATATTCCAAAGGGAGAGATCTCAGAGAGCACCAAGTTTCAGGCTGATTGGAAGCCAGATCTTCAGACAGCAGCTTTTAAAATGTGCAATGCATGCATTCTGTGAGATTATTGTTGTAATCCCTTCTGGTTTCAAAGTGTGTTAGGTGTTAATTGCTCAGTCATATTTGACTTTCTGCAGCCCCAGGGACTGTAGCTCACCAGATTCCTCTGTCCATTAAATTCCCCAGGCATGAATACTGGAGTGGGTAGCCATTCCCTTCTCCAGGAGGTCTTCCCGACCCAAGGATGAAACCTAGTTCTCCTGCATTGCAGGCAGATTCTTTGCCATCTGAGCCACCAGGGAGGCCCTGTCTGGTCTCCAGACCAGGCAGTTTGGAAGTGTCCTCTTGGCAACAGTTGCAAAAATCTAGGCTCCAGACAAGTGTATAAGCTTCTTTCTTGGGAAGTACTGGTGGCCTTAGTGAGGCCAAAGTAGAGTGCAAAGTTGGCCTACATTCCCTGAGAGTGTCTTTGTGGCCTCTAGATGTGTGGTAAACCTAAAACCTGTCCCTCAGGCTGAAGCTCCAGGACAAGTAAATAGGCTCTTTTACATGAGAAGAATGGGGTGTGTGTCAGTCTTCTCTCTGTGCTGTGTCCTGGGTGTGGTAGCCTAAAAACTGTCTCTCTGATTGTTTCAGTCCTTTGTGACCCAGAAACACAAGCTCTTATGGCCCCCCGAGCCAGGATCGCGAGGGATATCCCCTCGTGTGGACTGCATATAACTGCTGGCTTTAGTAGGGTTGCGCAGGAGCCCAGGGCAGGCAGGACCAGGGGAAAAGACATGAGGAGGTCAAGTTCACTAGCCACAAGGGGAGCCCCATCTGAGAATGTGTGGGCTGGGCAAACCCACTGACTACAGTGGAGCCACAAGAGGGTGTGTGAGTCTGGCAAACTCGCCCACTTCAGCAGGATCTCAGTGGAGCCTGGGACCAGGACAAGCATACTGGCTATGAGATCATGGAAAAGCAAGGGAGCCAGGCAAGTGCATCCCCCCACAGGGTAGGGGGAATGCAAAAATGGTGTCTATCAGTACCAGCACTACCTAGGTGAAAGGAGGGTGAGAAAATGACGTCCACTATTGTCTCCATTCTAGAAGAAGAGAATATTAAATTTCCTACCTCCTTCACAGCAAGGAGCAACTATAACACATAAGTACAGCCTTTAAAATGAAAGCTATAGTCTGCTAGGGGTGTCTCTGCCCTCCATTCCTATTTCTTAGGAAAATAATACAAATATACATATACAGCAGAAAGGAATGAGAACTAATTCTGAGTTCAAAATAAACTGTGTATCTTTGAAGGCAGATGGTTAAGTAGATTGGACTAGAAAAATGTTTATTCAAGGACCAGGATTGAATGTGAGCCTTAAGAGATGTGGGATGAGAAAAGGATGAAAGGAACTTAGAAGTGTTAAATCTTTGCTTTTATTTCTGTTAGAGGATAGAGGCTTATCAGAAGGAACAATGCTTAATTAAAAAACAAACAAATACATGTTGGCAAAATCAATACAATATTGTAAAGTAATTGACCTGCAATTAAAATAAATAAATTTATATAAAAAATAAAAACCAAACAAACAGATGGCAACATATATTTGAAACTATTGATGGTTTTGAACTGTGCTGTTGGTGGAGACTCTTGAGAGTCCCTTGGACTGCAAGGAGATCCAACCAGTCCATCCTAAAGGAAGTCAGTCCTGAATATTCATTGGAAGGACTGATGCTGAAGCTGAAACTCCAATACTTTGGCCACCAGATATGAAGCACTGACTCATTTGAAAACACCCTGATGCTGGGAAAGATTGAAGGAGGGAGGGGAAGGGGAAAACAGAGGAGGAGATGGTTGGATGGCATCACTGATTCAATGGGCATAAGTTTGAGTAAACTCTGGGAGTTGGTGATGGACAGGGAGGCCTGGCATGCTGCAGTCCATGGGGTCACAGAGTCAGACACAATTGAGTAACTAAACTGAACTGAACTGAACTGAAAGATTTGAGGACACATACTTCTATTTGTTACGGAATGTCCCACTAGAGAAAACTTCTCTGTTGAAGTCTCCCTCTAGTTTCTGATCTTTTGAATTTTTGTCCCTTGCATACACTGTCATTGTTTGGGTCCCCTAAAAGCAGAATTTGGTCCAAGGATTTGAGTGCAGATAGTTTATTTGAGAGGTGATCTCAGGGAGCTGGAAAGAGGCTGTGGGGAGACTGAGAGCAGGAAGAATGTCTAATAAAAGGGGTGTTTCTGCTGTAGGCAGGGGGTGCTTAATTCTACAAGAACCTCTGAACAATCAGTACATCCCAGAATTTCTACCCAAAGGACAGACAGCTGGGACAATTTATCCTTTGGCCTTTATCCTGTGTTGTTTGAGGGTTACCTCAGGAAATCAACAAATCTGCTTTTCTGGGCAGCACTTTTTCACAAGTTCACTGATACCAGAGCTTCAGCAAAGGCACTTTTTCTAATGCAGAAAGTGGCAAGATTAGTATTAGAAGTGGGGTTTTGGTGCACTATGCACATAGGCTCATGCAGAACTGTTCATCGCTGTGGGTAAATTCAGCTCTAGGCTGAGAGGTATGCTATAAAGGACCAGCAACATTTGCTCCAGGCATCAGTCCTTACCCTTGGGATATTACTACACTCCTCTTCTATGTTCCGGTTCCTGATACTGCCTAACTCATGAGCAGTTCTGAAAAGTATTCTGCCTTCCCACATGTGGCCTCATTAAGGGCTTTCCAGGTGGCCCTAGTGGTAAAGAACTCACCTGCCAATATAGGAGATGCTGGTTCAATCCCTGGGTCAGGAAGATCCTCTGAAGGAAATGACAACCACTCCAGTACTCTTGCCTGGAAAATCCCATGGACAGAGGAGCCTAGTGGGCTACAATCCATGGGTTCACAAAAGGGATGGACACAACTGGTTGCTCAGTCACTAAGTCATGTCCAACTGTTGTGACCCCAAGGACTTCAGCACTCCAGGTTCCTCTGTCTTTCACTATCTCCTCAGACTCACTATTTCACTCAAACTCATGTCCATTGAATGGGGGATGCCATCCAACCATCTCATCCTCTGTTGCCTTCTTCTCCTCATGCCTTCAAACTTTCCCAGCATCAGGGTCTTTTCCAAAGAGTCAGCTCTTCCCATCAGGTAGCCAGAGTACTGGAGCTTCAGCTTCAGCATAAGTCCTTCTGATGCATATTCAGGGTTGATTTCCTTTAAGATTGACTGGTTTGATCTCCTAGTAGTCCAAGGGACTCTCAGGAGTCTTCTTCAGCACCACAATTTGAAAGCATCAATTCTTCAGTGTTCAGTGTACTTTATGGTCCAACTCCAACATTCATACATGACTACTGAAAAAAAACAACAATTACACTATCCTGGCTCTGTGTTTATCTCCACCCTACCACCACTACTCTTGGGCTACTCCACCTTCACAGCAAATCTTAGATGGTGCTATTAAAGTTTAGATCTGGTAACTCTGATGTCATTGAGATTTGTCTTTGAGTCCAATCCCTCACATCCCCCCTGGAATTCCTTCCCCTATGACAGATGTCTATCTGTACTCTGTCTTGAACATCCCAATTAGAGTGACTTCATGGCTTCTCTTGCAGTCTGTTCCATTGCTTAACAGCTCCCAGGGGTCTAACATTTCCCCTGATATTTACCTGCAATATTCCTCATTGCAGCTTGCAGCTTGTTAATTCTCCTTCTGGCCTTATTGACTAATAAAAAGATTGATTCCTGCCCTTCTTACAGTATCTTTTTATGGATGTGTCGGCAGAATGATGGCTGCCTTCAGAGGCCCTTCTTCAAGACTGAGCCGTTCCAGTTCTATTAACCTCCCCATGAAGGTCTTGCTCTCCAAGTCTGGGACTAATAGTGTCTCTCTTCTCTCAACAGTGTCAATTAGCCTATGTCCTCGGATCACTTTTAGTGTCCAAAAGGGAACCCAGAGCTGGAGAGGCAGCCAATTCTAGACAGAGATAGGCATGATGCTATTGAAATTCACTTGCTCCTTTTGCAAAATGATATCTTCATAATTTTATTCCCTAAGGCAGACAGCCAAGATTTTTCCTTTTCAATGTCCTTTCTATGAACTTGGAATTATGGATGGTGGGAGCTGATTTAGACTCTGTGGGTCATCTTCCTGATTTGGAAGGAAGAAAATTATGACATGGAGGAGAGGAGGCGAGTACTCAAGGCCACACGGTGACTCAGTGATGGGGTGAAGATGAGGATCAGCTCTGGAGGCTTCCAAGCCAGTACTCCTTTCAATGCAACCTGAAGACCTCTCAAGAAGTGGCATGCCTGGCTCTACCAAAAGGAAGTATGGTGTCAGTGGAGTTCAGAGGTACATGGAAAAGAGAATGCTGAAGAAGGATGAGGACTTGGATGTGACTACCGGAGTTGGCAGTGGAGGATCGCATTGGTGGAATGAAGAGCACTTTTTGGTGTTGATTTGAGAAGATAAAGAGTATTAGCAGAAAGTTATGCAGACTTCTGAGAGGGCTTTTTGAGACAGTGTTTTAAGCTGATGATGCAATATTATATAATGGTTAAGAAACCAGACTTTGAAATAGACAGTTCATGATTTGATCCCATGGACTGCCATCTTCAAGGATGCACCTAAATTCTCAGATCCTGTTTGCTCATCCATAAAATAATAATAACAAAATAAAAATAATGTTATATTAAGTATATATAACAGAGTAAAACTATATGTTTACTTTTAATATGTTGCATATATGATAGTACATATGACATATGTAACCTGTATTTATGATATAAAATATAATACAAATTAAAGTTAATAATGGAATCCACTTCCTAGGGCTAATGAGGTAGTTGTACAATAGTAACTCTTAAAATTCTCAATTTTGTGTCTGGTGCACGGGTAAATGCTCAACAAATTATTAGTTGCAGTTACTGGCATGTATTGGTCTTTTTATATTTGTCATCTTCACTATCACCATTATTTCAATATAGCTAATAACTTTGATCTCGTTTCTGGATTTTTCTACATGGCCACCTATCTTTTCACTTTTAGCCGAACATATTTCCCCCACCCCTTCCCCCCCATTTCACAAAAAATAAGCAAACAAACAAAAAAAAACCAACAGATCATCAGATGTGAAATGATTCACTTTGCTGTCCTGGTTGCTACAGCTAAGTAACTTCGGTCGTGTCCGACTCTGTGCAACCCCATAGATGGCAGCCCACCAGGCTCCCCCGTCCCTGGGATTCTCCAGGCAAGAACACTGGAGTGGGTTGTCATTTCCTTCTCTAATGCATGAAAGTGAAAAATGAAAGTCAAGTTGCTCAGTTGTGTCTGACTCTTCACGACCCCATGGACTGCAGCCTACCAGGCTCCTCCGTCCATGGGATTTTCTAGGCAAGAATACTGCAGTGGGGTGCCATTGCCTTCTCCATTGCTGTTCTTACCAATGACAAATTTACTAATTCACATACATGTTTTAACTTAAAAAGTTCCATCCAAGGTTAACTCATTTGATTTAACTCTTCAGTCTGAGTCCTCCTTTTATGGCAGTCCTTTGCATCATTATAGCGTCTCTCTTCAGTGTATCATCCTACTGTGAGCTATCTTTCTCTTCAGAACATATTTTTCTGAGATCTTTTGTAATGTGAATAGGCTGAGGATGTCATAAATTTTCAAATCCTGGTCTCTACCTCTCTCTCTTTTTTTTTTTTTTTGGCTTATAAGTTTCTCCCCCAACTAGTGTTTTTTCTCTTCAATTCCACTGTAAACACCAGGAAGAAACTAGACAAGACCTTCAACATATTACTGGAAATCTCCTTAGCTGAACACCCAGACTCTTCATTTCATCAATTACAAGTCCTGCTTTCCACACAGCAGTAGAACATAATATCATTGAGGTGGGTTTTATTTATTTTTTTTTTTGCCCCACGTAACAAGGAGTGCCTTTTTTCAGTTTCCAATAACACAATCCTCACTGTATTTTTATAATGGTTTTAATTTTCATATTTCAACCAATCGTATGCTTTAGGAAACCTAGGTCACTTCTGTCAGACATCTCAAGCTTCTTACAGCATCTGCCCGCATGCGTGCGTGCTGTCACTTCAGCTGTGCCTGACTCCATGTGACCCCATGGACTGTAGCCCACCAGCCTCCTCTGACCACGTGATTTCCCAGCAAGACTACTGCAGTGGTTTGCCATGCCCTCCTGCAGGGGCTCTTCCTGACCCAAGGATGGAACCCACATCTCTTGTGTCTTCTGCATTGCAGGTCAGTTCTTTACCAGTGACCACCAGTTCAGTTCAGTTCAGTTCAGTCGCTCAGTTGTGTCCGACTCTCTGCGACTGTATGGACTGCAGCACGCCAGGCCTCCCTGTCCATCATCAATGTACCTATTTCCACATTAATAGATATTTGTTACAGTAATGCCCCACGTTTTTTTTTTGTCGAAGTATGTATTAGTCTGTGTGTGTGGCTGCTATAACAAATTGCAACAGACTTGATAGCTTACAACAACAGAAATGTATTCCCTCACAGTTGTGGGTGTCAGAAGTATGAAATCCACAGCACTGAACCCACACCAAGGTGCCACTGGAAGAGCCTTCCCTCCTTGAGTAATTTGTTTCTTGTCTCTTTCATTTCCTGTTGGATCCATCATCCCTGCCCTGTGGCTGCATCTCTTCAATTTCTGCTTTTATGATCACATGGCCTTTTCCTCTTCTGTACGTAACATCTCTCTGCCTCTCTCTTATAAAGACATTTGTGATCACATTGAGAATCTACCCAAATAATTCATGATACTTTCTCAAAGATCTTTAGTTAATCACACCTGCAAAGATGCTTTTTCCAGTTAAGGTAACATTTAGAAGTTCCAGGAATTACAACTTGATGCCTTTGGGACAATTATTTAGCCTACTTTAACATCAGTACCCACCTGTAGGGGATACAACTTTTTCAGTGTTTGCAGTATTTTTTTTAAATTAAGTTGAAATAAATGCATACAAAATAGTAAGACAACCATTGACAAGAACAAGAAAGTTGCTAAGCTCTGTGGTCCCACAGAGTTGGACACGACTGAAGTGACTTAGCAGTAGCAGTAGCAGTGGTAGACTTCAGACAAGCATGATCTCATTTGATCCTCAGAATGGTATATCATCATAATCCATTTCATGGTTAAAGAAAAAGACTGATAAGTCATATAACTCATACGTACTGGACCAGGAATGACATTGATATTTGTCCAATTCTAAAGCCTGAGTTCTCCTCTACCTAATCTACTCTCTATGCTTATTGGTATTAGGGCCTTTTAGAGATATGTCATCCACTGAGTAAATAAAGAAGACTTAGATGTGTAAGTCTAAAGAATGATGAGCATTTTGCATTTAGCTTCTTTCAACAGGGGCACTGCTATCATTCATCCTTGGCAGTTCGTTATACATGTGTGGCTGTGGGCGTGCTTTCAGCTGACCACACTGGTCATTGGGCTGTGACCACACAATTCACAGAAGGAGTTAGAAGCTCAAAGATGACTTCATACATAAAGGGGCTTCTCAGAAATATTCTCAGTGGCCACACCCTATCTATCTTCCCAAGTTTAATGGGCTGAATTTGGAAATATCTTGGTCTGGCTCTAGCCTTCCATTTTTGCTTAACCATCCACTTTTCCCATCCTAGTTGTCCTGAAAAACAGGACACACAGCTTGCTTACATCTAGATGGAAAGGTAAAACATGCTCATATGCAACAAAAACGCAGATAGAATGTGTCAAGTGTACCGAGGTAGAGGTGAAGTGCAGGGTTTGCAGAAGGAGCAGATTCTTTGGGTAGCTTTCAGAAATGAAAGTCGCTCAGTCATGTCCAGCTCTTTGTGATTTCATGGACTGTACAGTCCATGGACCTCTCCAGGCAAGAATACTGGAGTGGGTAGCCTTTCTTTCCTCCAGGCATCTTCCCAACCCAGGGAGAGAACCCAGGCCACCCTCATTGCAGGCAGATTCTTTACCAGCTGAGCCACCAGGGAAGCTCAGCTTTCAGAAGGAAGTGGTGTTTATGGTTGGCTCCCAAATAAAAGTTAGATTTGGCTGCCTGATGATTGTAAGAGATGAGAAGAGAAAAAGGCATTTTGGGTAAGTTGAAGGGCAACAATGCATATTATCTTGAACAGAACAGCACATGATTTCATTTGACTTAAGAAAAATATCAGGAAATCAGGAAGGAAATCAGTCCAGAGTGTTCATTGGAAGGACTGATGTTGAAGCTGAAACTCAAATACTTTGGCCACCTGGTGTGAAGAACTGACTTATTTGAAAAAACCTTGATGCTGGGAAAGACTGAAGATGGGAGGAGAAGGGGATGACAGAGGATGAGATGGTTGGATGGCATCACCGACTCAATGGACATGAGTTTGGGTAAACTCTGGGAGTTGGTGATGGACAGGGAGACCTGGCCTGCTGTGGTTCATGGGGTTGCAAAGAGTCAGACACGACTGAGCGACTGAACTGAACTGAAGTAAAATATCAGAAAACGAAGACGGGAGAGTTGAGATTAAATGTGTAGGCCTGGCATTGTCAGGTTGACTTTTGGATTTTGCACTTCATTGTGCTTGAAAAGTGGATCCATTTAAGAATAAAGGACAGAATAGTCACATCATCAAGGAGATATTTGTAGCACAATAATAATCTGACAGCTGTTGATGGAATGGGTTATATGGGAAGACACTACAGGTAAGGGCACAGTTTAAGAAGTCTTGGTAATGGTTTCTGAAGGAGATAAAGATGACTTGAAATAAGGCAGCAGAAAAAAGGAGAGAGACAAGGAAGTGAAGACTAAGAATACAGTATAAGTAAACCCCAGAGAATATGAACTTATTAATTATATGAATTATTAATTATATGAATTAAAGGGACAGGAGTCCAGGATTCTAGTTTAGTTAATTGGAAACATAGCTGAGCCAGGTTAAGGTTCTTCACAAGTGACAAGGCACGAACTGGCTCACTTTAGGAAAATGTATTTTTAAAAGATATTTATTTAAAGCATTTGTAGGATTTCAGTATGACTCCTAGATTTAAATGACACAGTACAATGAGGCCTGAGAAAGGACAGAATTGAGAAAACTCTAGAATTTAGTCGAGGGTGAGAAAATCAAGGATGAAGAGGCAGGTAGAGGAGGGTGATTGGGTTAAAGCTAGAAGGTTCTAGTGTATAGAACAGGTGTGCTAGACCTGATAGATTGTTTGGAATCAGAAAAGCTGGCAAAGAGACACGTGATAGTAAAAGAGAAACACAAAGAGTAGAGTCAAGAGATAAGGAGGTGAATATCAGCATTAGATGAGATAAAGAGATCAGAAGCCGAGGAAACAGAACTGACTGTGTGTGATGAGTTGAATGGGAGGTGATCAAGAACCAAGATCCTGGATGCTGAGGGGTTTCTATAGGAATATTTCAATGTCCTGTGGTTCTGTGAGATAGAGAGATGGACACACAGAAAGGATGTCAGTCATGATTCTTTTGATTAAAACAACACAAGCTTACTAAATTAGTCAAAGAAGGTGGATTGGCTTATGTGGCTGGAAGTTATTCAGGGGCGAAGATGATCTGAGGAAAATGCTCTCCTCTTTCTTTCCCTCTTGTCTCTGCTTTATTCTCTTCTCAGGTAGTCTGTCTCCTTGTGGCATTAAAGGTGACTCTGTAAGCTCCAGATTTTCTTGGTTCTTTCTCTGTGTAGTCTTAGAGGTTACAATCAGGGCTTTTCAAATTGTTGTGCAAAACTGGATCTGCCTTAGTCATGTTACCATTCTTGAATCAGTGCTGTGGCCAGAGAAACAGGTATACTCTGGGTGGCCAGGTCTGGTTTAGAGATCCATAAGTGAAGTGGGGAATGATTAACTTCAAGAATGAAGAGTAGGAGAGAGGAGCCTGCCCAGAGAAGAGTAGAGAGATAGGTAGATAGATGACAGGTAAGAGGTAAAGAGATTCATATACAAATGGGATGATAGAATGAAGGAAATAGATAAAGCAGTATGGAAATGCTTATAAAGTGATTAGTTGGGAATTTGATTGTGCTAAAGTAATTCATGAGTAATGTATGACAAGAAAGTTAAGCCCTATCTCCAAATTTCCTGAATGACTGGCAAAAGTATTTGGTTTTATTATTCAAGCAATAAAGAACCAATGAATAGGCAGAGATGATGTGCAATAGGTTAGCTAAAAAGATGGTCATCAGTAATTTGTCCCCTTCATAAGTATGCCTGCTACTCTTCCCATGAAAAGGTAGAGTCCACATCCCCACCACCTGAATCCACCTGCCTTTGGAATTTGCGCTAATCAATATAGTGTGGTGGAAATGAAGTTCTGGGACATCTAAGCATAGGTCTTGGAAGTACTTGTATTTTTCAGCTTTGCATGAAGGGAGAACCACATGCTATGAAAAGTGATCCAGGCTTTCCTGCTGGAGAAAGAAAGACTAGGAGAAGGGGAAACAAGGCATTTCTCCCAACATCCAGCTCCCTAACTAAAGATATAAGGGCAGCTGTCTTGAATCTTCCAGTCACAGTAAAGTCACTTGAGGTAACATCTTGAAAAGGGAGAACTCAGATTTCCCAGGCAGTCCCAAGCCATTTGAACCATCCTAGCTAAAGCCCCAGTCAACACAGAGCAGAGATGAGCCTTCTTGCTGAGTTCTGCTTGAATTCCTGGCTCAGAATGGTACAATATACAAATAAAGTGGCTGTGGTTTCAAGTTATTAAGTTTAGAAGTAGTTTTGTTACAGAGCAATAGATAAATGTGGTATCACATGAATAAAAACAATCTGCACAGCTTAATTGATTAGAATGGGAGAGAATGAAGGTAGGGTAACAATAGCTTTTATTGTCATTACCAAATATAAGGTGATAAAATCTTGAACAGGGGTTCTGTTCTGTTCAGTTGCTCAGTTGTGTATGACTCTTTGTGACCCCATGGACTGCAGCATGCTAGGTTTCCCTGTCTTTAACCCTCTCTTGGAGTTTGCTCAAATTAAAATGCATTGAGCCGGTAATGCTATCTAACCGTCGCATTCTCTATCCCTCCATTCTCCTTTTGCCTTCGATCTTTCCAGGCATCAGGGTCTTTTCCAATGAGTTGGCTCTTTGTATTAGGTAACCAAATATTGGTGCTTCAGCATCAGTCCTTCCAATGAATATTCAGGGTGTATTTCCCTTAGGATTGAATGTTTTTGTCTCCTTGAAGTCCATGAACTGGGGTAATATGGAAAAGTGAACTGAATGACCTTAGTTCATTTTTCTCTCTTGCTTGTGAATCTTTAACTAGGCTCCTCTTACCCATTTCTGGATTTCTAGCACCACAGCATGTTATCTGGGAGACAGTAGGTAAACTATACAGATAGTTGAACAGATTAATTAATAAAATTTGTTTTACTTTTCTCTGTTTTACCTTGCATCAACCTCTGATTGAGGAGAACACAAAAGCAAAGGCTAAGCACAAGTGCATGTACACATACACTTACATTCTCTTTAAGGGCACTGATTATTCTTGCAAACATTTTAGTAGGAATTAAAGTGTAGGCACAATGTTCATCACAGTACTGTTTATAATAGCCAGGACATGGAAACAACCTAGATGTCCATCAGCAGATGAATGGATAAGAAAGCTGTGGTACATATACACAATGGAGTATTACTCAGCCGTTAAAAAGAATTCATTTGAATCAGTTCTGATGAGATGGATGAAACTGGAGCCGATTATACAGAGTGAAGTAAACCAGAAAGAAAAACACCAATACAGTATACTAACACATATATGTGGAATTTAGAAAGATGGCAATGACGACCCTGTATGCAAGACAGGAAAAAAGACACAGCTGTGTGTAATGGACTTTTGGACTCAGAGGGAGAGGGAGAGGGTGGGATGATTTGGGAGAATGGCATTCTATCATGTATACTATCATGTAAGAATTGAATCGCCAGTCTATGTCTGATGCAGGATACAGCATGCTTGGGGCTGGTGCATGGGGATGACCCACAGAGATGTTATGGGGAGGGAGGTGGGAGGGGGGTTCATGTTTGGGAACACATGTAAGAATTAAAGATTTTAAAATTAAAAAATAAATAAATAAAATAAAATAAAAAGGAAAAAAAAATAAAGTGTAGGCAAACATAAGTATTAGTAGCCAGATAAGTGGACTATTTATCACTGAACTGTAGGGGCACTGGTGGAAGAATTTCGATCTGTGTCCGTAAATCTGGTCACCATTAATTAGATATGTGACTTCAGATAAGTGACTTAACCTCTCTCTGTGCCTCATAGGCATGATGATTCTCTTTGGTAGGATTTTTGATGGAATTAAATGAAATACACAGGTGAATAAATAGCACCAATTGGTGGCACCCAAAATATATTAGTTGGTGGCCCAGTGGTAAAGAATCTGCCTACAAGATCAGGAGACGTGGGTTTGATCCCTGGGTTGGGAACCAAGGAGAAGGAAACGGCAACCCACTCCAGTAGTCTTCCCTGAAAAATCCCATGGACAGAGGAGCCTGGTGTGCTGTAGTCCATGGGGTCACAAAGAGTCAGACACGACTGAGTGACTGAGTGCGCGTGCATACACACACACACACACACACACACACACACAATATATTAGTAGAATGAAATGAAGATTTAAAAATTATATTTGGTATCCCTCTTTTGGTAATTACATTGCTGATATATTCTTTCATTAAGCTATTTATTTTTTACTTAGCTTTCCTCCCCTATGTGAGGAAGTAAGTAAAGAAACCCATTTTTAATTAATTCTTCGGACCCTATTTCCATGGCTGCCTTAAGTAGCTGAGTAGAATCTTAGACATGTGAAATAATGACCCAATTTAAGTTGCTGTATTTTTGCAAAGCACTGGAAAAGAGGAAAGCACTTCAAAGTAATTAACATGAACATGCTCAATTACGTTTCTGTATAGCATGCCAACACTGCTGCCTGGAAATTCTGAAATTACGAATCTCAGAATTCCCAACAGCTAGCACAATGAGGTCCTAAGGTAGCCCCCCTCTCTTCTCTCAAGATGGTCTTTTAGAAAATTATTAAGTATTAAAAGGTTAAAAACTAAGAAAACAGTAGCAAAGAGGGGTAAAAAAGCTCTCCCATCAGGCCAATGGGTGGAAGGGTAGGGTCACTGAATGTAGCCTTATTTCTGCTGGCCATGTTTCTTTCCTACCCAAGCTCCAAAGTAAGCGGACTGTGTAAGCGGGAATGAAATACACAACCCCCTTGTGACTGTGAGCAGCAAAGCATTCTCCGTTTGTGGTTTTCTTCAAATGAGGCTGCTTGGAATATGTGTTTGAAAACAGTGAGACTCTTTATTAATCAAGCACTTCACTTGCCCTGCCAGCATAACGTTTCATTGATGTCAAAACTCCCTTAAAAATGGTTTTGGAGCCACTTCTTGTACACAGACTTCAACAGAAGAAATATTTTTGGAATTGTAAATAGAATAATTGAGGCAAATATTTGCCCATTTGGAAAGCTTCTGTAATGGTTTTAATTTTCAGTTGCATTTTAAATATGTAGATCTGGGCCTCGGTGCTAGGTACAAGCAGCAAGAATGAAGCACACCCCAAGATTGGACTTCCCTCTGATAGAGAGCTAAGTTGTAAAATGGAGTGACAAATGGGTCAAAGGAGAGATACAAAAGATTGTTTTGTGAAGATAGATTTCAGCTGGGTTCAAGCAATAATTAAGCAGGTTAATCTATCAAAAAAAAAAAATGCCCATCAGAAAGGGGCCTCTGTGCAGAAGCTAAGCAAAATGACAGTCACGGAGATAAGCCTTAAGGATGACTTTACAAGAGGTACACTCAATAGAGGATACTCAGATCCCAAGACAACCTACCAGGACCTAGGAGCAGAGCCATCCTAATTATGTAGACAGTCACATCAGAGTACTACTGCCATATAAGCTAAGATATTTGAATTGTATGAGAAATACTCCCATTCTGATTCCATGTACTTGACAATGTTCTCCTATGAATATCTTGTCAGGAGGCAATATGCATCTAGGTTACTTTGGGATTCCAAAATGAATTATGGTGGAACATCTTCCTAGAGGTGAACAGAGGGGCATCTCATGTCCCTGAGCTCAACAGTGTGTCCATACCCAAAGAGACAGATGGAGTCTCTGTGTGTTGGCAAGTCAGAATTCTAGGCCTGAAGATTGATAGCTAGAGTTTGGGTGCTGGTAAGTCCATACTGGTGACTGATTCTCTGCAAAGAGAATGGGGATTGCATTCTTCTCTGCAAAGGAGGTGGGGGTTGATTTTCATGATGTTTTCTTCCACGAAGTGTAACCTTGAGCAATTTAACCTCTTCGAGATTTATATTTCTCTTACCATGAGAAAGAGGGGCTCATTTTTCAAGTTTTGTGTGGGTTTTTGAGATCTGATATATTCTTAAAGCCCCTTTCTGCTCTGAAGTTTTATGATGCTTTACACGAATATCTTTAGGATGTTTACCAGCCCCTGACCTGCTCTGACAACAGTCCCCCTCTCATTCGCACAGGTGATTCCTGTAGCCATATTCACTTTTTTGACTTCCTCTGTCTATAGATGGGGCCACCTCACTCAGTTTCTTTCATCCAGAACTCTTGCATGGACTACAATGGCTCTAATCAAACTCTATGGAATATATTACCTGGTGGGATGTGTGGTCAGGGGTGCCTGCTTCATAGTTACATACAAGGCTTATTCAAGGGAAATATGCAAGAAATGACTCATTGAAAAAGACTCTGATACTGGAAAAGATTAAAGGCAAAAGAAGAGGGTGGCAGAAGATGAGATGGTTCGATAGCATCACTGACTCAATGGATATGAATTTGAGCAGATTCTGGGAGAGAGTGGAGGATAGAGGAGCCTGGTGTGCTGCAATCTATGGAGCTGCAAAAGTCAGACATGACTGAATGAATGAAGACATATGCAAAGGATTCCCAGGTGGCACAGTGATAATCGTCCTACCAATGCAACACAAGAGATGTGGGTTTGATCCCTGGGTCAGCAAGATTCCCTGAGATAGGAAATAGCAACCCACTCCAGAAATGTTGCCTGGAAAATTCCATGGATGGAGGAGCCTGGCAGGCTATAGTCTGTGGGGTCACAAAGAGTTGGACATGACTGAGTGACTGAGCACAGCATCAGCCATATGAAAAGAGAAATGAGTAAATCAAGACGAAGAGATTTGTAAAAAGTCAGCCACCACCACCAACAAACTATATGGTGTCAGAATGAGGGAGATGGAGAGATTAGGGGTCTTGAGCCTAAAAATTTCCCTTTTATTGACCTGAGGCCCAGTTCTCTGCCCTTATTTTCCATAAGACATGGCTGCTATTTTTTCCAATAATCCCAACCATCTCCCAACCCTGATGAAATATAGTTATTTTGAATGGGTTTTTGTTACGTGACAAACAACACATTTCGACCTTCAATTGCAAGGGGCAAAGCAAAGATCATACTCTCTGTGTAGCAGCTCCTAGAGGGAGGACAGGTCATCAGCTTGTGGAAAAGAGCTGGTAACTCATCTCTCCTTCCTGGGAAGACAGGAGACTTACTTTCAGACTCTGCTCCCCAGAAGTCATCTCTCTTCAAACGCATTTCTGAGGAGTTGCTGAAAAACCCAAGTGTTGGGCTCTTGGTGCCTTTGAAAAAGGCCAGTGTTGCTCTAACAGGTACAGCTGAAGCTTCCTCCTCATGCCAGACACATTTATTGTTTTTCTTTCAGCAAACACTTCACACCGGGATGGGGAAATGGGCTCTCCTCCTGATGCTTGTTCAGGTGTGTTTTTGCAGAGGCAGACACTCTGGGCCTGGCTGTGGCTTGATGAAGTGATGACACCAAGCTCCCTCAATTGTCAGGGCCATCTCAGGAGAGCCTGAGGCCCAGGGCTTTGTGTGGAATGGGATGAATTTGTGGCAGAAGGTTCTGTGGAGCCCCAGGCCCAGCATTGTCCTATCTTGGGCTGCAGGAGAGAAAGTCCTTCACGAGAGTAGCAAACTCTGTCTTTCCAAGCTTTCCCCGATCAACCTGGTGGGGACCTTGTTTCAGATCTTCCCTTCAGACATATCTGTACAGGGACAACCTGGTGAGATGGAGCAAGGACTGGAGAGAAAGCCTGGGAACAAGTTTGAGGACCATAATTTTAAGGGGAATCTGACCATAAGCAAGCTAATTAGTACCTGTCAGTTTCAAAAGCCTCATCTATAAACTACCAGTGTTTTGGAGAGGATCAAGTAAGATAATGGGAAGAAAAAAAAGTTATAAATTAAGACTGTATAATATTCTTCAGATATTCTTTTAATTACTCTAATTTCATCTATTAGTAAATTATCCAGAACTGATTTTCTGCTGGAGAATAAGAAGTTGCTTTGCTGAATCATTGTTGCTTCATAAGTTCAGTTCAGTTCAGTCATTCAATTGTGTCTGACTCTTTGGACCCCATGGGCTGCAGGAGGCCAGGCTTCCCTGTCCATCACCAACTCCTGGAACTTGCTCAAACTCATATCCATTGAGTTGGTGATGCCATCCAACTATCTCATCCTCTGTCGTCCACTTCTCCTCCTGCCTTCAATCTTTCCCAGCATTGGGGTCTTTTGCAATGAGTCAGTTCTTCGCATCAAGTGGCCAAAGCATGGGGTTTCAGCTTCAGCATCAGTCCTTCCAGTAAATATTCAGGGCTGATTTCCTTTAGGATGGACTGGTTGGATCTCCTTGCTGTCCAAGGGACTCTCAAGAGCCTTCTCCAGCACTACAGTTCAAGAGCATCAACACTTTGGCTTTCATCTTTCTTTTTACTCCAACTCTCACATCCATGCATGACTAGTGGAAAAACCATAGCTTTGACTAGATGGACTTTTGTCAGTAAAGTAATGTCTCTGCTTTTTATTGTACTGTCTAGGTTGGTCATAGTTCTTCCTAGGAGCAAGCATCCTTTAATTTCATGGCTACAGTCAAAATCTGCAGTGATTTTGGAGCCAAGGGAGAGTGAAAAACCTGTTTCATAAGGATTTTGTCTTTTTTTTTCTTTTTTTAAATTTTATTTCACTTTTTTCATTGTATTTTTTTAAAATATAAATTTATTTATTTTAATTGGTGGTTAATTACTTTACAATATTGTATTGGTTTTGCCATACATCGACATGAATCTGCCACAGGTATACCCGTGTTCCCCATCCTGAACCCCCCTCCCTCCTCCCTCCCCGTACCATCCCTCTGGGTCGTCTCAGTGCACCAGCCCCAGGCATCCAGTATCATGCATCGAACCTGGACTGGCAATTCATTTCATATAAGATATTATACATGTTTCAATGCCATTCTCCCAAATCATCCCACCCTTGCCCTCTCCCACAGAGTCTAAAAGACTGTCCTATACATCTGTGTCTCTTTTGCTGTCTCACATACAGGGTTATCGTTACCATCTTTCTAAATTCCACATATATGCGTTGGTATACTATATTGGCGTTTGTGATAACTTATGGATCTGACCTTATTATATACCTTTTGAGGGTACATCTCCTTCCTAAATTCTAATGCAATGTAGATGCTAGGATGAGATAATAATAAATGCTATTATTCGTAGGATTTTATTAGATATTAGATAAAATGCATATATTATTTCTAATCCTCCCAGCAGCCCTTTGAAGTAGGTGTTTTTGTTATCCATATTTATTTTTAATTAGAAAAGAAAAACAAGTCACAGATCAGGTGAGTAACTGGTTTTGAGTCACATGGATACCAAATAACAGAGATTAGGCTTAAGCTGAAGCTCCAGTATTTTGATCATCAGATGTGAATAGATGTCGCACTGGAAAAGTCACTGATGCTGGGAAATATCTAGGAAAGAAGAGGGTGTCAGAGGATGAGATGGCTGGATGGCATCACCAATGCAATGGACCTGAACTTGAACAAACTCCAGGAGACAATGAGGGACAGGGAAGCCTGGCATGCTGCTGTCCATGGGGTTGCAGAGTCGGACACTGCTGGGTGACTGAACAACGGCAGCATTAGGGATGGAATGTACAACATGATGACTATAGTTAATACTCTTGTATGATATACAAGAAAGATTTTGTGAGAATAGATCTTAACATTTCTCATCACAAGGATATTTTTTTTCTTTTCTTTTTTTTTCATTTTATCTATATGACCTCATCAATGTTAACAAACTTGTGGTAATCTTTTCACTATATATATATATAAAATCAAACACCATGATGCACACCTGAAACATATACAATGATATATATCAATTATTTTTTCAATAAAATGGTAAAAATAGACCTAAGTCAGGATTTCTCAATTTCAAGTACACAATTCACTTCATTGCTATGCCAAATACGATGGAGCATGTGTCACTATCAGGTCCGAGAAATAATAAGTCAAGGAAGCTTGAAGATGACGGGGGATGGGTTCAAAGGAAGAACAAAATGCCTTTGACTGGGCTCAGAAATTGGGTGCTTCTGTAGCGCAACCATGTGGTTAGTTTTAAGCACAGGGTCCAAAGGCTGTTTCAAGTTCTGATGTGGGATAGTGAGTGCAAAGGTCTAATCCAACAGACAGAATCATAAACGTAAAAGACTCCTGGTTGGCAGTGGTTAACGTCACATGGCTGAGCCATGTTGGGATCCTGAGAGATGTGTCCCAGCAGGACAGCACCTGGCAGCTAGGCACATGGAGACCATAATTTAATTCCTTGGGGAGGTAATAAATCAACAATAAAGATCTGATGGCCAGGAAAGTCTCATATAGTAGGTGGACATTGGGTCCATGGCAGAGTCCTTGAACAGACTCTAAGGTACCTGGACCTATTGGTTCCAGAAGAACTCTACGCTTAGAGGTATGTCTCACCATCACTGCTTTTCAGCAACAGATAATGTCCTTACCACCACCATTCCTTCTGACTCAGAGAAAGAGGGAGTTGGGTGGAAAGTTTAGCTCAGTTCAGTACACCAAATATTTATGGAGCACTCCTCTGTGCCAGGCACCATGCTAGGCACAGGGATACAAAGATGAATAAGATACAGTCCTTACCAGAAATGGCAAGCCCATGGCACACGTACCGCCACTTCCTCCTCCTTCACCCAGGCAGACATCATTAATCAATCACCGCACTCCTTCCTGCTGAGTCTGCACCTGGACTCGACTCCTCCTCAACCAGCAGCTACTATCCATCAACAGGAGATGCCATGTGGGTTGAGATGAATTAGCACTCTTGCTTCAATAAGTTTTTAGTCTTGGGAAGGGAGAGAAGCTGAGACATTTCCCTATGTATATTAGGCTGTATGGTTCAAGTTCAAGGTAATAGAGAAGAAACTTGAGGAAGCCTGGGGTCTTAAAATATGTTCACATTTCCTTTACATGTCTTATTGTAATTATTTAAAAAAAATTTTTTAAGGGAAGGATTTCTTTTAATAAAGGCCTGACATCTTTTGGGAAGCCTTCCTTCCCTAAGTGCAAAATTATTCTCATTAGAAAGGACTTCTTTTAACATACAGCTCAAGGCAAAATTCAAATCCAAAAACAGTTAAAAAGAGTATAAGCTCTCACTAGAACTGAAATGTATCTACCCCAGGGGTTGTAAGAATGTACTAACCCCTCACTGCCAGTTCTTTGCAGCCAAAAAATCAAGCAGCTAAGAACTCCTTGGGGAGGGCAGGGTGGTGAATGGGGACCTATTATAAAATGCACACCTTCAAGAGAACAAGAATTACAGGTAACTTCCCTCTTCTCTAAAGCGAGTAGGGGTAATAGAACCCCTCTCTGTAGACACTAAGAAGGCTTGCTTGTTCTGTGGCTTTGGCCATTTATACTTAATTTATGTTT
Source organism: Capricornis sumatraensis (assembly GCF_032405125.1). NCBI lineage: Eukaryota > Metazoa > Chordata > Mammalia > Artiodactyla > Bovidae > Capricornis > Capricornis sumatraensis. Next base: position 110,411,999 of record NC_091075.1, on the reverse strand, counting down.
TTAATTTTCTGGAAAGAGCCCAGAGGAGCCCACTGCCTGATGGAGTGCATGATACAGGTTTGGTAAACACAAATTAAAATAAAATAAAAATGCCCTACTGCCTCTGAATGCATCTAAAAACAGAATCAAGAGACTCTAAATCATAGGGTAAGAATGATTCTTCAATTCATCTTAAAAGGCAAAGTGTAGGGGAAGAAAGGTGGGTAAAGGAAGAAATGGGAGAGGTCATTAAAATGAGAGGATATAGCATTAGGCATGGCTGAACTAGACTTAAATGTTGGCCCTGCTAGCCTTCCTGAAAAGGGAGTATTATAGCTGTGCAAAATCTGGATTTCACAGTGAGAAGAAATCAAACATAACACTTCTCACTCTGAATCACTTTACCCAAAAGAGGGTTTTGAATTGAGACCTTCATTACTGCCAATAACTGAGTTTACCTAAATAATCTCCAGCACTTTGGAAATTGGGTAAGGCCACCACTGTTTAGTCCATTAAAAAAAAAGCAGGAATGGTGTCCTAGAGAAACCTTTTCTTCCCTTGAACTTAAAAAAAAAAAAAAAAACTCCCACTTTTTCTGTGTCTTCTTATCTAGGAGAATCCATCACGAAAAGTATAAAATATGGAATCAGGGAAGTGCTGGCTTATTAACATGTATCTTTGCTTTCATTGCCTATGCATTTTAAATGCAGACTTTCATTCTTGGAAAGGATAAGGCACAGTACTTAAACCTACTCTATGTCAAGTAAAATCCATTGAGACATCCCAGACTCTCAAGAACCTTGCATCTATATTCAGAGAGTTGAATTTAAGTGGAGGATACTTCTTAGAATTACATTTGAATTACTCTAAATGTACCAAGCAGCTGCTAAGAGCAAAGCATTTGTTCTACTGTGAGATGATAAAACTGAAAGCATTCCTGCAAAAATTCTAGTCTACTTGTGTCATTTTTCTAACTGGGATGATGTGTGGGCTCCCAAAGTGATTTTTTTATTCTTGTTGTACAGTAGATTTACATGGTCAGCAATACCACCTCTGGGTGCATTTGTGTTTATACAATCTAATGGTTACAATGAAAGCAAACACCTTAAAAGTTCGCACTCTGTTCTAGCCTCTGCCTCTTATAATTTACTTGTGTTAACTCACTTAATCTTCACAACACTCTAACATGGTTATTGTTCAATGTTGTAATATAATTATCACAAACTGGGTGGCTTAAAACAGCGGAAATGTGTTCTTTCACCACTATGGAGGCTAGAAGTCCAAAATCAAGGCATCATCAGTGTTGGTTCCTGCTGCAATCTCGAAGTGAGAATCCAGCCCATGCCTCTCTCCTAGCTTGGACTGCTGTCAGCAATCCTTGGCATTCTTGGCTTGTGTTTGTACTCCAACTCCTGTCTCTGCCTTCACACAGCCTCTGTGTCTCTGTCTCTTCTCTTTTTTCCAGCTCTTAAAGGATAGTCAACACTGAATTTAGGGCCACAGTAATCCAGAATGATCTCATCCAGAGATTCTTAATTATATCTGAAGGGTGTTAATTCCAAATAAGGTTACATTTTCAAATTCCAGATGGATATTTATTTCTGGGGCCCATTATCCAATTCACTACAGTTAATGCCCTCATTCTTTAGATGAGAAAATAAAAATCTGTTTAAGTAGATCACCCCTTCACGGGATCACAACCTCGCAATGGTGAAGGGGCTTGTGTAACTCAATGAAGCTATAAGCCATGTCATGCAGGGCCACTCAAGATGGAGGGCTCACGGAGGAGAGTTCTGACAAAACATGGCCCACTGAAGGAGGAATAACCGTGATGGTTTGGTTCACCTAGATGGTCACTTGCCTAGAGCCAAACAATCATTAAGTGCAAAGTCAAATGGGCCTTAGGAAGCGTTACTATGAACAAAGCTAGTGGACATGATTGAAATCCAGCTGAGCTATTTAAAATCCTAAAAGATGATTCTGTTAATTTGCTGCACTCAATATGCCAGCAAATTTGGAAAACTCAGCAGTGGTCACAGGACTGGAAAAGATCAGTTTTCATTCCAATCCCAAAGAAAGGCAATGCCAAAGAATGTTCAAACTACTGTACAACTGTGTGCTCATTTCATATGCTAGCAAGGTAGTGCTCGAAATCCTTGAAACTAAGCTTCAATAGCATGTGAACTTAGAACTTCCAGATGTACAAGCTGGATTTAAAAAGGCAGAGGAACCAAAGATTAAATTGCCAGCACTCAATGACCTAGACAGCATAATTAAAAACCAGAGACATTACTTTGACAACAAGGGTCCATATAGTCAAAAGCTATGGTTTTTCCAGTAGTCACATATGGGTGTGAGAATTGGACCATTAATAAGGCTGAACACCAAAGAATTGATACTTTCTAATTGTGGTGCTGGAGAAAACTCTTGAGAGTCTCTTGGACTGCAAGGAGATCAAACCAGCCAATCCATAAGGAAATCAACTCTAAATACTCATTGGAAAGGCTGATGCTAAAGCTGAAGTTTCAATCCTTTGGCCACATGATGTGAAGAGCTGACTCATTGGAAAAGACCCTGATGCTGAGAAAGATTGAGGACAAAACTCCGGAGAAGGGGGGCATCAGAGGATGAGATGGTTGGATGACTTCACCGACTCAATGGACATGAATTTGAGCAAATTCTGGGAGATGGTGAAGGAAAGGAAAGCCTGGCATGCTGCAGTTCATGGGGTGGCAAACAGTTGGACATTACTTAGCAGCTGAACAACAGGAGAAGAAGTATATCACAGAGGTTACAGGGGAGGTAAGAGGAAAACCAAGCCTTGCGGTCAAGTTTCAGAAACTATAGACACATTGATCTTCAGGACTGCAGTATCACGTCCATGATATTACACTGTCTTTCTTTCCATTTCACCACAGGAAACCGGTCACCAGATATTGTGGCCAACCAAATTCTGCAGATACATAGAACATGATGTATCTGCTGTATACAGATATGTGGGAATTAAACGAAATTGGAGGATGTGGTGGGTGGGGGTGGGGGGTTGTGACATATGTATCTGTAGCCCTGCCAGATACCCCAGGGTCCCTTTAGCCAATTTGGTAAGTATGCTTATCTTCCAATTACTGTAGGTGCTCCAGCTGATGGTTCATGTCTGTAACCTTCTCGGCTGCTGCTGCTGCTAAGTCACTTCAGTCATGTCCGACTCTGTGCGACCCAATAGAAGGCAGCCCACCAGGCTCGCCCATCTCTGGGATTCTCCAGGCAAGAACACTGGAGTGGGTTGACCATTTCCTTCTCCAATGCATGAAAGTGAAAAGTGAAAGTGAAGTCAAGGGGATCACCTTTCAGTTACTGAAGCCATCTTGTTCACCATCTAAGGGATTCTGACTGCCTGGGGTTCAGAAGATCAAAAGCTTGACTCGCTTATCTTAAGGCAGGACAAACTCTCCAGTGCAATTTATATACCAAAGTTCCTGTGGGGCTCAGGCTGGAGCTAGACATCACGTGTCCCACATTTTTGTGTGGAAGTTCCATCTTCCCTGTTCTGCTCCTATCCAAGTTCTTTCAAAGAGAACTCCATGAGTAAATCACAGTATAGGCAAATCTCAAATCAAGCTGTGCTTGCCGAAATCAGATGACATTTTCCATATATCACTTTATTTAGTTACCACAATAACCTCAAGGATAGCTCTAATCTTCTCTACTTTGGATATCAGGAAATTGAAAATCAGAAAAGCCATGGGATATGCCCATTGCTGCTCAGAATTGATATGATAGAGTGGGAATTTGAAGCCATGCTCTTTGCAAACTTCTACTGTCTATTAAACTTGTCTGCCTGCATATCAGCTCACTCAGCCTCACGATAAATGTGTCTCAGGAATGGATCTGACCTAGTTGAAGGTTAGGGGCTTTGGAACCAGATGCTATTGAAAGTGAAAGTCATGTCTGACTCTTAATTCTTCAGGCCAGAATACTTGAGTGGGCAGCCGTTCCCTTCTCTAGGGGATCTTCCCAACCCAGGGATCGAACCCAGGTCTCCCACAATGCAGGTGGATTCTTCACCAGTTGAGCCACAAGGGAAGTCCAGTTACGTAATTGATAAATCATAGCTATTTCTTGAGGAAAAAATAGGCATTTTAGACTTTCTGTTATTTGGGGGATTTATTTTTCCTGACCATTTTCTAAGACTGTGTGATATAATTCAGATGATGTATATAAAGTGCTTAGTGCTACATCTGGGGCATCAGATATACTCAGAGAAATTAGATATTGTGAATTTCAGCCCTGTCCAGTGGTAAAGTTCAGGAAGCTGAGATCTGAGAACCACCAGGGCTGAGCCCCGGCATCCCTCTGGGAAACCTCATAGGGACCTTTCAGCTTCTGTTTTGCCAAAAGTTTTCACTTTCATCTCAGGTTCAAAAGATTTGTTAACAAAGTAAGCCACTTATTATATACAAATAAGTAATGCAGATATCTATTAGAGAATTATCTAGCTTACTTTCAACATACTAACATTAAAAGAAAAGAGAAATAGAGCAGAGAACACATCACCAAATTGGGTTTTGACTAACATTCAGACTTAAACAGTGCTGAGAAGTCCCATGTTACAGCACATCTGGGTCCCAATTGGGAAAGGGTCTCAGGCAGTGTGTCCGCCCCACGGGTGAGACTTCAAAGACTGCAGTTCAGTGTTCCCTGTTTACAATCCCAGGTTGGACGCAAACTGATATCATCATCCATCTGTAACCAAATTATAAACCTGGTTTCCTGTTAACGCTGTTGGTTTTGTCTTGTTAAACTTGGAATGATGCTAAACCTGGGGCTTGGCTGGCCAGGCCCCCTCTGGGAGCTCAGCAATCTCAAGATTTCTCCCCCATCTTATCTCTGGTGCTGCAAGTCTTGCACTCAGCAGGCAGTCACTCACGGTCACTCCCAGCCAGGGCAGTGTCCAGGCAGGTTGGAAGCAAGGTCAGAGGCCTGCTCTGCTTTGTTTCGAAAACCTAAACAAGACTTTTTTTTTTTTTTTTAATTTCCCTAACATTATCCTAGGTCTATCTGACCTATGATACAGCCACTTTGAAGAAATAACTGCTGAGGTGCCAATGGGAATTCAGAGGTGAGTGTAAGGGAGGATTCTGAAAGAAGGGAAAAAGTGGCTGAAGTTACAGCATGGATTTCACTGAGTGTGACATCCTGGCTGAAATCTTATCACACAGGGCCATCAAGTGAGCAGTTGAGAGAAAGTGGCTGAAATTGCTTGTATGCTGTTTTGTTTCCTTCTAAATATATCTATGCTGAGAGTGTGGGCCTGTGTGTGTCTGTGTGTCTATGCACATGTGTCTGTGGGTATCCCTGTGTGTATGTGCATATATGCATGTCTCTGTATCCGTATGTGCATATGTGTGTCTCTCTCAGCATATATTCCTGTATCTGTGCAGGTGTGTGTGCATGTCCACACTTTGCATGCCTGTGTGCTCAATCGGTTCTGACCTCACTTCATCATGATTTTTCTGGATGTCCCCCTTCTTACACTTTTCTTCCTGCAACTCAAACTCTGTATTCCAGCAAGAATGTCATTCTTCTGCTTATAATACTTTCATGGACTTACATTTGCTCAAACACCTTGTCACAGAACATGTAGTCTATTTACAACTTACTCATCTCCATTCTTCTGTAAAAATGCTTCTTCTTCCTCAAAGATCCTGCTCTGATGTCATCTCCATCATCTCCTTGGATGAACACTCAGGAGTCTTCCCAGCTCTTCTAAGCAGAATGAGTTGTCACTCTCCTTTGCTAGCATCTTGCAAAGTTTTCTATTATAAAAACCATTGTTCTTTGCTGTGATGATGCACCTGCAAGTTTGTCTTTGTCACGGTATACACTGTGGGACCCTTTAAGACAGCAACAAGGTCATGAATTTCTGGTTTGGCAGATTTGGCAACATTTACCTGGAATATTATAGTTTGAAATAAAAGGAAAAAATAAGTAAATATGAAAGGATGAAGCACTAAGCTTAACATCTCTTTATAGAGAATTATATTTCTGTAAAATGAAAATGATAAAAAGTAGCAAGTTGTTGATTAAACAACAGGACCCATTTCTTTCACTTTCCCTTCTGTGCCACTGTGGACAGAATCTTGGGCATGTCCCTTACTTTGGCCAATAGCATGTGGGTAGAAGGGAGGGGGTGCCAGTTTCAAGCATAGCATTCCTCCTAGGTACCCCTTTCTGTTGTCCTGCGGTGTGGAACATAAGCAGCAGAAATGACCCAGCTGACCCCAGATCCTCAGTAAGAAGGGCAGATACCCAGAGAAGCTCAGGCTGGAACAACAGAGGCATCTCAGCCAACCCACTGATCTGGGATGATATGTGACTGCAGTTTTAAGCCACTGGGTTTGGAGATGATTTGTTACATCGCATTAAGGTGGCAATAGCTAACTGATACGTCAACCTCATTTGGTTTCTGTAAGGATTAAATCGGGTAATTCATGTCAAGTGCTTAGCTAAGTCCCTAGAACGTGGTAAGCACAGGCATTAGCACCCTAATTTTTAATGTCCCATTTCTGTTATTGTATAAAGCTAAGCCTTTTGTGGAAAAGAACAGTTGGGAGAAAGGGAAAGCAAGGTTCTATTTATCATACTCATTGAGGCTGTCACAGACCAATTTGGCAGTTTCTTTCATATTTGCTAAAAGCCTTTGGTAAATGTGAAGCAGGATGATGTTCTTTGGCTAGGAAGGTCCGAGAGGATTCACACTTAAGTAGAAAAAAATAACAGACTTGGCACAGTGGCTCCCCAGCATGGAGGCTTATGTAACTGTCCCTGTCATCAGTGGGATGATCTGCCGGTTTTCCTAAAACATTTTCATTTTGCAAAGCACTTTGTTTGACAGTCCCTCATGTCAGCCATTTCTTGGAGCCAGTCTGTACACAAAAACAGATAGCTAATTCCTAGAAAGTGCCAACGAACTGGGTTTGTGGGGCTCAAGCCAGCAGACTCCTCTGTGTTGGTTGATGTGTTCCATATGTCCGTCCTCAGCCCAATTCCCTTTTTGATCTCCAGGCTAAGGCATCTGACTCGCCCACCACGGGGGCTCAGACCTGTGTCACACTTAAGATGTCAAAGCGGAGCCCATCATCTTCATTTGCACCACTGTTTCCCACCTCTGCCAACTATGTGGTTCCAACTATGCCTTCAGTTCAGTCAGTTCAGTCTCTCAGTCGTGTCCGACTCTCTGCCACCCCAGCTCCCAGAGTTTACTCAAACCATGTCCATTGAGTCAGTGATGCCGTCCAATGCTCTGTAGTCCCCTTCTCCTCCTGCCTTCAATCTTTCCCAGCATCAGGGACTGTTCCAGTGAGTCAGTTTTTCACATCAGGTGGCCAAAGTACTGGAGTTTCAGCTTCAACATCAGTCCTTCCAATGAATATTCAGAACTGATTTCCTTTAGGATGGACAGGTTGGATCTCCTTGCAGTCCAAGCGACTCTCCTTATTTCTGTGAATTCATTTGCAGCATCCATTATTCCTCCCTCACTGTCCCTTCTATTGCTCCTTTTCCCCAGACTTCTAAGTTCTCATTATTTCTCAAACCACTCTCCCTGACTCCCTCATCACTCCTATTACTTCACCTCTTTTCAAGTTTATAGCAAAACTGTCTTCATAGGTCTTGTTGTCTCAGCCCTGTCTTTTTGTCCTCCAAGGTGAGTTCTTTCATCTGTGTGTGTGTGTGTGTATGTGTGTGTCTCCTGTGTGCCTCATATCTCTTACTGGCCTGTAAGTTCTTTGCCTTTAGGGGTCATGCCTGGAATTTTGAGGGGTCTAATCAGATTAATTCATTACTTCCTGTGTGATTGAATTTTAACCAAGCTCTCTAGCTAAATGTCTCTACATCTCCTTTCTATCTATTTAGCAGAACTATTTCAAGGTGAAAGGCAATAGCTGAGCCCACAAAAAAATGTCAACCTACCAGAATTATCTGAACCTTAGTTTGGAGTAAATCTGTTTTTTATTTTTCCTCTTTTTCTTTCTTTTAGTTTTTTTTTTTTTTTTTTTGCCACACGGTTAATGGGATCATAGTTCCCTGAAAGTGAAAGTGAAAGTTGCTCAGTCCTGTCCGACTCTTTGTGACCCTATAGACTATACAGTCCTTGGAATTCTCCAGACCAAAATATTGGAGTAGGTAGCCTTTCCCTCCTCCAGGGGATCTTTCCTGCCCAGGAATCGAACCAGGGTCTCCTGCATTACAGGTGGATTCTTTACCAACTGAGCTATCAGGGAAGACTAACCAAGGATCAAACCTGGGCCCCATATAGTGCAAGCACAGTGTCTTAACCACTGGATCACCAGGGAAGACCCCAGAGTAAAGCCTGTTATAAAAGACTATGTAGGGAAGACTCTTGCAGGCAGCAGCAAGGCTGAAAGGGGCTGAATAAATTATGGTGAAGGAGGAGGAGAAGAAAATGTTGGAAAGAAAATGCTGATTTCCAGGTGCAGCTCTACTTATCTTATCCCCTCTATTTGATGCATCTTCAGAGATTGCTAGGTAGGGAGAGGGGCCAGCAGAAATTGTAGCGTTGGGGTTTATCTGCAGAGGTTCACAGGCTATCCCACCGCATGCTAGCTACATTTCCCAGCATGTTTATTATTCAATTATACTGCAGGTAATACAAGGATCATTTTTGTATTTGCCTTTAGGGCTGTTGTGAGAAATAAATAAAATAAAACCTCATCCATATTGATACTCATTTGACAGAGAAGAGAATCCACCCAGAACACTTTGGTAATTGGGAAAAGATAGTGGAGAAATTAGGTTAAGAATCCAGTCCTCTGAGTCTAAAATCCAGTACCATCTACCATCCTGAAGTTCTTTCTTTCTAAGGATGGAGTCGGCTAGGTAGGGAGAGTCTGTAGGCATTGCGCTATTATTGTCTGGGAATTTCCTTTTCTCTGAATATCTTTTCTCACACCTTTTCCTATTTCTTCTGACAAAATGCTTTTCCTTTTTGAAGGGCCAGTAGAAATATTGCTTCCATGATTATGTTGGTTAAATTAGTAATGCTGCCATAGGAGCTCCAGCTCAGACCTGGAGTTCATTGTTTTTCTAGTTCATGAGATTCCAATGGTCTTTACAATAGTGGCTCTTTTTATTGCATCTTAAGTCTAAACATCATTTATCCCAAAGAGTTATTAAAGTGTTGATAGGGGTTTCCCTGATAGCTCAGTTGGTAAAGAATTCACCTGCAAAGCAGAAGACCCTGGTTTGATTCCTCGGTCAGGAAGATCCACTGGAGAAGGGATAGGCTACCCACTGCAGTACTCTTGGGCTTCCCTTGTGGCTCGGCTGGTAAAGAATCCATTTGCGATATGGGAGAGCTGGGTCCGATCCCTGGGTTGGGAAGATCCCCTGGAGAAGTGAAAGGCTACCCACTCCAGTATTCTGGCCTGGAGAATTCCATGGACTGTATCGTCCCTGGTGTTGCAAAGAGTTGGACACGACTGAATTCCTAGAACAAAATAATCTGCACACTGTATGCCATATAATGTTTTCATTATGAGGATATTAGGGCTTATGGTGATACTACACATGAATGGGAAGACTTCAGTGCCTCTGGCAAGGAACTGACTCTGCTTTGAGTTTGAAGGGATAAGATGAGGACATTTCTCACCATGTGAGCAGGTTGACTACTCTAAGGCAGATAGTGGGATAGTCATAACATCTTTCAGATATCTGATTCATCTCTTCTTCCAGGAAAGAGGATGTTTTGTTTATAGTATAGCTTTAGGGGAATTGCTTTGAGCAAGCAGAGTGCAGAAAAACCTGTTAAGCCTCATCTTCTCAGAAGGCCTTTATTTTCCACTTTTGACAGCATGGACTGTGACCTCTCTCTTGTCCCCTGTCTGATCTTTCACTGTGGGACAGAAACAAATGTGATGAAATTGAGGGCTCAGCAAAGGAGTCTGGCTTTTCACCTTCCAGGTGTGAGGAAGAAAGGGCTTGTGTGGGGGAAGGGCACTACAGAGAATGCCCCAAACTGTGCAGGTCACTCTACGGAAGACAACCCGCAAGGGGTCCATGAGGAGTCATAGACATTCCCCCACACGCCAGGTTTGTGGGTCAGCCAGGGGAAGGGACACTTTAATGAATGCAGCTGGTCGTCATTTTAGTTCTTAGTGGAAGAAGAAAAGGGGCAAACAAAATAAGCTGTCCAGACTAACCAGTAGGTGGATTAGTAATGCCTGAACCTGACAGAGAAGTCAGTGCTCAGGGTCAAAGGATAAACTGATTGGTGGGACCTTTCTGATGCTTGAATTTTAGTGAAGCTATTAGTGCCAATTAGAATGACACCAGAGAAGAGGCTGGAAAGCTGGGGGCCCCAGGAACATGTCAGGAGAAGGGCTTGACGGCTGAGATGCAAAGAAAGATGGGTGATTAGGAAGCATAATTTGCTCAATTACTTGTGATTTGGCAGAAGTTGATTTTTAGGATTGTTGTTGTAACCTGAAAATGAGGGCCTTAGAAGCCTTTGAAATGAGGGCAAGGCACGTAGAGTGAAATATTTTCCACTCAGGGCAGATTTTAAGAACATAAGAACTGCCATGCCAGATCGGGATCACTGTGGACCCAGGCCGCCATTTTGTCTTTGACGGGGGCTCTGAGGTAGGTATGTGTAGAAAGGGTTGAACTGTCAAACACAAGAGTTAAGAAAGTACCTGAAGGCTCTTTTGGCAATTTGCCAAGGACTGTCATCTAATTGATCCGCTGGATCTGTTCTGACACCATCAGTACCTTTGCTTTTGCAGTCTTTTGCAGTAAAATAGTGTTGAGTTGGCATCAACACTTATCAGTTGTGTAAACTCTGAATAATTTGTTTAATCTCTTAGTGTTTCAATGTCTCTATTTTAAATACAGACCTAATAATAGGTACCCACCCAGAATCATTTGAAACATAAAGTTGAAAAGTAATAAAAGATAGCTAATGCTAATATATCATTTATAGGTTACTATATACTGAACAGAATTATATCTATATCTAATCTATATCTGTATAACTCACTACTCCCATACAAATTTGTGAGCATCGTTTTTATAACCTTCATTCTACAGAGGAAGAAATTGTTCATTTTGTACTTGGGCTTAACTTGGGCATGGAGATTGGTGGCGCTTGAAGGCTTAGAGTTTGGTAGGTCTTCCCTTGAGATATCTTTGTGTATCAAGATTAATTAAACACAGGGTAGTGGGTGTTGGTGAATAAAGTGTTGCTTACTTAAGTTTTAGTTGTTTCAGAAATATCTGTTCATTCAGTCTCTTAGAAGACTGGACAACTCAATGATACTGAGACTGAAATGGTTAAACACATATTATATGAAATGTGGAAGAGTCCTTAAAAATCATAAAAAGAAACAACTGTACTCCAATAGAGCTAGTAAAGTAATGCTCAAAATTTTCCAAGCCAGGCTTCAGCAATATGTGAACCATTCAAGCTGGTTTTAGAAAAGGCAGAGGAACCAGAGATCAAATTGCCAACATCAGCTGGATCATGGAAAAAGCAAGAGAGTTCCAGAAAAACATCTATTTCTGCTTTATTGACTATGCTAAAGCCTTTGACTGTGTGGATCACAATAAACTGTGGAAAATTCTGAAAGAGATGGGAATACCAGACCACCTAACCTGCCTCTTGAGAAATCTGTATGCAGGTCAGGAAGCAACAGTTAGAACTGGACATGGAACAACAGCCTGGTTCCAAATAGGAAAAGGAGTATGTCAAGGCTGTATATTGTCACCCTGCTTATTTAACTTCTGTGCAGAGTACATCATGAGAAATGCTGGACCGGAAGAAACACAAGCTGGAATCAAGATTACCGGAAGAAATATCAATAACCTCAGATATGCAGATGACACTACCCTTATGGCAGAAAGTGAAGAGGAGCTAAAAAGCCTCTTGATGAAAGTGAAAGAGGAGAGTGAAAAAGTTGGCTTAAAGCTCAACATTTAAAAAACGAAGATCATGGCATCCGGTCCCATCACTTCATGGGAAATAGATGGGGAGACAGTGGAAACAGTGTCAGACTTTATTTTTGGGGGTCCAAAATCACTGCAGATGGTGACTGCAGCCATGAAATTAAAAGACACTTACTTCTTGGAAAAAAGTTATGACCAACCTAGATAGTATATTCAAAAGCAGAGACATTACTTTGCTGACTAAGGTCCGTCTAGTCAAGGCTATGGTTTTTCCTGTGGTCATGTATGGATGTGACAGTTGGACTGTGAAGAAGGCTGAGCACTGAAGAATTGATGCGTTTGAACTGTGGTGTTGGAGAAGACTCTTGACGGTCCCTTGGACTGCAAGGAGATCCAACCAGGCCATTCTGAAAGAGATCAGTCCTGGGTGTTCTTTGGAAGGACTGATGCTAAAGCTGAAACTCCAGTACTTTGGCCGCCTCATGCGAAGAGTTGAGTCATTGGAAAAGACTCTGATGCTGGGAGGAATTGGGGGCAGGAGGAGAAGGGGACGACCGAGGATGAGATGGGTGGATGGCATCACGGACTCGATGGATGTGAGTCTGAGTGAACTCCGGGAGATGGTGATGGACAGGGAGGCCTGGCGTGCTGCGATTCATGGGGTTGCAAAGAGTCGGACACGACTGAGCGACTGAACCAAACTGAATAGAGCTGACTATCATTTTCTTCCAGAATTAACACACATAGTCCTAGAATCACATTCACCTCCTTCTACCTTAAATTAAGATCATTGAGTTTTACAGACTGAATAATGCTTTCAAATTATGGTTCTGACAGATGATTCTTGAGTCCCTTGGACTGCAAGGAGATAAAACCAGTCAAAACCGTAAAGGAAATCAACCCTGAATATTCATTGGAAGGGCTGATGCTAAAGCTCCAATACTTTGGCCACTTGATGCAAAGAGTTGACTCATTGGAAAGGACCCTGATGCTGGGAAAGATTGAAGGCAAAAAGAGGAGGCGGCAGAGGATGAGATGGTTAGATAGTGTTACTGACTCAATAGGCATGAGTTTGAGCAAACTCTGGGAGACAGTAAATGACAGGAGAGCTTGCTGTATCCATGGAGTTGCAAAGAATCAGACACAATTTAGAGACTAAACAACAACATTTCCTTTTCAAAGGTAACTTGAAATCAGGGGTTACTCAGTCTGTCTGTTCTTTCAGAATATGTATTTTAGCTTCCTCAGAACAAGATGCAGGCTCAAGACATATTTAAAGGGCTCTTCAAAATTTTTTTTAGAAGTAAATATTTGTCTAAATATAAATGTATTTATTTTAATTGGAGGCTAATTACTTTACAATATTGTATTGGTTTTGCCATACATCAACATGAATCTTCAAATTTTTAAATAGTTCTTTTCTCTACCTTTCCAAAATGTATGGTAAAACATGATATGTATAATGTTGCAGCAACATTTTATTTCCAGAAATTTCCTATTCCTAAAACAATCTCATTTCCTAAAATCAGAAAGAAGAATTCTATTCAAATAGTGGTAATAAGCATGAGTAAACTATTCTTTTAAAAGGCACAGGAGAGCAAAGGACTAAGTTCAGTTGTCATCAACAAAGATGAAAAGTTCATCTCATGAAGGGATCTCAAAGGCATAGATTGAAAAACTCTCATAATAGTAAAACCATATTAGAATGGTTTTACTATTTATGAACATCAGAGCTCAGACTCAGTACTATTAACATTTTTGGTTGGACAATTCTTTGTTGTGGAGAGTCATCCTGTACATGGTAGGACATTCAGCAGCACGGTCGACCTCCATCTATTAGAAGATGGTAGCACCACTAACATTCCCAGTTATTTTGATATTCTGTCTAGGTTTGTCATAGCTTTCCTTCTAAGGAGCAAACACCTTTTAATGTCATGGCTGCAGTTACTGTATGCAGTGATTTTGGAGCCCAAGAAAATAAAGTCTGTCACTGTTTCCCTGTCTATTTGCCATGAAGTGATGGGACCAGATGCTATGATCTTCATTTTTTGAATGCTGAGTTTTAAGCTAACTTTTCCACTCTCTTTTTTCACCTTCATTAAGAGGCTTTTTAGTTCCTCTTTGGTTTTTACCATTAGAGTGGTGTCATCTGCATATCTGAGGTTATTGATATTTCTCCTGGCAGTCTTGATTCCAGCTTGAGCTTAATCTAGCCTAGCATTTCTCATGATGCACTCTGCATATAAGTTAAGTCAGCAAGGTAACAATATACAGCCTTGACATACTCCTTTCCCAAATTTGACTCAGTGTGTTGTTTCATGTTCGGTTCTAACTGTTGCTTCTTGACCTGCATACAGGTTTCTCAGGAGACATGTAAGCTGATTGATATTCTCATTTCTTGAAGAATCTTCCACAGTTTGTTGTTATCCACATAGGCAAAGGCTTTATGTAGTCAATGAAGCAGAAGTAGATGCTTTTCTGGAATTCTCTTGCTTTTGCTATGATCCAGCAGATGTTGGCAATTGATCTCTGGTTCCTCCACCTTTTCTAAATCCAGCTTGTACATCTATAAGCTCTTGGTTCATGCACTGCTGCAGCCTAACTTAAAGGATTCTGATTATTACCTTGCTAGTACATGAAATGAGTGCAGTTGTGCACGGCTATGTCCAAATAAAACTTAATTTATGAAACACACCACTGGCTGTTTTTGTACCATGGGCTGTGGTATACCTACCTCAGATTTATATCACTGTGAAATAACACAGCATCATATGATGCAATCAGATGCTATTACTGTGTGAAAAAGAACATTTCCACTCAAGAATATTAGAAATATCATTAATAGCGCCACCCAGAGACATCTGCTGTCATATTCTCAGTACTGGAATAGATACACATTGCAAGTGAAAATGTTAGTCACTCAGTCATATCTACCCGTTTGTGACCCCATGGCCTGTGGCCCACCAGGTTCCTCTGTCCATGGGATTTCCCAGGCAAGAATACTGGAGTGGGTAGCCATTCCCTTTTCCAAGGGATCTCACTGATCTATGGATGGAACCTACGTCTTCTGCATTGCAGGCAGATTCTTTACCACTGAGCCACCAAGGATGCCCATACACACCACTGGTCAAGGACAAAAATTTGAAATCTTACTATTTATTATAATTTTGTATCTTGATTTTTTTTCATATAATGTTATTTATAAGTAATTTTGGGGTGTTGTATATTCTTGAAAAACACAATTTTAGTGGTTGTTTAATCTTGGATGTGAGAGTTGGACTGTGAAGAAAGCTGAGTGCCGAAGAAGTGATGCGTTTGAACGGTGGTGTTGGAGAAGACTCTTGAGAGTCCCTCAGACTGCAAGGAGATCCAACCAGTCCATTCTGAAGGAGATCAGTCCTGGGTGTTCATTGGAAGGACTGATGCTGAAGCTGAAACTCCAATACTTTGGCCACCTGATGCGAAGAGCTGACTCATTGGAAAAGACCCTGATGCTGGGAGGAATTGGGGGCAGGAGGAAAAGGGGACGACAGAGGATGAGATGGCTGGATAGCATCACTGACTCAGTGAACATGAGTTTGAGTAAACTCCGGGAGTTAGTGATGGACAGGGAAGCCTGGCGTGCTGTGATTCATGGGGTTGCAAAGAGTCGGACACGACTGAGCAACTGAACTGAACTGAACTGAATCATCCATTTTATTGATGTATCAAAATGTATTCATTGTTCCCTGTAACTGAATATTTTCAATTTTCCTATAATGAGAATAATCATGCAATGGATGCATATATATATAATAATTTCTAGGACAGATTTCTAACAGATTTGTTACTTTAAAGAATAAGGATATTTTTCAAGGCTCTTGATTATATGTACAAATTGGTATTAAAATTTTTATGCTGGTTTTTACTCCTCTGTGAGAACTTGATATTTTTAATTGAACGGCATACTAGATAACAGTCTGTCAGCAGGCAGGCATGCATAGATTCTCCACTTCATTCAATCCTCAGAGTACCCTGCAAAGTGTCTGATAGGTAGACTCTCAGTTAACTATCTATAAATAACATTGAACACAAAATTCCAAGACTGAGACACATGATATTTTAACATCTGAAATTTATCTCCAAATCTCTGAAACATCTTTGGTGTGCCGTCATACATAGAATGGGCTTCCCAGGTAGTGCTAGTGGAAAAGAACCCAGCCGGCAATGCAAAAGACTTAAGAGATCCCCTAAAGGAAGGCACGGCAACCCACTCCAGTATTCTTGCCTGGAGAATCCCATGGACAGAGGAGCCTGGTGGGCTACAGTCCATGGCGTAGCACAAAGTTGGACACGACTGAAATAACTTAGCGTACACATATATGGAATGGGGCTTCCCCAGTAGCTTGGTGGGGAAGAGTCCACCTGCAGTGCAGGAGATGCAGGAGACAAGGGTTCGATCCCTGGTCTGGAAGATCTCCTTGAACAGGAAATGGCAACGCACTCCAGTATACTCTCTGAGAAAAACCCATGGATGGAGGAGCCTGGTAGGCTACAGTCCATAGTGTCGCAACAATTAGGACATGACTGAGTGGCTGGATACGCACAACAGACATACATGCATGGAATGACCCCACAAGTTTGGGACAAGCAGTAAAGGCAACACTCTCAGCACCCAGATTGCCTAAGTTGACATGTCCCAAGTTGAGTGGGTGTAAAAAATGTCATAAGACTCACATAGTGGAGTTATTGACATGAAAGGAAGACCAGGAGGGGTCCATTTCCCTGCACAATTCTAGGGCTTGTGTCCTTGAAATGTGCGGAATATTACCATTAGGAAAATATCATTTATGTGGATCATTGGATTTCCTGTTTTTAATCCCTGCAAGCATTCTGGCAATCTTCAGAGCTAGCAGAAACCACAGTCGTGCTGTACAGAAACCCCAGCTTGCACAGGCCACCCAACCCTACGGGGAAATTTCTTATAACCGTTTTTTTTTTTTTTTTCCTCACAACTCCTCCAAGCCCAGGTGAGACAGTGGACCAGACTGCAAAGCTGGGCTCTGCTGAAGGAATGAGGAGAGTGAGACCTATCACATCTTGTGTTTTATCCTCCAGGGTTGAGTCTAATATGGGATGGGATGTCTGAGCCACACAAATTTTTCCAGAGAAAAACTGGAGGAAACTAGTGCTTATTTTCTGAGGCTCTTTGGCAGTGCACTCTGGGCTCATTTCACCAGAACAGATTGACTATGTTAGAAAGGTCATCGGAAACCCTCTAGGCTCCCAACCTCAGCAAGTTTTATGAAGATGGGTTTGAAAACATTAAGATTACAACATTATCACTCTGTACTGTGCTTAGTAACTCAGTCGTGTCTGTCTCTTTGCAACCCCATGAACTGTAGCCTGCCAGGCTCCTCTGTCCATGGAGATTCTCCAGGCAAGAATACTGGAGTGGGTTGACATGCCCTCCTCCAAGGGATCTTCCCAACCCAGTGATTGAACCCATGTCTCCCACATTGCAGGTGGATTCTTTACTGTATGAGCCATCTATTGTGTGCTTTCAAATATTTCAGGTACAGATCGGCAGCCATGAAATGGGCACAGACTTCAGAAATCTTTATCACTAGTAGCTCTCAAAGATACTGGTCACTGGATGAGCACAAAGAACATGTTCGGAAAGGGCCATGATGCTTTCTGACTGCAAATGAGTAGGTGTAACTTGGACACTGTGAAGGGAATACCCCACTCCTGCCCTACGTCAGGCTTCATGCTCTTGGCAGTGACTTATGGCACTTGCCACTTGTCATAACCTGTCACTGCGAAGGTGACAGAGGACGAAAGATCTCACTTCCTTCAAACATATTTCACAAATGCCATCTCACTGATCAGGCACCTCTGGCTGCTTCAGCTAAAATTGTGATCCATAACCCGCACCTGGCACTCTCTGTTTATTTTCTTTTTCTTTACCACCTTAGCACTAATCACTACTAATATGCTGTATATTCACTTTGGGTTTCCCGGATAGCATATTCACTTATCTATTCTGGGTATGTTTGTTTTCCCCACTGAACTGTAAGCTTTGCAAGGTTAGGTTCTGTGTGTGTGTTTCTATTTGTATTTGCTGCTTGGACCCCATTGCCTAAAACAGTGGACACACCTTTGAAGTCACTGCCCTGTAGTTAAGCTTCCTTCTTGGCTAATTTAGGAGCTTCTGAGGGCAGCCACTCTCTACAGTATGTAGTGAGTAATTACTATATATTTGAAGATTAATCACATAGTCATTGGATTTCCCCTGTGGCTCAGCTGGTAAAGAATCTGTCTGCAACGTGGGAGACCTGGGTTCACTCCCTGGTGGGAAGATCCCCTGGAGAAGGCAAAGGTTACCCACTCCAGTATTCTGGCCTGGAGAATTCCATGGACTCTATAGTCCATGGGGTTGCAAAGAGTCAGACACAGCTGAGTGACCTTCACTTTCACTTCACACAGTCATTAAGGGCTTCTCAGGTGACATCGTGGTAAAGAATCCTCCTGCCAGTGCAGAAAATGAAAGATGAGGATTCGAATCCTGGGTGGGGAAGATCCCCTGGAGAAGGAAATGGCAACCTGTTCAGGTATTTTTGCCTCGGAAATCGCATGGACAGAAGAAACTGGAGTACAGCCCATAGAGTTGCAAAGAGTCTGACTTGACTGAGCGCACACACATACACACACACTTAGTCATTACTTTTGAATGTAGAGGAGAGAATGGTTAATAAGTAATATCCTTAGGATTTTGTTTAAAATATATGCTTTAAATGAAGAGGAGGGTAACACATTTCAATCTGTCATGTAAACCCCACATTGAGTACTTGCCAGCTATTGTTTTATTTTCACGGTGGTCCTTGGGGAGAATTTTATTAACGTTTCCATCTTACTAATTAAGAAAATGGAAACTGAGCCTGAGAAATTTAAAGTAACACCTAGGAGTCACATTAATTGCCAAAATTGACAAGTAGCTGAGCTGGGATGTAGACCCAGAGCTCAATGCTGGTCTGTAGGATTCTGAAACCTGCTGGGGAAAATGTGGGATAGGACTTGCTTTGCATTTGTGATCAAATCTCAAAGGCACAAGAGTGTCGTCTAAACGTACCCCTTCTTAATTGAATCAGGACATAATATTAATAACAGCATGAAATTTTTATGGGACTGTCACCTTAGAAACCCATAGCACTTAAAGCACATTAATTAACACTCAAAACTCACAAGGTGGGTTGCAAATTATTTTGATAGTAAAGTAACTATAATGAGAAAATAACAATACATAAAATGTTATAGATTTGTCTTAAAAAAGAAGGGTGAAGACTTTCATATATTCCTTAGGTTAGAATTTGTTACACCATCGCTTCTGTTTATGTTCTGGTTTTTTGGACATGAGGCATGTGGGAGCTTGGTTCCTAGACCAGGGAACCTCTTGCACTTGAAGACAAACTTCCAGGAAAGTCCTGAAAGGATACGTATCAAAGCAAAGTGGAGCAGGAACAAAATTTGAGAAGTTTTAGGATCAATTGCCACAGATGGATGACTTGAGGGTAGCAATAATTTTTGTACTGATTATTGAGGTTGACTATTCATTCTGAACAAACACATTTTCCTATCTCCAATTGTTTTTTCTGAAAATATAGCTCAAGAATTATGTACATCATTCAATCCAATATTTATTTTACACCAACTACACAAAACACGTAGGATGCAATTGGCTATTCATTAAAACATTATTTATTGTCTATTCCCAAATAAGAGGTCTGAGTAGAAAATACCCAGACAAATGGTCCCTTCACTATATTTTCTGACATTTCTTCTGTAAAGAAATAGTGAAATTCATTAAAAGACAAATTTGTCTTTTCACCTAACTCTGAATTGAAGCCTTAAGAATAACTCTGAATAAAATCTCAGAGTTCTACACATCTGAGGACCATTTACAATTTGTATAAATCAGTAATGAATTTACCAGTCTGAATGAAACTGACTGAATGAAACCAGTCATTTGAACTGAAGGTTCAAGGTTTATTACTTTGGTTCAGGTTGCTAAAGGTGGTCTGCTGTGGTTGACAGCTGAATTCACCAAGTTATAGAGAAACACATAGAAATAAATGACTATCAAATTTTCCGCAGCTAAACCCTGGTAAAAATGGGATTTCATACCCTGACCTCTAATTTAAATTTGGAGATATTTCTGATTCATCCCACTGACAGAGGAAATGGTTTGATTTTGCTTTCTACCAAGGGGCTTATCCAACTAACTTCTGGTGAGCAATCATAGCTTCTGTTTGTTTAAGTGTTCTCCTGAAGCCTGGGACATTATTGACCCCATCTTTCAAAGGATGGATCTCATGACCTGAGATTTGGGGCTTATTTATGGCTGTCAACCCAAACTTGGGAGTATTAATCTTCTAGGACTGCCATGGACTGGGTGGTGTAAACAACATAAGTTTATTGTCTCCAAGTTCTGGAGGCTACAAGTCTGAGAAGGTGTTGACAGGCTTGGTTTCTCCTAGGGGCTGTCTCCTTGGCTTGTAGACGGCCATCTTATCCTGGTTTCTTCACTGGTCTTTTCTCTGCGTGTATCTGTTCTAATCTCTTGTAAGGACACCAGCAATACTGTATCGGGGCCTCCCTCAATAACCTCATTTTAACTGCATTACTTCTTTAAAGACCCCCAGCTCCAAATATAGTCACATTTTGAGGTGCTTGGGATTTGGACTTCATGAATTTGACAGGAGTGGGGACTCTTAACACTGGATGTGCAGAAGGCAGTAAGCTTAGTAACCCAAATAAGCAAAACGATGCCTATAAAATGTTAATAAATACTTTTAATTTAGTTCTCACCACATGCCAGGGAGTTTACATGCCATATGCTGTGTTAGTGTCATAGCAGCCTAGCAAATTATGTCTTTAAGGGGCTTGTTTTCTAGGTCAAGTAGCTAAGAGAGGTTAAGTAATTTCCCAAAGTTCACCTAGTTAATAAGCCGCACAGGCTAGGATTCCTGTTGACCTCCTAAGCTCCCGCAGGCTGGCCAAGCTGGATGCATATACCGTGGCCCTCTCGAGGGGGCGCTCTTGTTGGAAGGCATCACAAAGCTGCCTCTCTGAGTCTTGGCTGTTCTGCGCCCTCAAGGGTTGAAGCCCCAGTGGTGACGAGAAACAGCTGAGAGCAGAGGCACGGTGAACTCCCAGTGGGGTGTCAGAAGTCTGTCATGAGGGGCCACTTAGCCAGGCCAAAGAAGGCTGAAGGACGTTTAAGTACGGCATGTTCTTACACGCAGAAAGCAATGAGTCTACATCAGCCCGGGCTTGAAATCAAAAGCACAGCCGCCTTGCCTCTCGAAGGGGCTGCCTGTCTCCCAGGAATGTGGCCATGATAAACGAGAAATACGTATAAAGTGTGAGCCCTTGCCCCAAAGGGTGCTGCATAAATGCTGGGTATTATACTATTGTTTATTTGGGCTACCCAAGTGCATTGGACTGAACAAGAGTATTTCTTTCACTGACAACCGCGGTCATTGTGGTGAAAAGATTTATGTTACGACATCTGAATGATGCCTCTGTGTACATGCGTGTGTTTATGTGTGTGCGTGTGTGTATGTGTGTTAATATTTGATGTGCTGTGTAGGGAGATGGGGGGCTGCATTTATCCTGGAAAATGAGCTGGAAATTTCGGGAAAGTTTTGGTTACCCACAATTCCCCTTTGACAGACTTTCCTAAAGGTTCCAATTTAATCATGGAATCTTTAATCCAAAGGGGACCTCGGAGATGCCCAGTTCTAGTCTCTACCTAGTTTCAAACGCTTTGCTGTAACATTCTGGAGATGTGGTTAACCAGCTTGTGCTTGAACACTTCTGTTGATGGGAAACTCACCACCCCTGGAGCGGCATTTGTTCCTTTTGTAGACAGCTTAAGGGAAAGAGGGGGCATGATCTTTACAGGACACTTGAGATGTTTTAGGCACTGTGCCCAAACTTTATATGTGTAATGTTATAGATTCCCCATTGTGACACTTAGAGGTAGGTTCTACTGCTGCCATTGGTATCATGCACAAGGCTTACCGCAGACCAGACACTTTCAAGTGTTTTAAATATATTGTCATTTAATTTTTTCAGACACTCTATGAGGTAGGAACTTTTATTTCTCCTTTTCATAGATAGTGAAACTGAGACTCAGAGAGGTTAAACAAAAGTTTATAGGGGATTCCCTGGTGGCTTAGATGGTAAAAATCCACCTGCCAGTGTGGGAGAGCTGGGTTCAATCCTTGGGTGGGAAGATCCCTTGGAGAAAGGACTGGCAACCCTCTCCAGTATTCTTGCCTGAAAGATTCCATGGACAGAGGAGCCTGGTGGGCTACAGACCATGGGGTCACAAAGTGTTGGACATGACTGACCTGCTAACACTTTCACTTTCAATGTTTTAAGTTCATACAGCTGCAAAGCGCCTTTGAAAACAGGCAGTGGGATTCAGAACCCACACTTCTTACTGGTATGTTTTGCTGCCTCTGACTATCCTGAATTTAATAACAAGAGAATCAAGTCCCAGGGAGCTTTCGTGACTGGTCACAGGTCACACCATGGTAAGTTGAACCTGACTAACTCTGAACCCTATCTGCTATTTCCATAACTCCATGTGTCCTCCAGTTATGAAAAAGTGCTATCATTACCCCCTAAGACAAAATCAACCTCCATGCAATTGTCTCCAAGGAACCACTCAATAATTAATTACCTTGGGGGTTTGGAAGCAGCTCTCCCTGTCCTCATGTTTAAATATATGCAGTTTCTTTAGATAGACTTTGCCCTCTGTGATTTCCAGCTGCTCTGCTCTCATGTAGATATTTTGTTCCCTTCCTTCTAAGAAAGGAATGCTAAAGTGACAGCTAATCCTGAGCTCCAGTTAGCAGTCCAGGTGAGCCGCGATCAACAGAACTGTGATCACCCCCTGTTCATTTATTCAATAAGTCAAGCAGCTGATAAGTGAACAAACGTTGTTCAACGCTCTGTTAGATACCAATGATTGGTTGACTGTTATATATCCAATTACTTACATGTACATATATAACATAGGTACATGTCTATTACTGGACTGTGAAATATTGATCTTTTAAGCCATTCACTCTTTATATATTTTTAAAATAAATTTATTTATTTTAATCGGAGGTTAATTACTTTACAATATTGTATTGGTTTTGCCATACATCAACATGTATCTGCCACAGGTATACACGTGTTCCCCATCCTGAACCCCTCTCCCTCCTCCCTCCCCATACCATCCCTCTGGGTCTCGAGACAGCAAAAGAAACACAGATGTAGAGAACAGTCTTTTGGACTCTGGGAGAGGGAGAGGGTGGGATGATTTGGGAGAATGGCATTGAAACATGTATAATATCATATATGAAATGAGTCACCAGTCCAGGTTCAATGTGTGATACTGGATGCTAGGGGCTAGTGCACTCTTTATATTTTCATGGGCTTCCCAGGTAGCTCAGATGATAAAGAATCCACCTGCAATGCAGGAGACACCAGTTTGATTCCTGGGTTGGGAAGATCCACTGGAGAAGAGATAGGCTACCGACTCCAGTATTCTTGGGCTTCCCTGGTGACTCAGCTCGTAAAGAATCACCTGCAATGTGGGAGACCTGGGTTCGATTCCTGGGTTGGGAAGATCCCCTGGAGAAGGGAACGGCTACCCACTCCAATATTCTGGCCAGAAGAATTCCATGGGGTCGCAGAAAGTTGGACATGATTGAGCAACTTTCACTTGTATTTTGATAGCTTTCACTATATGATTGAGCGACTTTCACTTGTATTTTGATGGCTTTCACTTTCACTTATATTTTGATAGCTACCTGTCACTTTCACTTATATTTTGGTAGCTACCTCTGTATATCTAGTTGCTAAGTCCCCTTCTTTCTTTTAAAAAATCATCTTGGTCATCTTGACTATATGTTTTCCTATTAATTTTAGGATTGATTTTTAAATTTTGTTGAAATTTCTGTTGATATTTTCATGTGACTACATTTACAACAGGTTCATTTAAAAGGGGAGCTGACACCTTCATTATATCTAATCTTTTAACCTCTAATCATGTTATCTTTCTCCATTTAAGTTCTATTACTTTTATTTGCATAAATTTAACCAACATTCTCTATAAAGATCTCAGGCACATTTTGTTAGATTTATTCCAATGCACTTTTTACATCTTGATGTTGTGAATGTTATAATATCATTCTTTACCATAGTTTTAATTTTAGCAATTTTTACATTTTAATTGTATTTTGAAAAGCAGGCTTTTCACAGTATGTTCTGTGGAGCCTTAGGAATCTGAGAAGCTGTGGCAAGGCTGTGGTCCTTCAGGTGGGGTGGATACGGATGCTGGAGGAACAGGCCTCTGGACATTGTTCTCCTACACCATTTGCACTTTGGATTTTGTGTTTTATCCTATGAAAATTAGGACACCTTTGAAATGTTTTAAGTAGATTGTGTTATCCAGCTGCTCAATGGAAAACACAGTGGCAGAAGAGTAAGTGTCAACACAAGAGAGACCACTTTGAAGTCCTTTTCAGTAACTCTGATAAGGGAAAATTATTGTTGGAACCTCATGATTTTATGAGGTGCTAGTAGCTGTGGGAGATGGGATTAATATGGAACATGTTTTGTAAATACAGTTAGTAGGACTTATTGATTGGGTTTCCCAGGTGACACTTGTAGTAAAGAACCCGCCTGCCAATACAGGAAACATAAGAAATACGAGTTTGATCCCTGGGTTGGGAAGATCCCTTGATGTGAGAAATGGCAGCCCACTTCAGTACTCTTGCCTAGAGAATGCCTTGGATGGAGGGCTACAGCCCACTGGGTCGCAAAGAGCTGAACATGGCTGAAGTGACTTAGCACACACAGTCCGATAGATTAAATATCAGATGGGAGTGGAAAAGAGGGATCAGAGATGCTGCCTAGGTTTTCACGTTAAACATCTTGGTGGAGGCGGGTGACTTTGGCTAGTTAGGAGAAGATTAGGAGAGAAATAGGTGTGTGTGTGTGTGTGTGTGTGTGTGTGTGTGTGTGTGTGTGTGTAACAGACAGAAAGAGGATGAGAACAAAAGCATAAGGGTTAGATACTTAAGAATATAGGAAGCTGTCAGAGGTGCAGGGGAAGTTCTGGGTAACAGACATATACTCAGACAGATATTTAAAAATTTCCTGAGTGGAAGGTCTTCATATGGGCAAGAGGATGTAGGGTGTGGGCTTGAAGAGGAGAAGTTGATCTAACAGGAGGAAAAACAAGATATGTCAATAAAGGTGAGGTGGGATCATAGTCTTTTAATGGCGAATTTTGTTGAGTAAATTAATCAGAATATGTATGCGGTGTTTACTAGGTTTATGAACTAAATGGACGCAATTGAAGCTAATTAGCATGCACTCACGGACATATATAAGACAGATAACCAGTAAGGAGTTACTGCATAGCACAGGAAACTGCAGGATATTCAGTATATTGTGATGACCTATATTGGAAAAGAATCTGAAAAAGGTGTGTGTATGTTGTTGTTAGTCATTCAGTCATGTTTGACCCTCCGCAACCCCATGGGCTGTAGCCTGCCAGGCTCCTCTGTCCATGGAATTCTCCAGGCAAGAATATTGAAGTGGGTTGCCATTTCCTTCGCCAGGGGATCTTCCTGACCCAAGGATCAAACCTAGGTCTCCCATATTGCAGGCAGATTCTTTACCATCTGATCCACCAGGGAAACCCCTATATGAATGTGTATGTGTATTATATACACTATCTCTTCCTTATAACCAAATTTATTGGTATCAGGTTGGACAAAACCCTTCCTGTCACCCTGGTCCCAACTGTCTGTGCCCCTTTGGCTCCAGCTGGTTACATTTTCTCAACTTTCTAATTCCAAAATTCCTGAAAGCTTATGATGATTGGCTTAGCTCATATTTTTCTTTCCTGCCATAGGATGTTAGTCCACCTTTGATTAAGCAGAATTTGAGCAAATGCCCCAAATGCCCGTGCAGATCCAATTGTCAGTGACAGCGGAGGTTGTGGGTTAGGGCAATTCACCTTTAACAAGGTTTATAAGCAGGAAATGTGAAGGATAGTCATTTGCAAAACATGTCTAATACAATTATGTTCTTTTAAGATTGTGCAGATTACATAAGAAAAATATCAGTTCAGTGGCTCAGTCGTGTCTGACTCATTGCGACCCCATGAATCATAGCATGCCAGGCCTCCCTGTCCATCACCAACACCCAGAGTTCACTCAAACTCATGTTCATTGAGTCAGTGATGCCATCCAGCCATCTCATCCTCTGTCATCCCTTTCTCCTCCTGCCCCCAATCCCAAAAGAGCATCAGAGTCTTTTCCAATGAGTCAACTCTTCACATGAGGTGGCCAAAGTACCGGAGTTTCAGCTTTAGCATCATTCTTTCCAAAGAACATCCAGGACTGATCTCCTTCAGAATGGACTGGTTGGATCTCCTTGCAGTCCAAGGGACTCTCAAGAGTCTTCTCCAACACCACGGTTCAAAAGCATCAATTCTTTGGTGCTCAGCCTTCTTCACAGCCCAACTCTCACATCCATACATAACTACTGGAAAAACCATAGCCTTGACTAGACGGACCTTAGTCGGCAAAGTAATGTCTCTGCTTTTGAATATGCTATCTAGGTTGGTCATAACTTTCCTTCCAAGGGGTAAGCAGTTTTTAATTTCATGGCTGCAGTCACAATCTGTAGTGATTTTGGAGCCCAAAAAAATAAAGTCTGACGCTGTTTCCACTGTTTCCCCATCTGTTTCCCAAGAAGTGATGGGACCAGATGCCAAGATCTTTGTTTTCTGAATATTGAGCTTTAAGCCAACTTTTTCACTCTCCTCTTTCACTTTTATCAAGAGGCTTTTTAGTTCCTCTTCACTTTCTGCCATAAGGGTGGCATCATCTGCATATCTGAGATTATTGATATTTCTCCCAGCAATCTTGATTCCAGCTTGTGCTTCTTCCAGCCCAGAATTTCTCATGATGTACTCTGCATTTAAGTTAAATAAGCAGGGTGACAATATACAGTCTTGACATACTCCTTTTCCTATTTGGAACCAGTCTGTTTTTCCATGTCCAGTTCTAACTGTTGCTTCCTGAACTGCAATATTTATAGCACTCAATAAATTTATATCTCTTTCTTCTTCGTTTATTCAATGAACATTTATGAAACATTCACTTCTTCTAGATATTGGATATGCACAGATTAAAAAAAGACACAAACCTTCAAAGTAGTCACAGCTAGTGGATAAATATTCTTAAGCAGTCATTCCAGAATATTTAGAGTGTACCCAGAAGATGAGCACGTAAGTCCATCTCATGTTGACACTTGACCTTAAATTTTGTCTAAGGAGTTAACCAGACAAACATGGATGGTCAAGGGTGTATATCAAAACCTGATTGAATTGCATGGCTTCTATATTTCACAATTTCAGGAAATTCCATTAACATTTTATTCTAAGTGTTTCTGGGTTTGTGTAATGTAGTAATAATGTACAAGCAATGAGCAAGCAGTTTGATTTGACTGAAGTTTGGCAAAGATAAGGGCTGGGGAAATAAACAAAGGCTAGACATAGAAAGACATTCTGAAACATATTAAAGGAAATTTTTTCAAATTAAAAACAATTTGGGAGTTTCAGATATGGGTAAGATGGAATAAGCATGCTATCTCATGGAATGCAGTTATAAAACCTGACAGACTGGATGAAGAAGCTTTATTTTGCAGACTCTAGAAAATAAATAGTTGCAGAATGGTTGAGGAAGAAAACCAGATTCAAAGTATCACCAAACTGTCAGTGAGTTTTCCATTTCTTTTCACTCTAGTGTCTCCTAGTCTGGATGAAATGCAGCCCAGATGTTGGAAGTACGGACTAGACTGGTGAGGACAGAGGGAACTCTAGAAGAAGCACTCTAATTCTGGCTCAGGTAGTTAAAACTAACTGCTTTAAAAAAAATTATTTTTATTTAAATTATTTTTAATTGGAGAATAATCACTTTACAAAATTGTGTTAGTTTCTGCCATGTAGCAACATGTATAAGCCATAGGTATATGAAAACTAACTTCTTAATGAGCAGAAAGAATGGAATAAATACTCAGTTAAAAATATCAGTTCTTTAATACTGCTGTGGGCAACCAAAATTCTGAAGAAGTGGAATCTTCCTTTTTGGTTGGAGAAGCTGTGCTTCCAAGAAGGAGAAGAAGCAACCCCCAGCCCACCCACCTTTTCTCTCTCTATCTCTTTCTTTCCTCTACATCTCAGTCTCAGAAATTTGTGCTACTATAAAGAACTGTAGGGGAATGGAGTAAATAAAGCCTCAGCTTTCAGGTTGGAGGACTGAAAAGGGGAGTTCTAGGAAGTGGGGCTTTCTAAGAAGATTTCAGAGAGAAGTACTTACAGAAAGAGTGAACTCCAGGGCTCCCTGGATGCTATGTCTAGATATGCCC
This sequence comes from Capricornis sumatraensis, assembly GCF_032405125.1. Lineage (NCBI taxonomy): Eukaryota > Metazoa > Chordata > Mammalia > Artiodactyla > Bovidae > Capricornis > Capricornis sumatraensis. Next base: position 110,383,568 of record NC_091075.1, on the reverse strand, counting down.
ACACAAAAATATTTCAAAATTTACATATGTTTTAATTAAGATCTAGCATCTCATAATGTTCAAAATATCCAGCATGAAATCAAAAAATTCCTCAATATAGGAAGAAGCAAGGTCATGAACTCACGGGAGAGCAGATAATCAAAAAATGCTAAAGTAGATATTCGAAGTATCTAACAGCTATTTTGAAAATCTTTCAACAAGTTAAGGTGAACACCATTGAAACTAGTGGGAAGACTGAAAGACTCAACAAAGAAATGAAGAACTAAACAGAAATTTAAAACAGAAAAACATATTAACCAAAGTGAAATAGCTCAGTTGGTAAAAAATCCACCTGCAATGCAGGAGACCTCGGTCCAATTCCTGGGTCAAGAAGATCCTCTGGAGAAGGGAAAGGCTACCCACTCCAGAATTTTGACCTAGACAATTCCATGGACTGTAGAGTCCATGGAGTCGCAAAGAGTCAGGCATGACGGAGTGACTTTAGGGCTTCCCTCATAGCTCAGTTGGTAAAGAATCTGCCTGCAATGCAGGAGAACCGGATTCAATTCCTGGCTCAGAAAGATCCCCTGGAGAAGGAAATGGCAACTCACTCCAGTATTCTTGCCTGGAGAATCCCATGGACAGAAACCTTGCCAGGCTACAGTCCATGGGGTTGCAAGAATCAGACATGACTTAGTGACTAAAGAGAGAGAAAAAGTATAGAATGGGCTCAAAAGAAGAACTGAGGTGGTAGAGGAGAGTCAGAAATTGATCAGTAGAAATTATTTAGTCTTAAGAACACAGAGAAGAAAGATTTTTTTTTTAATGAAGTTTCTTAGGGACCTGTGGCACAATATCAAATTATCTAACATTTCTGGAATAAAAGGCTCGAAAGTAGATGTGAGTGTGCAGAAGAAATATTTGAAGAAATAGTGGTAGAAAAACCTCTTGAATTTGCAGAAGCCCAGAAATGTAGAGATTCAAAAGCTGAACAAACACAAAACAAGAAATAAACTAAAAACAAACAAACCAACCAACCACAAAAGGAAATCCACACTTAAACACATTGCAATCAAACTTCTAGAAACTAAAAACAGAAGAAAAATCTTGGAGACCAAGAAAAATGATGCATTACTTAGAAAAGTAATTTCACACATCAACATGAATCCACCATGGGTGTACACGTGTTCCCAATCCTGAACGCCCCCCACCTCCCCCCCCAACACCAATACACTATTGTAAAGTAAAAAAGAAAGTAATACTAATAAAAGGAAAATAATTTCAATAGCTATACATTTGTCATCAGAAAGCATGGAGACCAGAAGAAGTGAAACGACACTTTTAAAAGGCTGAAGAAAAAGAACAATTAACCTTAAATTCCTGCAGAAATGAAGGTGAAATAAAGCCATCTTCAGGTGAAAGAGAACCAAGAGAACTTGTTGTCAAATGATCACAACCAATCTAAAATAATCACTTGAGGAAGTTTTTCAGACAAACCACAACAATCATGTTCTGTTTATATAAAACTCAATTCAAATGCAGAGATAACTGTAAAATAAAAGTAGAAAAAGGAGAAAAGATATACCATTCAAGCATTAATCAAAAGTTAGAGTTAATATCTGGCTGTATTTATATCAGAGGAACCAGAGATCAAATTGCCAACATCCGTTATAAAAGCATTAAAAAAGCAAGAGAGTTCCAGAAAAACATCTACTTCTGCACTATTGACTGCACCGAACCCTTTGACTGTGTGGATCACAACAAACTGTGGAGAATTCTTCAGGAGAAGGGAATACCAGACCACCTGACCCGCCGCCTGAGAAATCTGTATGCAGGTCAGGAAGTAACAGTTAGAACTGGACATGGAACAACAGACTGGTTCTAAATCAGGAAAGGAATACTTAAAGGCTGTATATTGTCACCCTGCTTATTTAACTTAAATGCAGAGTACATCATGAGAAACACTGGGCTAGATGAAGCACAAGGTGGAATCAAGATTTCTGGGAGAAATATCAATAACCTCAGATATGCAGATGACACCAACCTTATGGCAGAAAGTGAAGAGGAACTAAAAAGCCTCTTGATAAAATTGAAAGAGGAGAGTGAAAAAGTTGGCTTAAAACTCAAATTTTAGAAAACTAAGATCATGGCATCTAGTCCCATCACTTCACGGCAAATAGATGGGGAAACAATGGAAACAGTGACAGACTTTATTTTCTGGGTCTCCAAAGCCACTGCAGATGGTGACTGCAGCCATGAAATTAAAAGCTACTTCCTCCTTGGAAGAAAAGCTATGACAAATTTAGATAGCATATTAAAAAGCATAAATATTACTTTTCCAACAAAGGTCCATTTAGTCAAAGCTATGATTTTTCCAGTAGTCATGTATGGATGTGAAAGTTGGACCATATAAAAAGCTGAGCACCAAAGAACTGATGCTTTTCAACTGTGGTTTTGGAGAAGACTCTTGAGAGTCCCTTGGACTGCCAGGAAATCCAACCAGTCCATCCTAAAGGAAATCAGACCTGAATATTCATTGGAAGGACTGATGCTGAAGCTGACACTCCAATACTTTGGCCACCTAATGTGATGAACTGACTCATTTTAAAAGACCCTGATGATGGGAAACACTGAAGGCAGGAGGAGAAGGGGATGACAGAGGATGAGATGGTTGGATGACATCACTGACTCAATGGACATGAGTGTGAGTGAACTCCGGGAGTTGATGGACAGGGAGGGCTGGTGTGCTGCATTCCATGGGGTCGCAAAGAGTCGGACATGACTGAGCGACTGAACTGAACTGAATATCAGACAAAATAGACTTCAAAGCAAAGAACATTGCCAGGGATAAAGTCAGACAGTACGTAATGGAAACAAAGCCAAATCATCAAGAAGATATATAGATTTTGAATGTGTAAAAAAAGGCCTTCACAGTAGAGCTTCCAATTTTAGGAATCAAAATTTGACAGAACTGAAAGAAGTGTACAAGTGCAAAATTATATTTGCATACATAACCTCTTTGAATAATTCAACCTCTGCATTCATTAATCAACAGATCAGAGGACACAAAGTCAACAAAGATATAGAAAAAATGAACAACCACATCAATGAGCTGGTTTTTTTTTTTTTACATTTATAGGACTCTCCAATTAATAACAAAAGAGCACATATTCTTTTCAAGTGGACCTAGAACATTCACCAAGATCATTATGTCTTGGATTACAAAAGAGAATGAAACTCTAAAATGTTTGCAATTATACAAAATTTGTTCCATAATAGATTAAACTAGAAAGTAGTATCAAAATTATAGCAGAAAAATTTAAACACTTGAAAATTAAACACTGTACATCTACATAATTCATGGTCAAAGAAATCCCACAATAATTAAGGCAATACTTTGAACTGAGTAGAAGTGAAAATAAAATATATAAAAAATCATGGGATGTTGTTACACTAGCTCATAGAAAAAAAATCATAGCATTAACTATTTAAAAATTAAGAAAGCAGGCAGACCACAAATCAATAATCTACATTCCCACCTTCAGTTCAGTAACTCAGTCATGTCAGACTCTTTGCAACGCCATGGAATGCAGCACGCCAGGCCTCCCTGTCCATCACCAAATCCCGGAGTTTATTCAAACTCATGTCCATTGAGTTGGTGATACCATCCAACCATCTTATCCTCTATTGTCCCCGTCTCCTCCTGCCTTCAATGTTTCCCATCATCAGGGTCTTTTAAAATGACTCAGTTCTTTGCATCAGGTGGCCAAAATATTAGAGTTGCAGCTTCAGCATAAATTCTTCCAATGAATATTCAGGTCTGATTTCCTTTAGGATTGACCAGTTTGATCTCCTGGTAGTCCAACAGACTCTCAAGAGTCTTCTCCAACACCACAGTTCAAAAGCATCAATTCTTCAGTGCTCAGCTTTCTTTATGGTCCAACTCTCACATTCATATGTGACTACTGGAAAAACCATAGCCTTGACTTGGTGGATCTTTGTCTGCAATGTGATGTCTCTGCTTTTTTAATATGCAGAGACATATTAGTTTTATCATAGCTTTTCTTCCAAGGAGCAAGTATCATTTAATTTCACTGCTGCAGTTACCATTTGCAGTGATTTTGGAACCCAAGAAAATAAAGTCTGTCACTGTTTCCATTGTTTCCCCATCTATTTGCCATGAAGTGATGGGACTGTATACTATGATCTTCATTTTTTGAATGGTGAGTTTTAAGCCAGCTTTTTCATTACCCTCTTTCACTTTCATCAATAGGCTCTTTAGTTCCTCTTAACTTTCTGCCATAAGAGTGGTGCCATCTTAAGTTCCCACCTTAAGAAACTATATAAAAAAAAAATGCAACCAAAAAAGAGAAGAAAGGATACAATAAAGATAAGGGAAGAAATCAATGAAATTTTAAATAAAAAAACTAGAAAAAAATCAGACAAAAAATTGGAGTTTTTTAAAGATCAATAAAGTTGATATATTTCTCTCAATATCAAAAGAGGAAAAACATAATTTACTAATCAAGAATGAGTATAATTGCAAAGCTCCCAAATATTAAAATAATAATAAATAGTTGTATTAACAATTCTGTGAACATTAATTCTGAAACCACCAGCACTAAAACTCACCAAAGATTACATATATAGCTCAAATAGTGTCATTATCATTTGTAAATTAATTTTATAGTTTAAAAGTTTCCAAAAATAAATCTATAGGTCCAGACAGATAAACTAGTGAGTCCTACTAAACACATAAGGAAAAAATAACACCAATTCTAGATAATCTGTTCTAGAAAATAGAGGAGAAAACGCTTCTTATTTTATGCTGCAGGTATTACTCTGAATTTCCATTGGAAGGACAGATGCTGAAGCTAAGGTCCAATACTTTGGCCACCTGATTCCAACGCCATCTCATTGGAAAAGACTCTTATGCTGGGAAAGATTGAGGGCTGGAGGAGAAGAAGGCAACAGAGGATGAGATGGTTGTATGGCATCATCAACTCAATTTATGTGAGTTTGAGCAAACTGTAGGAGATAGTGAAGAACAGGGAAGCCTGGCATGATGCAGTCCAGAGGGTCACAAAGAGTCGGACACAACTGAGTGACTGAACAACAACAATTACTCTGATACCCAAACCAGACAAAGACAATACAGAAAAGTACCATACAAATCTTTCATGTCCATGAACACAAAAATCTACAAAATATTAACAAGTCAAATCTAGCAATATATACAAGTAATGCATGATGATCAAATTGAATTTTCCAGGGATTGGGTACCTGATTCAATATTTGTGAATCAATCAGTGTTATCTACCAGACTAAAATCTAAAGAAGAAGAAGAAGAAAAAAAAACCTTATATCAATAAAAAAAAGATAAAATGTAGAATCATTTATGATAGAAATTCTCAGCCAACTAAGAATAGAAATGAGTTTCCTTAAGCCTATAAAGAACATACACAGAAAATTGAACGGTAGTGCATATTTAATTTCTCTAAAATTGGTATAGAAAGGCAAATAAACTAGAATTGCCAAAAAGGTAGAATAAATTTGGAGTAGTCATATTATCTGATTTTAAGACTCACTGTAAAGCTACACTGATCATAACCTTGTGATATTGAAGGGGATTGATACCTAAACCAAAGGGATGGAAGAGAATCGACAAATAGACCCACACATTGGGGCTTCCCTGGTGGCTCAGTGGTAAAGAATCCAGCCTCAGTGCAGGAGACACAGGAGACATGAGTTTGGTCTCTGGATTGGAAAGATCCCCTGGAGGGGGAAATGGCAACCCACTCCAGTATTCTTGCTTGGAAAACTCCATGCACAGGGGAGCCAAGTGGACTATAGTCCATGAAGTCCCAAAGAGTCAGACAGGACTAAGCGACTGAGCACACACACGTAGTCAGTTATGCTTGACAAAGATGCAAAGGCAATTAGAAAGGAGATCTTTTTAATAAATTGTTTTGGAAAAAATTGAACATCCACATGTAAAATAATAAACTTCACTTAAATCTCATATTTTATATAAAAATTAACTCGAAATAGATCACAGGTCTAAATATCAAACATCAAACAGTAAAAATGTTTGAAAATATATGTCCTAGGGTTAACAAGGAGTTATTAGATATTACTCCCAAGGCACAATCCATAAAATTTTTTATAAAGATAAATTGTGCCAAAAATGTTTTTAAATTACTTTTTGGAAGATATCATTAAGAGAATGAAAATACATGTCACAGATTAGGAGAAGGTATTGAAAAAACACGTGTCTGGCAAGTGGCTTGTATAAAATATACATAAGAAGTTTACAAAACTCAGCAATGAGAAAATTAAAAAAAAAAAAAACCTTTAAAAATGGGTGATATATTTGCATAGACATTTAGCCAAAGGGGGTATACAGAAGATAAGCACATTATGAGATGCTCAATATCATAAGTCATGAGGGAAAGGTGGATTAACACCATCATGTGACAGGACTTCCCCAGTGGCCCCATGATTAAGACTCTGCCTTCCAATGCAAGGGATATGGAGTCGATCCTTGGTCAGGGAACCAAGATCTCAGATGCCACAGGGTGTGGCCAAAAATTTAAATAAAATAAAATAAAGAGACCATCATGAGGAAACTGTCCATAACTATTAGAATGCTTTAAAAAGTGCTGATAATACCAAGCTATGGTGAAGATACAGAGGAACTGGAATCCTCATGTCTTGTTAGTGAGAATGCAATAAGTTTCAGCTACTCTGGAAAACATTTTGGAAATTTGTTATAAAGTTAAACACACACTTATCATATGACACAGCAATTCTATTTCTAGGTATTTATCCTAATATCATAAAACCTTATGTTCACACACACAGAAAACCTGCATATGCGTGTATATAGTTCTGTTTATAATTGACTCAAACTGAAAACAAGCCAAATATGTTTCACTGGAAGAATGGAGAAGCAAACTGTGATACATTCATAAAATGGAATAGTTTTCAGCAATTAAAAAAAGAACAGTAGAAGAAACAAAACAATTTGAATGAATCTCAAAAGCATTTCACTGAAAGAATTCTGTCTCAAAGTTTATGTGCTCTAAGATTGCATTTATATGACAGTCACAAAAGAAACAAATTATAGTTGTAGAGATCAAACCGATGTTTGCCAGAGGCTAGGGAAGAGGAGAAAAAATGAGAGTTGCTCAGTCGTGTCCAACTCCTTGCTACCCCATGGACTATACAGTCCATGGAATTCTCCAGGCCAGAATATTGGAGTACGTAGCTTATCCCTTCTCCAGCAGATCTTCCTGACCCAGGAATTGAACTGGGATCTCCTGAATTACAGGCAGATTCTTCACCAATTGAACTTTCAGGGAAGTTCAGGGAAGAGAAAACTCATGGTGTGTCTATAAAGAAATATCATTTTTTGGGGAGGGGGTGATGGAATTGTTCCATCCTGAATTAAGTGGTGGCTACAAGAATCTATACATGTGTTACAATTCACAAAGCTGTATACCAATAAAGACCATATTTTGATTTTGCAAAAGTAATTTAAATATTTTCATTATTGCCTCATACGATATGCAGGTAGGGCAGGAGAAAATCTATCAGCTATTCCTATTATACAGAGATTGTTCAAATAAACAAGTGTAGGATGTTAAAGACTATCAATTAATTGGTGGTATTAGGTTTGCCATTTTATTTTTATAAATATATATATATATTTTCTGATGTGTCTGAATCCAAGAATGGGCAAAAAATAATTTTCTGCTTTGGACTAATCTGTAGAGGTTTTTGAAAGTCTGTGTTAATAACTTGCTGAATTCATGATATCCTGCCTTAAGGCACCAATTGTCAAACTTCATTTTTCTAAAATAAATTAATTGAAAACATGCAAAAAATAAAAGAATGTAGAAGATGAATTGGGGGGTGGTGGAGGGGAAAGATGAGGGTATATTTCAAGCCTCCCAAACTTCTAGAAACACATTGGCTGACTTCAAATCTTCCAGCAAGGTGTTTGAAAATCTATAGGGATTCTTCACAGAACTTTCTTTCCTTCTGTGCAGAGAGGTGTCCAGTCCTTGGGAGGAAATGCCTTGGCTGTAAACTCCATTAGGAAACCCTTCTCTTTGAATGTGGTTTCCATCTTTGCACAGGGGCTCTCCCCCTCCCTCAGCCCCAGTGTTCTGAAGGATGGTGAGCTAAACCAGCCCAAAGTTCCGTGAACATGGAGGATGAGAACTTGGCCGGCACAGCGCAATAAATGATACAGACTCCAGGTGTTTTGTAAAGCGGTGACATGTCAGCTCATGAAATGATACAATGCAGTGGGCTTAGGAGCCTGCCCATGTACACGGTGACATGCTTATGTTTTATGGACTGAAAAACTGTGTTACAAACTGGCTGGGGTATGGGGGGAAGGACTGAGGAAGAATTAGGCATTTGGTTGGATCAACTCCACAGTCTTAAGAGAGACCAAGAGGACAATGATAGCTTTTGTGGAGTTTTCTTAAAACAGTATGAATTATGAGACGTGTCATGAATATGTTTTCTCTGCAACTGATTTGTTTGTGACATAATTAGAATCGTGTTTATTCACTCATCTAACGGAGACAGGCATTGGGAACAGAAGGAAATCAGACCCAGAAACAGCTCTGTTTACTAGGCTGAAATCTTGACGTATCTGTGGGGTCAACGGGACAAATTATTTCATCTAAGCAAAAAAGTGAAGTGAGGCCACTTTCCCCAGAGAGAAGAGGTAGCTTGTCCTACCTTAACTGATACCTGCCACGTCTTTCATGGATAATCAGTAAACATGATGGTTATCATAAATTTGCATTCTGCTATCTACTACCTGTGTGATTTGGGGCAGGTAAGTCAACCTCTCTGTGCCTTAGTTTCATCATCTAAAGAATGGGGATAATGATTGTTCCTACCTCACAAGATAAGAATGAAGAACGAAGATTAAAGAATCTGAAATCCCAGCACATGGTAAACATTCAACGGATATTAAAGTTTAAATCAACATACTCCAGCTCAATAATCTTTCACTAAAAAGCAAATTCTTTTGAGTTACTCTCCTGTTTAATTCCTGATTTGCCCAGTTGAAGTAAATAAGGAAACTGGGTTTCTCACATCCTTGTTCAGTGACCTAAGAAAGCACCATTCATCGCTGTGTCTCATCTTTAAGTGTGGAAAGGGAAAGGCCAGAGACTAAATGGACACCAAGGTCCCTTCACACTCAGGTATTTCACACTCTAGGAAGGGAAAGAACGACACAAGCCAGGACTTTATAACGACTATCCATTGCTGGAAGAAGCTGGTCCTCACTGAACTGTGTGTTTGGTAAAAAGACCAATATTTCCCTCTAGTGGTGAGTGGACAGCAGTGACTTGCCTTTCATGAGAGATTCTGTTCAAAGTGCTTTCGATGTGGGATGCACTGTTGAACAACTACATTAGACGATTTTAGCTAGTACGTCGAGAAACATTTCATCATTTTAGTATTGAGGATATCAATTTAATAAATATTGGAAGAAACTAGATGAAACAGTGCATCAGACTCAGTGATTTGATGGATACTTTGTTCTTGCAAAGAAAGGCGATTGACAAAAGTAACGAATATACTGGGGCTTCCCAGATGACTCAGTGGTAAAGAGTCCGCCTGCTAAAGCAAGAGATGCAGTTCAGTCCCTGTGTTGGGAGCATCCCCTAGAGAAGGAAATGGCAACCCATTCCATTATTCTTCCCTGGAGAATTCCATGGACCAAGGAGCTTGGCAAGCTCCATGGGGTCACAGAGAGTCAGACAGGACTAAGCAACTGAGTACACACTCAGACAACAACTAATATATGACAGTTAATAGAGATTTCAAAAGTCTTGGAGAGGAAGCTTGGAAAATAAGTTTTAATATAATTGTTATGAAAAGTATATATGTATGTATTTGAAAAGGATCAAATAGTTATACGACTTACTAATAGAAGTCCTGTCCCACGCTAGACACTGTCTTCTTCCTAAAGGAGCTGGCTTGTAACATTTTTAGCTAATTATTTGTGTCCATATTTTCCAACTGGGCTCCCTTGATGGCTCAGAGGTAAAGAATCCACCTGCAATGATGGAGACTTGCAGGCGAACTGATTCAATCCCTGGGTTGGGAAGATCCCCTGGAGAAGGAAATGGCAACTCACCCCAGTATCCTTGCCTAGATATCCCTATGGACACAGGAGCCTGGCACGCTGTAGTCCATGGGGTCGCAAAGAGTCAGACCTAACTGAGCGACTAAACAACCTCAACAATTTTCAAGCGGCACGATTATACTTTCAGATTTTTCTGTTTTAGACATTATACACTGGCTTCCCAATACAGGGAAATTTGCTTCTTTTATCCGCCACCTCATCACTATCCCTCTCTTTTTTTTCTGTTTCTCTTTCACATATTTCCTATTGCTATTTCCCCATATATTTATCAAGCAGTTTTGTTTAGTTCAGTACCCAGGATTAGATTATTATTTTTATGTATGTACTTTTCTTAGTTGATCCATACAATACAATGTGATCATCTTCACTTTCCTGCAAAATATTTACCCATGGAGGTGATTTTTTACTTTTTGGTTTTTTAGGTTGTTTTTTTTTTTCTTCTAATTTTCTTTGTGGATATTTGTGCATGTGTGTGTACTCAGTCACTCAGTCAGCTTCCCAGACTCCTCTGTCCATGGAATTTTCCAGGCAAGAATACTGGAGTGGGTTGCCATGCCCTCCTTCAGGGGATCTTCCTGACTCAGGAATCAAACCCGTGTCTCTTTTCTGTCTCCTGCATTGGCAGATGGATTATAAATTCAACTCTGGACTCCTGCCAGTCGTGTAAATCCCCTTTGAACACACACAAATAACTCAGAAATTTAAAAAATGTCATCTTCTTGCCTGGGAATACTTCTTGCCTGTCCTTCCCTGGCCTGAGCTCTTGTTGGGGTTTGCTGCACAGACAACTCCATCATCGCCTTTCACTCTGGGAACTGATTTCTACTCTCTCTTGTGTTGTGGTCACTTATTTGGGCCTTTGGTCTCGTTGTATCCTCTCTGATGGTTTATATCCTTTTTCAGATAGAGCAAATCAAATCTGCCGTGTGATATCTGGGAAAGAAAACACGACTGGAAATTTTATGATCTTGCCTGGCTGAACATAGCTTTTTTGTATCTCCATATGAAATATGTAGATTGTGCTTAAGAGTCAGGGGACAAACCATTTTCCCTTAGAATCTTTAATGTGTTTCTCCATTTCCTTTTCCCTCCCAGTGTTGTGTTGAGAAGTGTGGCATTCTGGATTCTTCATCCTGTATCTAAGGTATATCCCCACTTCTGTAATACCTGGTCCCTTGTCTGGAAGCTTGTGAATTTTGTTCTTTCCCTCTAGTATTCTGAAACTTCTCAGTGGTGTGTCTTGGTGTAGGTTTGTTCCTATCAGTTCAGTTCAGTTCAGTTGCTCAGTCGTGTCTGACTCTTTGCAACCCCATGAATCGCAGCACGCCAGGCCTCCCTGTCCATCACCATCTCCCGGAGTTCACTCAGACTCACGTCCATCGAGTCCGTGATGCCATCCACCCATCTCATCCTTGGTCGTCCCCTTCTCCTCCTGCCCCCAATCTCTCCCAGCATCAGAGTCTTTTCCAATGAGTCAACTTTTCGCATGAGGTGGCCAAAGTACTGGAGCTTCAGCTTTAGCATCATTCCTTCCAAAGAACACCCAGGACTGATCTCCTTCAGAATGGACTGGTTGGATCTCCTTGCAGTCCAAGGGACCGTCAAGAGTCTTCTCCAACACCACAGTTCAAACGCATCAATTCTTTGGGCTCAGCCTTCTTCACAGTCCAACTCTCACATCCATACATGACCACAGGAAAAACCATAGCCTTGACTAGACGGACCTTAGTCGGCAAAGTAATGTCTCTGCTTTTGAATATACTATCTAGGTTGGTCATAACTTTTCTTCCAAGGAGTAAGTGTCTTTTAATTTCATGGCTGCAATCACCATCTGCAGTGATTTTGGACCCCCAAAAAACAAAGTCTGACACTGTTTCCACTGTTTCCCCATCTATTTCCCATGAAGTGATGAGACCAGATGCCATGATCTTCGTTTTCTGAATGTTGAGCTTCAAGCCAACTTTTTCACTCTCCTCTTTCACTTTCCAAAAGAGGCTTTTTAGCTCCTCTTCACTTTCTGCCATAAGGGTGGTGTCATCTGCATATCTGAGGTTATTGATATTTCTCCTGGCAATTTTGATTCCAGCCTGTGTTTCTTCCAGTCCAGCGTTTCTCATGATGTACTCTGCATAGAAGTTAAATAAGCAGGGTGACAACATACAGCCTTGGCGTACTCCTTTTCCTATTTGGAAGCAGTCTGTTGTTCCATGTCCAGTTCTAACTGTTGCTTCCTGACCTGCAGACAGATTTCTCAAGAGGCAGGTTAGGTGGTCTGGGATTCCCATCTCTTTCAGAATTTTCCACAGTTTATTGTGATCCACACAGTCAAAGGCTTTGGCATAGTCAATAAAGCAGAAATAGATGTTTTTCTGGAACTCTATTGCTTTTTCCATGATCCAGCTGATGTTGGCAATTTGATCTCTGGTTCCTCTGCCTTTTCTAAAACCAGCTTGAACATCAGGGAGTTCATGGTTCACGTATTGCTGAAGCCTGGCTTGGAGAATTTTTAGCATTACTTTACTAGCATGTGAGATGAGTGCAATTGTGCGGTACTTTGAGCATTCTTTTGCATTGCCTTTCTTTGGAAACTAAACACTAAACACTTTGAACAGAAACTCATGTGCTTCAGATTTGCAAAGTTGCTTAATTATCTCTTTAATTCATCCTTTAGCTTCAAATTTTCTACTCTCTCTGATTGGAATTCATAGTATTTGTATATTGAGTCTCTTTGATTTGGTACTTTTTTTTGTTTCATCCATTTTCTATTTTGTTTATTCTGTTTTGCTTTTTATGAGACTTATTAAATTTTATTTTCTGTTGTTACTCTTCATTTCTTCTCTCGTACTTTCCCCTCGTTCATATCGATCATAATTGTAAGAACTTTTTTTTTGCTCTTTGCAAGTTCCTGTTTCATAGCTTCCTGTTCTTGTTTGCAGGTTTCATATGTTCTTTCCTGCCTTGGAAGATAACAATGATAGAGTTTTCAGTTCTCTGTGTGTGGTTTCTCTTTCTTTTAATTTCTTTTTCATCTTTCTTTAGTCTCTGACCTTTACATTAGATATTTTTTTCAATGTCAGATCTGGCTGATTTCCAATTTGTAAGGATAGGCACTAATATCTGATTAGAATTTCATGTGTGTCAGTGGATTCTTCCATCTTAGGAAGATTTAGCTGGATATTTTTGTTGTCCAACCCCTGAAGCCATTACTCTTGTACTACATCATTTCTCTTGAACTTGTCCAATTGTCCAGAGAGGACTCTTTCACTCTCCAGAACATAAGTCCAACTACCAGCATGCAAAACTCAGAGCAGGGAGAAGGCAGGGAAGTTTCCATGCCTCAACACTAGATATGTAACATTTTACTTGATTTCCCTATATTCACTATGGTACCCCCATCTTTGTGCCTAACAATGTTTGGCATTTGTCTTCCCAGAGACTCTCTGTTTTACATTCTTTAGGGAGTAAGTTCTCCTTTTCTGTCGGGATGCGCAGAATTCTGTTTGAACAGAGGAAAGAGATCTAGTACTTGGATGGCTTTTCAGCAAGTCTTAATTGTTCCTTTTGCATTTTGCTTAACCTTCTCTCCCATTCTCAAAGGTATATGATGCTGCCAGTTTCTAAGGCTTTTGGGAGTTCTGTAATGTAAACTAAGTTGCTTCTTGGCTTCCTTCACTGCCAACTATTAAGAGTCTATTTTTGTGGATCTGCTTAATTAGTTACTACAACTCAGGCATCTGCTTTCCAGCTTCCAGTATTCTCTCCTCACAATCCTTATGAATTTATGCCTTGAAAAATAATTTACTTAGGCTTTTAGTAGCCTTTTTTTTTTTTTTTTTGAGGTGAAGTGATTTGGGAGAAGGAAATGAAAGCAAAAGTGTATGTACAGTGTGTGTTTGTGGGTGTACTTGTGTGTTTTATCTGGAAGTCTCATAATTACTATTTTCTAGAATCCTATTTTTTTATTCCCTGGCAAGCCATATTTAGCAGGAATTTTTCTAAAATGTGACAGAAAAATGAAATATTTGAAAAACAGCATTTGCATGAAATATCTCTGGGTGTTCTATGAAAAACACCTAAATGTTGGCAGATCGAGGGCAGGAGGGTAAGGAGGTGACAGAGGACGAGATGGCTGGATGGCGTCACTAGCTCAATGGACAAAAGTTTGCGCAAACTCTGGGAAATAGTTACGGACAGGGAAGCCTGGTGTGCTGCAGTTCATCGGGTCACAAAGAGTCAGACACGACTTAGCGACTGAACAACGAACAAGTGTGATCATCACAGCCTCTGCGGAGTCATGCTGCTGCTACTGCTAAGGTGCTTCAGTCGTGTCCAACTCTGTGTGACCCCATAGACGGCAGCCCGCCAGGCTCCCCCGTCCCTGGGATTCTCCAGGCAAGAACACTGGAGTGGGTTGCCATTTCCTTCTCCAATGCATGAAAGTGAAAAGTGAAAGGGAAGTCGCTCAGTCGTGTCCGACCCTCAGCGACCCCATGGACTGCAGCCTTCCAGGCTCCTCCATCCATGGGATTTTCCAGGCAAGAGTACTGGAGTGGGGTGCCATTGCCTTCTCCGGGGAGTCATAGGAGGAGAAAGAGATTTCCTTAGAGTCCCCACTATTTGTCAGGAACTGTGCTCTATTCCTTATGATATCTTACACATTTCCATTAACTCAGCAACAATTCCATGATTACCCTTGCTTCATAAGGAAGGAAACGGAGGGAAGCTCATAAGCTAAAAACAAACAAAAATCACATAGCTATTGAATAAAAAATAAGAGACTCAGCTAATCTTTTCTTGAAAGCAAAACTCATAATCTCTTCCTCTCCAGCAAATTAAAATTCATTGTGTGGCTAAACCGTGGCAAGGTGACTGAATACTGCCCTGCTATTTACAATTATTGAAATTCTTCCTTGTCACAGACTCATGCTTGACTTAAAGGAAGGAAAAGGATAGCTGAGAGTGTGGTCTCTGACTGGGAACCACGCTAACTCATTCTGTGACCTTGGGCACATTACTTCATGTTCAGGGCCTCAATTTCTACAAGAGTAAAACAAGGTCATCAGAATAAATGGGCTGTTACATTCTGATGATCTCTCTTGCAGATGGTGAGCTGGAGGTGCTGAGAGCTTCAAGTCAGAGGGGAAGTCAAATACTCGGCCACCCTCTAACTCTCTGTTTATACTTTTTGCAAGAAACTTCCCAACTGATAGTCCGACCGCCTTCCAAACGCCAATGGGCATGAAATATGGTTTTCCCCCAAGTCTCTCTTCAGAACTGGATCTCTCTCCCCTTTGGGGACTGCAGGGTCTCGTCTAAGCTCAAGGTAAATAAATACTCCAAAATGTGGACTAGAAATGGAAGTCAAAGGAGAGACTGGAGAAGGGAGGTTGCAAAGCTTGGACATTTTACCATATGGCCTCAGCACTTTTGATTATTTTATGAATGCATGAGGTGACACGTTGGTTTCTTCAAAGCCATGCTTGTACTTGCCTTTCAGGATTATAATCCATGTGAATTTAGATAATGAGGTAATTGGATATAATGACTGAAGCAGCAATTCAGGAAGTAGACCTCAAATTATTTATAATAATAATTGTTACTAATGCTTGTATGATATTACTAAAGCAACATTAAAATGTTAATAACTTCCATTTGAGAGATAGAAGCCACCATGCATATAATTTTTCCTGAGCCACTTGTGTGCCAAATGAGGAATCAAAGATTCAGAGAGACAATGTAACTTGAGTGAAAACTTGACCAAAATTATGTTAATTCTCGGGCTTCCCTGGTGGCTCAGATAGTAAAGAATTCACCTACAGTGTGGAAGACCTGGGTTCGATCCCTGGGTTGGAAAGATCCCCTAGAGGAGGGCGTGGCAACCCATTCAGGTATTCTTGCCTGGAGAGTCCCATGGACTTAAGAGTCTGGTGGGCTACAGTCCATGGGGTCACAAAGAGTCGGACTCACCTGAACAACTAAGCACAGAATATGTTAATTCTTAATTCAATGCTTTCATCTAATGCTTCACTGCTCTGCTGTTGGTTGTATTAACCCATCTCACTCCAAAAAATGCCCTAGTGCTGATTTATAACTGTGATTGATGTCTATATGATTGGATATTTTTAGTTTTGCTAGTTTCTTTGATTAATAATGGTATTCTAGGAAATGGCAACCCACTCCAGTGTTCTTGCCTGGAGAATCCCAGGGACGGGGCAGCCTGGTGGGCTGCCGTCTACGGGGTCGCACAGAGTCAGACACGACTGAAGCAACTTAGCAGCAGCAGCAGCAGCAGGCAAAGTATTTAGGTAATGGAGAAAATAGATCAAAGAAGGCAGGATGCTATGATCCTCATTTCAACATCAGAAGCCATCTAACCACAGTTGTGATGATATTAGTAAAATGAAATAAGAACATTTTGTGTCATGGCATAAATATATTCTGTTTTTAAAAGCTTGTTTTCATTTACTAATTCTATTATCTATGTTTATTCTGGGAATATTACGTATCCGATATTTACTATGTGTTTTGGAAGGATTATGTCATTAAATTGTCATAACATTAAAAGAAGTAGGTGTAACTCTTATTCTCATTCCCCGGAGTTCAGGGAGGTGGCTGAGTTTCTCTAGATCTACAATGGTGTTTGACAGAGTTCAAATATAAACCCAGGCGTATCTGTTCTATAAGTCAGGGTCTTTACTTCTGAGCTACGCTTCCAAAATGTTCCCCTAAACTGCTAAATTTTACATTAAGCGCCCTTAAGAAAGATTTCACACACATTTAAGGTGTGTCAAACGATTTAAGTTTTGCCAACTTTATCATCTCTGTTTAATTCAAACCAAGTAGTCTATTTATTTTGGTGGCTATTTGAGCATCCTGATCTCTACTTTTCATCTTACGTGTCAATATGGGGTCTGTTGACACCAAATTGGTCTGTGATTTCTTAGTTTGACTCTTTACTTTAAGGAACATTATTATTATTATTTTAGCCCCAAACCGACTTATTTCAAACTTTGGTGCCTTCTTATATTTTATTGACACCTCATCCTCATCATATTAGTTTACATCTTAAAATCTGAATTCTCTTATCCTTCAGTTACTTTATAAGAGAGAAAAGATCTAAACTCCATCATTTGAAAATTATATAAATAAGTAATTTATTCAACTTCTTTGTATTTAAGTTTCATTCATTCAAAAATAGATAAAAATAAGATCAAATAGGTAATTCATTCATTCTTTTCCAGTTATTGATCATTAGCACAGAAAATTACAACCAAATCTTCACTGAGTTAATAAATTAATTTCTTAGTGTCAAAGAGATGAGGATTCAAATACTGACTTTGTCCCTTATAAAATAATTTCAGGAATATTTTTCTTATCATAATTTATGGAAAGTAGCACTACTGTCACTTCTACTCCAGGTGGTTGGGTGAAATGGTAGCTCAAGTGGGGAAGAATAAACCACAATATCTGTCAAGTAATTGATGGTGTTAAATAATCATTTCTCATTCATTCATCCAAACCTGTTTATCCCCAAGACCAAGACTGCTTCTTTCTAATATAAGACCTTGTTACAGACAAAGCAGATTGGTCATACAACTGGTTTTACAAGCTAAGCCATCCCAACTGTATTAAAATCATTCACCTGAAATGCTTTCTTTCCCATTCAACACTGCTTGTTTATGTGGTGTCGGATCAGATGGAAGAAAGAAGAACAAGGTGATTCATGATCTTCTTCCAAGGAGGCAGCTGCAACATAAACGATGTCTCAGGAAACAGAATAATCTGTTTGTGTGGCCACAACTCTGTGAACTCTGACCTGTCTTAATCTTCAGGGGTGGATATGTGTGGCACTTTTGTCCCCAGGTGGAACTGAATGTTGAAAAAAAAAAACAAAACACCATGCAGTTGTATATTTTTCTTATATCATTGCAGATAACTTGAAAACCCTTGGTATATGTTTCAAATTTTTCTTTATTGAACTCCAGAGTTTATATCTCCTGTTTTGCAAAAGTAACAAGGATTTTCATGAAATTCCATCTCTCTTGAGGATTTGGGATGCTCTCGGGTATCTGCCACAGTAAGAAAACAAGCTGAAGGAATGTGGAAACATGAAGCCATCTGGCTGCTGGTCCACTTTCACACCGGCTCTCGGGGTCACTGAGAGCCCTCCAAGAGCTGTTGAGACCCAGCTCCAGCAGGAAACATTTGATCTCATCCCAGCAGTGCCCGGACACGTGTACTTAGATCAGAGGATTGTCTCCAAACTGGGCAAAGCCTTAGAGAAGATTTGCATCAGGAAATTTGAAAGGATGTGCTTGGAAACTGATTTCAGTCCCCGTGTTGTTTAGTTACTAAGTCACGTCCAACTCTTTGTAACCCCACGGACTGTATACAGTGCACCAGGCTCCTCAGTTCTCTATTACCTCCCAGAGTTTGCTTAGACTCATGTTTATTGAATTGGTGATCCTATCCAACCATCTCATCTTCAGTTGCACCCTTCTACTTCTACCTTCAATTTTTCCTAGTATCGGGGTCTTTTCCAATGAATTGGCTCTTTGCACCAGGTAGCCAAAGTATTGGAGCTTCAGATTCAGCATCAGTCCTTCCAATGAATATTCAAGTTTGACTCCCTTTAGGACTGACTGGTTTGATCTTGCAGTTCAAGGGACTCTCAAGAATTTTCTAAAGCACCACAATTTGAAAGCACCAATTCTCTAGTGCTCAGCTTTCTTTATGGTCCAACTCTTATGTCCATACAGGACTACTGGAAAAACAATTGTTTTGACTATATGGACCTTTGTCAGCAAAGTGATGCCACTGATTCAAGGGACGTGAATTTGGGCAAACTCTGGAAGCTGGTGAGGGACAGGAAAGCCTGGCATGCTGCAGTCCATGGGGTCACAATGAGTTGGACACTATTTGGTTACCTAACAGCAACAGGAGTAAGCATCTTTTAACTTCATGGCTAATCCCAAGTCCAAAGCAGTTTGAATAATTTCACATTTTCAGTTCAGTTCAGTTCAGTCACTCAGTCGTGTCCAACTCTTTGTGACCTCATGAACCGCAGCACTCCAGGCCTCCCTATCCATCACCAGCTCCCGGAGTACACCCAAACCCATGTCCATTGAGTCAGTGATGCCATCTTATTCTCTGTCATCCCCTTCTCCTCCTGCCCTCAATCTTTCCCAGCATCAGAGTCTTCCAATTTCACATTTTATTATATTCCAACTTTTTAATTGAAGTATAGTTGATTTATAATGTTATGTTAGTCTTAGGGGTTAGTTTCAGGAATATATATGTATATATATATATATATATACACACATTATATATATATATAATTAGTGCATGCCCAGTCATGTCTGACTCTTTGTGACACCATGGACTATAGACTGCCAGGCTCCTCAGTACGTGGAATTTCCCAGATATGGATACTAGAGTGGATTGTCATTTCCTTTAATAGGGGAACTTCCCAACCCAGAGATCGAACCTAAGTGTCATATGTCTCCTACAATAGCAGACGGGTTGTTTACCATTAGAGCCAAAAAATTAATCAGATGTGCATCCTGATATATATATCAGTTCAGTTCAACTCAGTCGCTCAGTCGTGTCTGACTCTTTGTGACCCCATGAATTGCAACACACCAGGCATCCATGTCCATCACCAACTTCTGGAGTTTACCCAGACTCACGTCCAGCGAGTCAGTGATGCCATCCAGCCATCTCATCTTCTGTCATCCCCTTCTCCTCCTGCCCCCAATCCCTTCCAGCATCAGGGTCTTTTCCAATGAGTCAACTCTTCACATGAGGTGGCCAAAGTATTGGAGTTTCAGCTTCAGCATTAGTCCTTTCAATGAACACCCAGGACTGATCTACTTTTGAATGGACTGGTTAGGTCTCCTTGCAGTTCCAGGGACTCTCAAGAGTCTTCTCCAACACCACGGTTCAAAAGCATCAATTCTTCAATGCTCAGCCTACTTCACAGGCCAACTCACATCCATATTAGACCACTGGAAAAACCATAGCCTTGACTAGATGGACCTTTGTTGGCAAAGTAATGTCTCTGCTTTTGAATATGCTGTCTAGGTTGGTCATAACTTTCCTTTCAAGGAGTAAGTGTCTTTTAATTTCATGGCTGCAATCACCATCTGCAGTGATTTTGGAGCCCCAAAAAATGAAGTCTGATACTGTTTCCACTGTTTCCCCATCTATTTCCCATGAAGTGATGGGACCAGATGCCATGATCTTTGTTTTCTGAATGTTGAGCTTTAAGCCAACTTTTTCACTCTCCTCTTTTACTTTCATCAAGAGGCTTTTGAGTTCCTCTTCACTCTCTGCCATAAGGGTGGTATCCTCCGCATATCTGAGGTTATTGATATTTCTCCTGGCAATCTTGATTCCAGCTTGTGTTTCTTCCGGTCCAGCGTTTCTCATGATGTACTCTGCATATCAGTTAAATAAGCAGGGTGACAATATACAGCCTTGATGTACTCCTTTTCCTATTTAGAACCAGGCTGTTGTTCCATGTCCAGCTCTAAATTGCTTCCTGACCTGCATATAGGTTTCTCAAGAGGCAGGTCAGGTGGTCTGGTATTCCCATCTCTTTCAGAATTTTCCACAGTTTATTGTGATCCACACAGTCAAAGGCTTTGGCATAGTCAACAAAGCAGAAATAGATGTTTTTCTGGAATTCTCTTGCTTTTTTGATGATCCAGTGGATGTTGGCAGTTTGATCTCTGGTTCCTCTGCCTTTTCTAAAACCAGCTTGAACATCTGGAAGTTCACGGTTCACATACTGTTGAAGCCTAGCTTGGAGAATTTTGAGCATTACTTTGATAGCATGTGAAATGAGTGCAACTGTGCGAAAGTTTGAACATTCTTTCGCATTGCCTTTGGGATTGGAGTGAAAACAGAACTTTTCCAGTCCTGTGGCCACTGCTGAATTTTTCAAATTTGCTGGCATATTGAGTGCAGCACTTTCACAGCATCATCTTTCAGGATTTGAAATAGCTTTACTGGAATTCCATCACCTCCACTAGCTTTGTTTGTAGTGATGCTTTCTAAGGCCTACTTGACTTCACATTCCAGGATGTCTGGCTCTAGACGAGTGATCACACCATCGTGATTATCCGGGTCGTGAAGATCTTTTTTGTACAGTTCTTCTGTGTATTCTTGCCACCGCTTCTTAATATCTTCTGCTTCTGTTAGGTCCATACCATTTCTCTCCTTTATTGAGCCCGTCTTTGCATGAAATGTTCCCTTGGTATCACTACTTTTCTTGAAGAGCTCTCTAGTCTTTCCCATTCTGTTGTTTTCCTGTATATTTCTTTCCATTGGTCACTGAGGAAGGCTTTCTTATCTCTCCTTGCTATTCTTTTGAACTGTGCATTCAGATGCTTGTATCTTTCCTTTTCTCCTTTGCTTTTCACAGCTATTTGTAAGGCCTCCCCAGACAGCCATGTTGCTTTTTTGCCTTTCTTTTCCATGAAGATAGTCTTGATCCCTATCTCCTGTACAATGTCATGAACCTCCATCCATAATTCATCAGGCACTCTATCTATCAGATCTAGCCCCTTAAATCTATTTGTCAGTTCCAGTGTATAATCATAAGGGATTTGATTGAGGTCATACCTGAATGGTCTAGTGGTTTTCCCTACTTTCTTCAATTTAAGTCTTAATTTGGTAATAAGGAATTCTTAATCTGAGCCATAGTCAGCTCCCAGTCTTGTTTTTGCTGACTGTATAGAGCTTCTCTATTGTCGGATGCAAAGAATATAATCAGTGTGATTTCGGTGCTGACCATCTGGTGATGTCCATGTGTCGAGTCTTCTCTTGTGTTGTTGGAAGAGGGTGTTTGCTATGACCAGTGCGTTCTCTTGGCAAAACTCTATTAGCCTTTGCCCTGCTTCATTCTGCATTCCAAGGCCAAATTTGCCTGTTACCCCAGGTGTTTTTTGACTTCCTACTTTTACATTCCAGTCTTCTATAGTGAAAAAGACATGTTTTTTGGGTGTTAGTTCTAAAAGGTCTTGTAGGTCTTCATAGAACCATTCAACTTCAGCTTCTTCAGCATTACTGGTTGGGGCATAGGCTTGGATTACCATGATATTGAATGGTTTGCCTGGGAAACAGAGATCATTCTGTCGTTTTTGAGATTGCATCCAAGTATTGCATTTCACACTCTTTTGTTGACCATGATGGCTACTCCATTTCTTCTGAGGGATTCCTGCCCGCAGTAGTAGATATAATGGTCATCTGAGTTAAATTCACCCATTCCAGTCCATTTTAGTTCTCTGATGCCTAGAATGTTGACGTTCACCCTTGCCATCTCCTGCTTGACTACTTCCAATTTGCCTTGATTCATGGACCTAACATTCCTGGTTCCTATGCAATATTGCTCTTTACAGCATCGGACCTTGCTTCTGTCACCACTCACACGCACAGCTGGGTATTGTTTTTGCCTTTGCTCCATCCCTTCATTCTTTCTGGAGTTATTTCTCCACTGATCTCCAGTAGCATATTGGGCACCTACCGACCTGGGGAGTTCCTCTTTCAGTATCCTATCATTTTATCTTTTCATACTGTTCATGGGGTTCTCAAGGCAAAAATACTGAAGTGGCTTGCCATTCACAAGATATCATATTCTTTTCCATTATAAGTTATTATGAGGTATTGAATATAGCCATTTTTTGTGTGCCATTAGGAATTGTAAGAATTCAGTGTGGGAGGTCCTTGCTTAATATTAGAGACATGACAATGGATGGTTCAGTCACTACATCTTGTCTGACTCTTGCAACCCCATGGACTGTAGTCTGCCAGGCTCCTCTGTCCATAGCATTCTCCAGGCAAGAATACTGGAGTGGGTTGCCATTTCTCTTTCCAGGGGATCTTCCATCTCCAGGGATCAAACCCAGGTCTCCTGCACTGCAGGCAGATTCTTTACCAACTGAACTATGAGGGAAGCCCATGACACATGGGTGGATGACATATAATTCCTGTCTTCCAGGACCCCTGGTAGTAGCAGTCTAATGAGCAGGCATTGGCAATATGGGGTGATATGTTAAGACAGGTTCCAGAAGAGACAGGTTAAGACAGATTTGTTCTGGGAGGAGAAGGTGGGTACCTGCTTAGTTCAGAAAGATCCAAAGTGACTGAACCTGTCATTTATTCAAGAATTATTGAACACATAATTATTAATTATACTCTGCGTACTGCCAGTTTCCCTGGCGGCTCAGTGGTAAAGAATCTGCTGATAATATAAGAGTCATGGGTTCAATCCCTGGGTTGGGATGATCACAGACCTAGAACCCCATAAGGAACAAAGATGGCCTTATTTCCCCTGTTTTCTGAATGATTGTCAATGATGCCATCTACTCAAGACATCACAGAAGTCTACAGATGACGCCATAAACTTTTCACCTCCCTTTAAGGGCTACCAACTGATTTAGACTTCCTTAGTGACTCATTCAGCAAAGAATCCACCTTCAGTGCAGGAGACCTGGGTTCAGTTCCTGTATCAGGAAGATCCTCTGGAAAAGGGAATGGCTATGCAATCCAGTATTCTCGCCTGGAGAATTCCATGGACAGAGGAGCCTGGCTGGCTACAGTCCATAAGGTCACAAAGAGTTAAATGTGGCTGAGTGGCTAACACTTTTTAAAACAGAGTTGTAGAAGAGCTTGAAGACTAGGATAAGCTGGAATCAGAGAGTCTGGGAAGGTTTGCTCTAAGTAGATAATGCATTTGGTTTTCCATTGAAATACACGTTTTTCTCTACACCTGGAATCCTAGGTATCAAATAGCATTTAGAAGCAGAAACTCACTACTTAGAGTGTCAGGGCTAAATATCAGTGTGGATGTTCAAGGATTGGGAAACAGACTGTGTAGGAATCTAAAGAGACAAGGGTGAGAAGGAATCTAAAGGCAGGGAAAGCCAGGAAGAAAGATATCTTCTGTCTGGTTGGTTTGTATTAGAGAATTGACAGAATCAAGCCCTATTAGGACTGGCAGAGTGTGGAATATTATCCAACCTATTTGTGCTATGGATGAAGAGACAGAGGAGCCTATGGTTGAGATAATGTGGTCTAGACACCCAGCACCAGCCTGGGATCCATGGGTTGCTGAAGCCAGTACAATTCTTCTTTATCAAAGCAGAACTTTTAACCTGGAAAGATTAAATGCAAAAATGAGGTGAAAGTTGGAATAAGTGGCTTGGGTTCTGTTCCCTGAACTCAGGAAGCAGTTTCAGAAGCTCTGCTCCTTGTGTTGGTTATTTGCTGAATATTTTCTGTTCATTGTTCCTTTGTTCATGTCCTTCTTTCTACCTCAAGCGTGGTGCTTTCCACTGTCCAAGCCATCTTTGTCCCAAATCTTCCATTATCCTCCAAACTCCAGGAGCTTTTATCAGTAGCTTTATTTGTGCCCAAGCTTTCTCTTCCTCTATTGGATGCAAGCAAATATCTTTTAATTTCTTTTTTTGGAAAGTAAAGGAAAATGAAGCTGCTCAGTCATGTCTGACTCTTTGTGACCCCACGGACTATAGCTCACCAAGCTCCTCCATCCATGGGATTCTCCAGGCAGGAATACTGGAGTGGGTTGCCATTCCCTTCTCCAGGGGATCTTCCTGACCCAGGGATCAAACCCAGGTCTCCCGCATTGCAGGCAGAGACTTTAACCTCTGAGCCACCAGGGAAGCCCCTTTTTGGCCACATGGCATGTGAAATCTTATTTTCCTGACCAAGGACTGAACTTGCACCCTCCTGCATTGGAAGCTCAGAGTCTTAACCACTGGACTGCTTGAAAAGTCCCTCAAGCAAATTTCAGGATGGAAGGATCCATATCTGATGAATATTTTCTTACCTTTTAAGCCCAAGGAAATTTGGGGGACCACGCCTATGTCCTGAGCAGCCAAGACAAGGCCTGGAATATAGTAAATGCTTATTAAATATTGTTAGAATGAATTACACTCGTGAATATTTTATTGCACGTCTTTGTTTAAAATTTTTGAAGAGCTTGGGATTCTTGGTGCCTTGTCATGGTCTTCAACATGGAGGTGGGAGAGAATAGTGAAAGAATCTGGGCATAATTCAAAATTTGGATAAAACCTCTTTCTCCTCTGGCCACCTCATCCTTTAGCTTTTGTTCTGTAGCAGGGTTCATTTAAGCAGTTGTTCTTAATTTTAATCGGTTTAGTTAAACGGAATCAGAAGACTCACAGATACAGAGAGCAAACTTGTGGTCATCAGAGGGACAAGGGAGTGGGGAGGGACAGTAAGGGGACAGAAAAGTAAGAGGTACAAACTATTAAACATAGAAATAAGCTTTGTTATTCTTGCTGATGGGCTTCCCAGGTGGCTCAGTGGTAAAGAATCCATTGAAGCGGAGGAGAGAAAAATGAAAGTGGGATGGAGAAATTGCTCTGATTAAGGCAGGTAGCCCTAGCTTCTTTGTCTGAAGCAGCTATGACTGCTGACATGGGCACTGAAGGCAATACTAAAGAAACCTATCTGGAATAGATGTATTTCTTAAGAGCTCTAAGCTTTCCACACACATGCAGAATGTAGATGTGTGAGCCAAAATGTTGTCAGAAAAAACAAATAGGCATCCTATCCAATCCTTTGGCTTCCCTGGTGGCTCAGGGGTGAAGAATCCACCTGCCAATGTAAGAGACCTGGGTTTGAATCCCTGGGTTGGGAATATCCCCTGGAGAAGGAAATAGCAACCCTCTCCAGCATTCTTGCCTGGGAAATCTCATGGACAGAGGAACCTGGTGGGCTACAGTTCATGGCTTTGCAAAGAGTTGGACACGACTTAGCAACTCAGCAACAACGAAAAACAACAATCAAGTCCCTTAAGTGTACATTTTTTTGAGCCACTAAGAAAGATGCTCATACAAATAGCTTCTTCTGATATGATGTTCGTTGCTGTATTGATATTTATTAATGTCAAAGCAACACATCTATGATCTGCCAATTTATTTAAGCCCTAGTTGCTTCATTTGCAAGGCAGACAAGGTAACATTTATTTTGTGAATTGTCAATTGAGATAATAAATAGAAAGCCATTTTAGAGCTGCAGTAGATGCTCAAAAATGCAATATCTTTGGTATTATAGTGATTGTTTCCTAAAAGTTAACCATCCCCAGTGTCCACCAAGTGGTTCGCTGTGATGAAACCTCCTGTAGAGACAGAGAACGCCATCAGCTCTTGTCAACAAGGCCCAGGATGATAAATTAAGATGAAGCCAGTGGGTCTGGTGTGGTGACTTCTTGGGGCTCATCTTGAAGTGCTTCGGTGAGGTCTGTTTTGTTTTGCTCTGTTTGGGATCATTTCTTTTGCCACTCCAGCTATGTAAAGATAATAATCGCACCAATAGAACCGGTGACCTTTCACCCTCTCTCCCTTTGATAAAGTCTCATTTTCTAGCAAAACTATGACAAATGCCTCTTCCTTCACCTCCAGTAAACTAGCAGATAATCTGTCTATTATGCTTAATATCCTCTTACCCCCACAAGCCATTGGTATTTGGTTTGGATTCCTCTGAATGGGGTGAACATTATATCTCTAACCTATGAAAAAGCCTTGCTCCTTTGCAATGTTGGTGGAGCTAAATTTGTTTTCACAGCTGGTTGTACTTGGAGAAGGGTTAGCCGCCGTCTTGAAGGTTCTACCACACCAGTTCATCACTGAGCCTGCTGTGTGGTGGGGACTTTGAGCTGTTAACGGGAGGCGTGGAGGGAAGTCTAAATTAATCATTTATGATTTATTTATTCTTTTTTCCATCATGGAGTAAAATGAGCAGATGCCAACATTTCTAGAGCCAGGACTGTCTAGATGATGTGATGTTTGATAACTGACTCCTAATATTTATCTGCCAATAGGACCAATATGTGGGACTCATAATAGAGCCATATACTTACAGACCACTTCACACTTTATAGCTAGGTTTTCCTATTCTTGGCCTCGACTGATTCTTATAAAAATCCAGTGAGTTAGAAGCTACATTCTTTTACATTATTATTTCATAGGTGAGGAAAAAAGAAGCTCAGAGGTGGTTCTGTGGCTTGCCTGAGGTCACACAGCTTGTATAAATCAGGAGAGCATCTTGAATTTCTACATTTCTGAAACCTGTATTTTTTATAGGTTTAAAACCTGTACGTCTCTAAAACCTCTGAAACTATTCCTATGGTTACACTGAAGAAGAGACACCATTGGAGTCTTCTCTGCCACAGAAACATCACTTGGCGAGGCCCCAAGTTCTCACTATCCTGCCTTTGACTCAGAAATCTTAACCAGTCTTAATGAGCACCTATGTTGCATCAGACACTTGCTTGGAGTTCAGGATATGGAGGAGAACTACAACATAAAAACTGCCTTTGAGGAACTTTCACTCTAGAGCAGCTCCATCCAGTATGACAGCCATTAGTCAATGTGGCTTTTAAATTTAATTAGATAAAATTAAGTATTTAGCTGCTCAATTGCATTATTCACATTTCAAGTACCCAATAGCTACACATGACCAAAAGTTTACTATTGAATATCACAGAAAGCCATTTAAAAGAAATTTGGTCCACAGTGAAAACAAGTAGGTAGACCAAGGGAGGTAACTATACCCCAGAGTAGACAGAGTTGAAAATGCAACATTAAGTTTATTATGAACCTGTCATCTTCCCCCAACATCACTAATTTTTCAGTTTTTTTGCCCTGTCCTAGTGAATAAACTGGAACAATCAAATATTTATCCAATCAATAAATATTTAAATGTTTAGTATGCTTACTGCTCTAGGCACTAGGAATATACTGGTGAATAAGACAGATAAGATTCTGCCTTTTACCAAAGAGAGTCAAAAAACTAAAGGCAAATGAGCAAGAAACTATTATGTGGTAATGAACAGGGATAAGTAGGAAGTTAAAATATGTTGCTACTTTAGATCTAATTTTTAATGTAAGGGATGACTCTGCCCACGATACCTAGAGTAGATTATCATGGAATAAGGGCAGAAATAGGAAAACAGTCAGTAGATTACTAAAACAGTTCAGATGATAGAAGATGGTAGCTTGGAGCAGGGAAAACCCTGGGGAGATAGGATGTGCTTCAGAGGTTGAGTCCATCAGACACACTGACACATTGAATCTAAAAGAAAGAGAGGGCAGATCTTAGATATGAAGCTTTGGCAGTGGGGCAGATGGTGATGCCATCTACTGAGAATGAGAACCTTGCTAGGAGAACTAAACGGACCACCCAAGAGAGAATGAGAGAGAACAGAGTTAAGTTTGAAGTGTATACTAGGCAAGCAGGTAAAGATACCAAATGGAGTTGGCAGTTGTTTTATGAATTTGGGAAGTAAGTCAGGGCTGGAGGAAATATTTTGGATGTTTTATATGCCAATGGTGTTTAAAACCAAAGCATTGGGTAAATGAGAGAGTGAACTTTGAGGAGAGGTGAAGTCCCAGAACTGAGCCTAGAATCACTCCAATATTTAGAAGTCAAAGGGAAGGAAAGGAATCAGCAAAGAAAAACCCCACTGAGGGAAAAGGAAAAACCAAAAGCATATAAGGTCACTGAAGCCAAAAGAAGAGACGATTTCAGAAAGAAAGGAATCATCAACTGTGCCAAATAGTGCTGGGATCAAATTCATTTAAAAAGCATCATGATTATAGAATTTTGCAGTATGGAGGCCATTTGAAACCTTGGTAATTGAGGTCTTGGTGCATCTTTGAGATGAAAATTGATTGGAGCTTATAGAGGAGAGACTGTAAGGTAAGTGCAAACAGGAACAATAGGCAATGCTTTCAAGACTTTCCTTACAAAAGTGATCAGGGAAATAATGGCAACTGATAACATACTTTACTAAAATCCATATATTCCAAAATATCATTTTAAAACACAGTTGATTTTAAAAATAAATAGTAAGATAGATAATTTACATTTACTGAGTCTTCAAAATCTAGTGTGTATCTTGCAGCATCGCAATTCAGACCATCCACATTTCAAGTGCCCATGTATGGCTAGTAGTCATCATATAGGGCAGAACAGATATAGGGGGACCTGGAGTTCCTGTTCCAGATCACAGGCCAAAAGAAGAGCAGAAATCCCTCAGGAATCATCTCTTGCTGGGAATATCTTTCCCTTCTAGATGGGAATATGCTGTCTCATATAATAGCTTCAGAGTTATTTTATTATTTAATATTTTTATCTTATATAACATTTTTCTTTCCCTCAGATAGGTACACAGAAGCCTCTGATAATCGTATTTAAATAGATATGAAATATGTGAAATTTCAATGCTAAACTCGACTTAAAACAGTTACAAGTGATGTCTGAGAGCTTGGTTTATAAGAGGAAGAAAAAAGATAAATACCCAAAACTGCTTTCTCTGGTGCCTGTAAGGTTAAAAAAAAAAACTGTGGATTATCAGGATATGAGGCTAAATAGATTTTGGAGAACTCTGGAAAAGTCATTAACGTGGTGGTTTTCTGTGCTTCTTATAAAAACTGGCCGTTCTGAGTCCAACTCCAACCAGGGTTTAGTAGTAGATGAAATCTCCATTTCTGAGTCAAGTGTATGGACTGTGGGAGTTTGAAGAGTCATCGCTAATAAGAACACAGGTTCAGGTAGCAGCTACAAACAAACGTATTGAAGATCTATAAAAAAGAGGAAAATAATCAAAATGTTCTTGAATAGAAAAAATAGGCAAACACATTTTACAGCATTCATTCAGTGGTTGCATTTGTTCATTCTGACTGCTACTGCTGCTGCTAAGTCACTTCAGTTGTGTCCGACTGCGACCCCAGAGACGACAGCCCACCAGGCTCCCCCGTCCCTGGGATTCTCCAGGCAAGAACCCTGGAGTGGATTGCCATTCTGGGTAATAGCATTATTTAATCATTTAGATAACTCAGTGATTCTGCAAATATTTATCAAACACCAGTTTGTTGGACCCTAGGCTAAGATCTGGGGTATGGAAATAAACGACAGTTCTTGTCTTTAATGAACTCAAAAGCTATTTGGAAAAACCACAGACATTTAGATAGGTGACAAGTGCCTGAATAAAAGTAAGCACCAGTTATAGTCACATACAAAATGATGTAGGTTTTAAATATGGAAGGTTTGGGGAAATGTCCGTAGTATAATGTTTAACTGTTTCACTGGTGAAAGAAATAGTAAGATTTTGAACAAGCATTTTGATAATTTGTGATTGCTTATATTTCTCTACCCATTAGTCTATGTCCTTCATTGTTTACATGGGTTTGTGACTGTTTTCCATGGGTCAATCAGCTTATTTCTGTGTATTTGTGACAAAGTAGTTCTAAAAAATGAATGGTGGTGCAAAGTATGAAAATATTTAAAAGTCATGTGATGAGAGAAAATTCAATCAGGGGCTGAGAACAAATGCAGTTGATATAATCAGAATTGAAGCAAGCAAAAGTCCAAGCAAAAAAGGTGGCCAATGCACTGGGGCAGGGCAAGGTCAACAAGAGGCTGTGTGGGTGCTACAATAATCAAGGTCAAGAACCAGTATTGCTGGGAGACTGGTTTCATAAAAGAGATTAGAGCAAATAAATTAATATATCAAAGATAATTGGAGCCATTATCTCTTACTGCTGGAAATGGGAGTTAGAAATATGGAAAAGGGGGAAGGCTAGATCACCCTAAAGTTTAGATTAGAATTGGAGGTGCTAGTACTCTATAAACTCATAGCTTTCAATAGTGTATATATATATGTGTGTGTGTGTGTGTGTGTTGTGTGTGTGTGTTGTGTGTGTGTGTGTAGCATCACCAACTCAATGGATACGAATTTGAGCAAGCTCCAGGAGTTGATGGACAGGGACCCCTGGCGTGCTCCAATCCATGGGGTCACAAAGAGTCGGACATGACTGAGCGACTGAACAATAAACAATATATAAACAAATAAAAGTAAATGTGAAAAATAAATAGATAGGTATATGTGCTAAGTCACTTCAGTCATATCCAACTCTTTGTGATCTGATGGACTGCAACTCACCAGGCTTCTCTGTTCACGGAATTCTGCAGGGAAGAATACTGGGGTGGGTTGCCATGCCCTCCTCCAGGGCATCTTCCAGATGCTGGAGGGAACCCATGTCTCATTATGTTTCCTGCATTGGCTGTTGGGTTCTTTACCACGAGCGCCACCTAGGAAGCCTATATAGGCATTTGCATATGTATTTCTTGGCTCTGTCTTCTATGAGGGCTTGAAAACAGTGAGACCTAGGAAGCAATGAGTACATTGTGATGGAGAAACCAGATGTTGGTTTATGAGTGTCATTCTCACTAAAATAAATGAGGATTTCATGGAGAGATGGATGATTCTGAATTTGGGTCTACAAAAATTACTTGTTGAACATAGTAGATAGTGTTAGTTGCTCAGTCGTGTTCAACTCTTTGCGACCCTATGTTCTATAACCCATCAGGCTCCTTTGTCCATGGAATTCTTCAGGCAAGAATATTGGAGTGGGTTGCCATTCCCTTCTCCAGGGGATCTTCCCATGCCAGGGATTGAACTCTCATTGCAGGCAGATTCTTTACCATCTGAGCCACCAGGGAAACCCAAAGAAATAGTAATGGCACATCAGAGGGATACAGAAATCAGTTTGGAGGGGCCTCCATTGGCCAAATCTGGGATGAACATAGCTCAAAATAATTCTATTGGATTTCAATCCACTGAATAAAGTAGGAATCCGTAAGTCTCTACTGATTGAATTAATGCAAAGTAGCAAAAGCTCTTCCTTAATAATAGAATGCCAAATAATAAATGTATAAAATCACCATTTAATAATCATTGTAATAATAATGATAAGGTAAGAATCATCAATGGATAAAAAAAACTAAAATGAAAATTTATTGAGAAATAGGATATTTTCATAGTCTCAAAGTATTTCCTAACAAAACACATACTACTTCTAAAGAAAGATAATTACTTTGTAGTGTAGAATCCTAGCAGACAACAATTTAACCATATGGTCATAACTTACCTTGCCAATACTGGGACAAATCAATACTGTATACCACGTATTAGGATACTGAGACCGTAGTGTTGTTTCTCTGATATTGCTGTTCCAAAACTAATTATGAGGAGCTTCCCTGGTGGCTGAGATGGTAAAGAACCATCTGCAGTGCAGGAGACCTGGAAGTGATTCCTGGGTTGAGAAAGTCCCCTGGAGGAGGGCATGGCAACCCACTCTAGTATTCTTTCCTGGAGAATCTCATGTACAGAGGAGCCTGGCGGGCTACAGTCTACGGGGTTACAAAGAATAGGATACGACTAAGTGATAGAGCATACATGGTTAATTCAAACTTTCTGATCTTGAGGATAATAATGTGATTATGTAAAAGATTTAGTTTGGTTTTTAGAAGAGATATACTGGAATATTTAGGATAATAGGGAATTGTGTCTAAAAATTGATTCATTGGTTTATGAAAACTGTTTCATACAAAGTCAAATGTATGCAAATGAGAAGGAAGAGAGAGAGAAAAAAAAACTAAATGTGGCAAATATTCCCTACTGTGTTGGGGAATGGAGGCTCTCCTGTTATAATCGAAATTATCCTGTTTTTAATTATTTGTTAAATTAAGTAAAATTCAGAAAAAAAAAATTACAAACAGAAAACCAATGTGGCCAACTCTGTTGGTTAGCTCACTTCACACTAACCCCAACTGTGTTTTGCTCAGATATCAGAAAAGGTAACTCAACTACAATGAGATGTAAGTTGCAATGAGATGTAAGAGCAAGGACTGGGAAGCCTTTGGGGAGGGATTCTCCTCCAGGAAAAAAGAAAGCCCTACAAAGAGAAGCCCCTTGTTCCATGATCTCCATGTCCCGTGCCCACCCATCCACAATACTGTCTCTTAATGTCTTTGGATAAGTATGTGATATTTGGATCACTTGCAGCCATTAGATAGCCCTGAGGTCAAATTAATCTTAGAGACACTAAACCTGAGTCCTAATATCATTTGCCACTAAGGCAATACTAACCACAATTACCTATTTTCAGACTTCTTATTAATGGAAATCTATAAATAACTGAGTTTTGGCTATTTCTAGTCAAATATTGTTATTTGCAGCTGTGTGTATTCTTAACAGATATGGACAATAATAGAAACCAACAAGAAACTTCCACAAAAAGTTGGTAGAAAGATGTGAGCCATCATTCTGGAAAAGCGTAACCTAGGGTAGGATCAAATTAGCCTTGTGTTGGATTTCCTGTAGAAAAGGAACAATTTGCTTATTATATGCAGGCTGTTAACCACAAGGATTGGTTAGAATTTTTGAGAAAACAGAAAGGGGTTTTGTCTACTCACATCTCTTTGCTTTAAAATATTGTGGGCATTTTGAGGACTTTATTATAAATACTGAATCGTAAGAACCCACTAAGAACATTTGTACAAGACCAAGTTCAGTTTTATATATGCACTTCATCTACCCTGTGCAGAGATTTTCAAGAAACACTACAAGTTTTTGTGAAAGGACCCCTGATGCCTGAATATTAGGAATGCATTTCTGTAACAGGATGTGGTCATCTGTGAAGACAAAAATGTTTTTTATTGAATTTTTGTGAATTCACTTTCTCTTCCCTCATTTTTTGGTGAATTTTGTGTAACCTTAAACTGTTCCATGTTCTTACATACTCAGTTAAAACATCAGACCCAACATTATTTATTTTAAGGATTCACACACTCCAGTTGTGAAAGGCTGGCACTACTGTGTGGCATCTTGGAATTAGCATGAAAAAACAGAGCAAGTGCTTTGAATAATAAAAGGAATATATAAGGATCTCTTCAGTTGAGAACAAAATGTGGTGTGATCCCACACAATAAGTGCTTGTGGGAAAACAGAACTCTTTTTTTTTTTTTTTTAACTGCAGCAGCAGAACTTTTTTGAGATTTTTGGTTGACATTGCATTGAATCTATAACTGACTGGGAGAAAAGAGACAACTTAATAACATTGAGCTTTCTAATCCATGAATGTGATACATATTTCAATTCATTTAGATATTCTATAATGTCACAGTAGAATTTGTCATTTTGAGGGAATTTTGCATACCTTTTATTCACTTAGTCAGTACAAAATCTGCCTTCAATGTGGGAGACCTGGGTTCAATCCCTGAGTCCAGAAGATCCCCTGGAGAAAAGAATGGCTACCTACTCCAGTATTCTTGCCTGGAAAATTCCATGGACAGAGGAACCTGGTGGATTCCATGGGGTTGCAAAGAGTTGGACACAACTGAGTGACTAACAGTAGCTCTTTATTAGATTTATTGATATATACTTGATATTTCTGTTGCTATCAAAATTAGTATCTTTTTAACATTTTGTTTTCTTTGTTGTCAGTGTATAAAAATTAAGTTTTCTTCTAAAATAATTTTGAAATTCAGGGATCTTTTCATAAAATTTCCTATTTGCAATAGTTTATCTCTTTGGTATTGTCAATGCACCTAATCATACCATTGGTAAATACTGAGTGCTAAGATGCTTAGTCACTCAGTCATATCCGACTCTTTGAGACTCTATGGTCTGCAGCCTCCCAGGCTCCTCTGTCCATGGGATTCTCCAGGCAAGAATACTGGAGTGGGTAGCCGTTTCCTTCTTCAGGGAATCTTCCCAACCCAAGGATCAAACCCAGGTCTCCTGCATTGCAGGCAGATTCTTTATCATCTGAGACATGAGGGAAGCCACCAAATATTGAGTTCTGTCCCTTAATTTCTAATTCAGATACATTGTTTGGCTCTCCCACATAGCTAGTACTCCATATTGAATACTGAAAACAAAAAAAGAAAGCGGTGTTAGTAGGCAGCCTGGTCTTGTTCCCATTCTCAGAAGAAAGGCTTTCTATACTTCACCACTATGTGCTGTGTTTGATACAGAGGCTTTGTCTGTTTTATCTAAATTTTTACAATATTTACTTATTCATTAGATTTTTTAAAATGCTTTTAATGTATTCAAGATCTGTACAGATGATTCTCTTTTTGTGGATTTTTAAAATATTTGACAGGAGGAATATTTCTTCAGTACATCATCACAAACCAGAATAATATGAGAACAGTTCTAATGAAAGGCTTCATATATTTAGTACTGAGATGCATAGACCTCTAGAGAGAAAAATACAAAACATCAGGAGCCAAGCATTCTCTCTCTCACATAAGCTGTTCAGACAGTAGTGATGTTCTCTAGTGATTTGGTTGGTAAACACGCAAGTTATCTTGCTGTTGCTCAGTAGTGTCCGACCCTTTGCAACTCCATGAACTGCAACATACCAGGCTTCCCTGTCCTTCACCGTCTCCTGGAGCTTGCTCAGACTCATGCCCATTGAGTCAGAGATGCCATCCAACCATCTGATTCTCTGTCACCCCCTTCTCCTCTTGCCCTCAATCTTTCCCAGCATCAGGATCTTTTCCAATGAGCCAGTATATGTGACCTTAACATAGCATAAACGTGTGCCACTTTGTATGCGAGGCTTCTCATAGACACAGCTTGGTTCTTCTCCAGTGACTTCTCTTGAAGTTGTACCTGATTTTTACCACTTTTCATTCAAATTCATTGAGGACTGGAATGGATTCTGCTTTGTTTCTTGTCCAGGAATCACTTGATCCTTAAAGTCTTGTGACAAGACATGGTGAAGAGCAAATTCAACTGCAATCGGATGGTGGAGAAAAGAGCTCTCTTTCCACTCAGTGTCAATTTGTTGTGCCTTCTCGCTTCTTTAGATCAGTCTTACCAGAGTGTTTTATCAATTTTAATAGACTTTTCAGAGGACCAATTTTTAATTTGGTGATAGTCCCTACTGTATTTTTTCTGTCCCAGTTCTTCTCTTATTTCCTTCTATTTTATTTATGTTTAGTTAGCTGTTCTTTTACTAATATGTGCATAAAAAGCTATGCATTTCCTTTGAATACTGTTTTGCCTGCATCCCATGAGTCTTAATATATTTTATTATCATTGAGTTCAAAATATTATCTAAATTCATTCATGATTTTGTCTTCTTTTTTTTTTTTACTGAGATATAATTGACATATAACATTACAATAGATTCAGGGGTACAGCATGATTCAATATATGTATACATTGCAAAGTGATTACCACAGTCTAGTTCATATCCATCACCACACATAGTTACAATTTTTTATCATAAGAACTTTAAGACTTATTCTCTTAACAACTTTTAAATATACAATATATTATCATTTTAAAGTTTTATTATTCTATCCCATTTGTTTTAATTTTTAATTGACATAGAGTTGATTTATGATATTATATTAGTTTCAGATGTACAGCCTGAAACAGGGCTCAGTTTCATAGTGATTCACTATTTTTAACAAGCATATTCCATTAAAAGTTGTTGCAAATAATAGCTTCAATTCTCTGTGCTGTATAATATATCCTTGTTATTTATCTATTTTATGAATAGTCCCTGGTGGCTCAGAGGTTAAAGTGTCTGCTTCCAACGTGGGAGACCCGGGTTTGATCCCTGGGTCAGGGAAGATCCCCTGGAGAAGGAAATGGCAACCCACTCCAGTATTCTTGCCTGGAGAATCCCATGGACTGAGGAGCCTGGTGGGCTGTAGTCCACGGGGTCACAAAGAGTCGGACACGACTGAGGGAAGTGAAGTGAAGTGAAGTGAATGCACAGTCAATTGTATCTCTTAATCTCATACCCCTCTCTGGCCCATCATCCCTTCCCTCTTCCCACTGGTAACCATTAGTTTGCTTTTTTTAGTTAATATTTTTGTTGACATAGAGTTGCTTTACAGTGTTCTTTTAGTTTCTGCTGTACAGCAAAGTGAATCAGACTTATGTATCCGTATATTCCCTCATTTTTGGATTTTTTTCCCCCATTTTTGTCCCCACAGAGCATAAGTAGAGTTCCCTGTGCTATCCAGCAGATTCTCATTGGTTATCGATTTTATCCACAGTAGTGTATATATGTCAACCTCAGTCTCCAATTCAACACACTCCTCCTTTCTCCCCTTGGTGTCCGTACATTTGTTCTCTATATCTGTGCCTCAATTTCTGCCTTGCAAACAGGTTCATCTATACAATTTTCTCTAGATTCCACATATATGTGTTAATATACAATATTTGTTTTTCTTTTTCTGACTTGCTTCATTCTACATGACAGTCTCTAGGTCTAGCCATGTCTCTATAAATGGCTCAGTTTCATCCCTTTTTATGGGTAATTAACTAGTTTACTTCCTTTTTAAAAGAATCGTAAAGTGTATTTTTGAAATAAAAGAGGGAAACAAATATTTCAAAGCAGTAAGGATAATGATATAAACCAGTTAATGTTTCTTGAACTTTACATCCTTCGGCAGTTGGGGATAAATGTCTTATAGACATTGTATTTCTTAAGGTTCATTAGTAATCCTATGCAAAAGGGAGAGATTATTTCTTAAATTTATTTTAATTGAAGGATAATTGTTCTACAATGTTGTGTTGATGTCTGCTGTATGACAATGCAAATTAACCATAAGTATGCATATATCACCAAATGGCCAACACTGAAATCAGATTGATTATTTTCTTTGCAGTCAAAGTTGGAGAAACTCTACACAGTCAGCAAAAACAAGACCGGGAGCTGACTATGGCTCATATTATGAACTCCTTATGGCAAAATTCAGACTTAAATTCAAAAAAGTAGGAAAAACAACTGCTCCATTCAGGTATGACCTAAAACAAATCCCTTACAATTATACAGTGGAAGGAAAAATAGATTCATGGGATTATATCTGATAGACAGAGTGTCTGAAGAATTACAGATGGAGGTTTGTGACATTGTACTGGAGGCAGTGATCAAGACCATCCCCAAGAAAAAGAAATGCAAATAGGCAAAATGGTTGTCTTAGGAGACCTAACAAGTAGCTGTGAAAAGAAGAGAAGTGAAAAGCAAAGGAGATATACCCAGCTGAATGCAGAGTTCCAAAGAACAGCAAGGAGAGATAACAAAGCCTTCCTCAGTGATCAGTGCAAAGAAATAGAGGAAAACAATAGAATGGGAAAGACTAGAGATCTCTTCAAGAAAATTAGAAATACCAAGGGAAAATTTCTGGCAAAGATGGGCTCAATAAAGGACAGAAATGGTATGGACCTAACAGAAGCAGAAGATATTAAAAAAGAGGTGACAAGAATACACAGTAGAGCTATACAAAAGAGATCTTCATGACCCAGATAACCACGATGGTATAATCACTCACCTAGAGCCAGACATCCTGGAATGTGAAGTTAAGCGGACTTTAGGAAGCATCATTGTGAACAAAGCTACTGGAGGTGATGGGATTCCAGTTGAGCTACATCAAATCCTAAAAGATGATGCTGTTAAAGTGCTGCACTTTATGCCAGCAAATTGGAAAACTCAGCAGTGGCCATAGGACTGGAAAAGGTCAGTTTTCATTCCCATCCCAAAGAAAGGGAATGGTAAAACATGTTCAAAGAAAGAAAGTGAAGTCACTTAGTCATGTCCAACTCTTCGCAACCCCATGGACTATAGCCTACCAGGCTCCTACATCCATGGGATTTTCCAGGCAAGAATACTGGAGTGGGTTGCTATTTCCTTCTCCAGGAGATCTTCCCAACCCAGGGACTGAACCCTGGTCTCCTGCATTAAGCAGACGCTTTACCATCTGAGACACCAAACTACTGCACAATTGCACTCATCTCACATGCTAGCAAAGTAATGCCCCAAATTTTCCAAGCCAGGCTTCAACAGTACATGAACCATGAACTTCCAGATGTTCAAGCTGGATTTTAAAAAGTCCAAGGAACCAGAAATCAAATTGCCAACATCTGTTGGATCATCGAAAGAGCAAGAGAGTTCCAGAAAAACATCTACTTCTGCACTATTGACAACGCCAAAGCCTTTGTGTATATCACAACACACTGTGGAAAATTCTGAGAGAGATGAGAATACCAGACCACCTGACCCGCCTCCTGAGAAATCTGCATGCAGGTCAGGAAGCAACAGTTAGAACTGGACATGGAACAACAGACTGGTTCCAAATTGGGAAAAGAGTATGTCAAGGCTGTATATTGTCGTCCTGCTTATTTAACTTCTGTGCAGAGTACATCATGCAAAGTGCTGGGCTGGATAAAGCACAAGCTGGCATCAAGATTGCTGGGAGAAATATCAATAACTTCAGATATGCAGATGACACCACCCTTATGGCAGAAAGCAAAGAAGAAATAAAAAGCCACTTGATGAAAGTG
The DNA here is from genome assembly GCF_032405125.1 of Capricornis sumatraensis. Taxonomy (NCBI): domain Eukaryota; kingdom Metazoa; phylum Chordata; class Mammalia; order Artiodactyla; family Bovidae; genus Capricornis; species Capricornis sumatraensis. The sequence goes on along the minus strand of NC_091075.1, from coordinate 110,344,194 downwards.
AAAGATGGGAGTGAAAAAGTTGGCTTAAAATTCATGTCAATGTAGGGGAAAAACCACTACAATATTGTAAAGTAATTAACCTCCAATTAAAATAAATAGATTAATTTTAAAAAAAGAAAAACTCAATATTCAGAAAACTAAGATCATGGCATCTGGTCCCATCACTTCATGGTAAATAGATGGGGGAACAGTGGAAACAGTGACAGACTGTATTTTCTTGGTCTCTAAAATCATGGCAGATGGTAACTGCAGCCATGAAATTAAAAGATGCTTGCTCCTGGAAAGAAACACTATGACCAACCTAGACAGCATATTAAAAGGCAGAGACATTACTTTGCCAACAAAGTTTCATCTAGTCAAAGCTATGGTTTTTTCAGTAGTCATGCATGGATATGAGAGTTGGACCATAAAGAGGGCTTAGCGCTGAAGAATTGATGCCTTTGAACTATGGTGTTGGAGAAGACTCTTGAAAGTCCCTTGGACTGCAAGGAGATCCAACCAGTCCATCCTAAAGGAAATCAACACTGAATATTCCTTGGAAGGACAGATGCTGAAGCTGAAACTCCAACAGTTTGGCCACCTGATGCGAAGTACTGGCTCGTTAGAAAAGACCCTGATGCTGGGAAAGATTGGAGGCAGGAGGACAAGGAGATGACAGAGGATGAGATGGTTGGATGGCATCACCATGGATATGAGTTTGAGCAGGCTCCAGGAGTTGGTGATAGACAGGGAAGCCTGGCGTGCTGCAGTCCGTAGTGCAGCAAAGAGTCTGATATAACTGGGCAACAGAATTGAACTAATACATATATCCCCTCCCTCTTAACACTCCCTTCTAGTCACCAATCCCACCCCTCTAGGTCATTACAGATCACTGGATTGAGCTTCCTGTGTTATACACCTTTATGCTAGCTTCACACTATTTTACACATCAGTTCAGTCACTCAGTCATGTCTGACTCTTTGCAACCCCATGAACTGCAGCATGCCAGGCTTCCCTGCCCATCTTCAACTCCCAGAGCCTACTTAAACTCATGTCCATCAAGTTAGTAATGCCATCCAACCATCTCATCCTCTCCTGGCCCCTTCCCCTCCTCCTTCAGTCTTTCCAGCTTCAGGGTCTTTTCCAATGAGTCAGTTCTTTGTATCACATGGCCAAAATATTGGAGTTTCAGCTTCAGCATCAGTCCTCCCAGTGAATATTCAGTGTTGATTTCCTTTAAGATTGACTGGTTGGATCTCCTTGCAGTCCAAGGGACTCTCAAGAGTCTCCTCCAACATCGCAGTTCAAAAGCATCAATTCTTCAGCTCTGAGCCTTCTTCATGGTCCAACTCTCATAACCATGCGTGACTAGTGGGAAAACCATAGCTTTGACTACACAGACCACATGGTAGTGTACATACTTCAATGCTACTTTATCAATTCATCCTACCCTCTGCTTTCCTCACTGTGTCCACAAGCTTTTTTTCTCTACATCTGTTTCTTCTTTTCTATATCTATCTAATTTTGTTTGCTGTATACATTTATTTATTTCATTTTTTAGTTTCACCACATAAGTGATATTATATAGTTCTTTTTTTGACATTTCACTAAGAATAGTATTCTCTAGTTCCATTCATATTGATATAAATGGCATAGTTTCATTTTTTTTATGGTTGAGTAATACATTGTGTATATATACCACAGTTTCTTATCAGTTTGTCTGTTGATGGCCACTTGGGTTGCTTCCATATCTTGTCTTATTGTAAACAGTGTTGATATGAACAATGTTGGTGGAAATGTAAATTGGTACAGCCTCTATGGAAAACATTATGGAAGCTCCCAAAACATTAAAAATAGGACTATCATATGTTTGAACAATTTTATCCTTGTGTGTGTATACTGCTGCTGCTGCTAAGTCATTTCAGTCGTGTCCGACTCTGTGCGACTCCATAGATGGCAGCCCACCAGGCTCCCTCCTCCCTGGGATTCTCCAGGCAAGAGCACTGGAGTGGGTTGCCATTTCCTTCTCCAATGCATGAAAGTAAAAAGTGAAAGGGAAGTCGCTCAGTCATCCGACTCTTAGCGACCTTATGGACTGCAGCCTACCAGGCTCCTCCGTCCATGGGATTTCCCAGGCAAGAGTACTGGAGTGGGGTGCCATCGCCTTCTCCTATATGTATATATATATATAAATTGGCTATGATTAATAATGCTGCAGTGAACATGAGAATTTACATATATTTTGGGGTTTGTGTTTGCACATGAGAATTTACATACATTTTGGGGTTTGTGTTTTCATTTCCTTTGGGGAAATAGCCAAGTGTGGAAGTGCTGAACCATAAGGTAGTTCTGATTTTATTTTTTGGGAGAACTCCACTCTATTTTCCAGAGTGGCCACTCCACTATTGGCTGCACACACACACAGAAACCGTGCATGAGCATTCCTGAGCCATCTTTTACGCTGAAGGTATTTCCTATCAATGCACCTCTCCTTTGCTCAGAACTTTGCAGTTTACAAAGATCTTTTAAACCCAGTATTTGGTTTGATATTTGTAGCACCCTCATGAGCTAGGTGGAGCAGGACGTTATCCATGCTGTGGATAGAGAAACAGATGCCTTGAGAGGATATGATAAGCTCTAGACCATACAGCAGGTGTATGGAAGGGCTAATACTCAAATCCAGTGCTTTGTGATGGTGATTCTGATACTCTTTCTACATGGAATTAATAAGCTTTTATCATATCTTGTTTCTTATTTTGAAGTAAAAGCAGTGAATAATAATTATATGTCAACATGATATACCATGCAATGTTCTATGCATTTATATATATATCAATTTATCTAGTTCTCACAAAAGAAACTTTATGTAGTTGTTATCCTCATGTACATTTGATTGATGAAGACATTGAGGCATAAAGAGAGTAAATGATGTAAACAACTTAAAGGAATTATTAAATGGCAGATTTGAGATTCAAACCCAGGTTGTTTGGCTCCTTAGCTGATGCTTTTAGCCATTAATTCACATAGTCTTCAGGTTCATCCATTTTATTGCAAATAATTCGAGTCCTGCTTCTATCTTCTTTAGAACACCTGGAGGGATGAAGCAGCATTGCTGACATTGGACAAGACAGAGAGCTTATTGTATGGCAGTAAGGTGAAGCGTTCACAGGAGCCCTTCTGCAGATCACTGGTATGAAGTCTAGATACAGTATCAGTTCAGTGCAGTTCATTTCAGTCGCTCAGTCATGGCCGACTCTTTGGGATCCCATGAATCACAGCACGCCAGGCCTCCCTGTCCATCACCAACTCCCGAAGTTTACCCAAATTCATGTCCATCGAGTCGGTGATGCCATCCAGCCATCTCATCCTCTCATCTTTTCTCCTCCTGCCCTCAATCCCTCCCAGCATCAGAGTCTTTTCCAATGAGTCAGCTCTTTGCATGAGGTGGCCAAAGTATTGGAGTTTCAGCTTTAGCATTAGTCCTTCCAACGAATACCCAGGACTGATCTCCTTTAGAAGGAATGGTTGGATCTCCTTGCAGTCCAAGGGACTCTCAAGAGTCTTCTTCACCAACACCACAGTTCAAAAGCACCAATTCTTCAGCACTCAGCTTTCTTCACAGTATAAAAGCCAACTATTTAAAAACACTGGAAAGTTTCCAAAATCAGGCAGAATCCAAAAGATAGCTTATTCTTAAGGGAAAACTTTCAACAGGAAATGGAAATGATTGCATGTTTGTGATTTTGTTGTTGCAGGACACTCAGTTATGAGTTAGCAGCAGAAACTCACAACCTCAAGGTGTAAAGAAACAGAATCAAATTCAGAAAGAGAACTGGGTCTAATATATGATTATACACTATGTGCAAATCCTTGTTTGATTATGCATGCTAGTGGTTAGACTGAGGGGAATTCCATGAAAATGCAAGCAGAGACCTAATAGAATCTATCCTTAAATGACAGAGCTGTACTGGGTGAGAGACATGAATGTGCTGTTGTTGATTTTTTTCATTAATGAATCAGTTTTCCAAATCTGTAAGTCACATGGCAAGAAACTGAAGCCTTGTTGGCTTTAGGAATCAGAGGACAGAGACTGAAGCAAACAGATCAATTAGAAGAAGAATTTCCATAATTTCCAGGATTAAGCAAACCAAGAGAGGATAAACCCAAAACAATGAGTTGAAGCACTGCCCAAATCTTTGATAATTACTAAATTATAAACATAAAGAGGGGGATACAAGGAGATTGGGCTAAAACAGCAACAGTTTGAAGCTGTGAGAAGTTTGCAGAGATTTGAGATACCACATACCATGGAAAATACAACATTACATTTTGGGTCCAAGCAATTTAACTACTTACTTACTAAAGCAAAAAGCAAAAGTAGCAATAGTCAAAACTATGCAACAGAATGCTAACCAGCTATACAATGGTATCTAAACTATCCAGTTTTAAGTAAGAATAAAATTTAAAAAGCTACAAGACACATACAGTGACAATAAAGTGTGATCCATTCTTAGGAAAAAAGTCTATAGAATGGAAACTGAGCATGCCTATATATTTGGCAGACAAAGACTTCAATATATATATATTACAAAAATAAAGAGAAAAACATTCAAATAATTAAAGGAAAGAATGGCCTCAATGAATAAATGAGTAAATTTGAGCAGAGAAATCAAATCTATATACACAAATGAATAGAAATATGCAACTGAAAAGTTGCTGTTGTTCAGTCACAGAGCCATGTCTGACTGTGATCCCATGAACAGCAGCACACCAGGCTTCCCCATCCTCCAGTATCTCCTGAAGTTTCCTTATGTCTATTTGTTCACTCACACGTATGTCCATTGAGTTAGTGATGGCTCCCAACCATCTCATCCTCTGTCCCCCCTTTCTTCTCCTGCCCTCATTCTTTCCCAACATCAGGGTCTTTTCCAATGAGTCAGCTCTTCACATCAAGTGGCCAAAGTATTGGAGCTTCAGCTTCAAAATCAGTCCTTCCAATGAATTTTGAGGGTTGATTTTCTTTAGGATTGACTGGGACTCCCAAGGGACTCTCAAGAGTTTCTCCAGCACCACAGTTCTAAAGCATCAATCCCTCAACACTCAGCCTTCTTGATGGTCCAGCTTTCACATTCATATGTGACTACTGGAAGAAGTATAAAAGCAGAATGGAAAATTCACTAAAGAGGCTAAAGAAAAGAAATTCAGTGAACTTAAAGATGCATCAATAGAATTCAAAGAACAGAGATACAAAAGCCTAAGGTAGTTGAGTGTGCTTAAGATTATAGCCATGAAAATAATGCCAAACATTTAAAAGAGAATGAGCTAAATGGAAGCCACATGAAAGTGAGATAAAGAGAGACATGTTGTTGAGTGCCCCTTTTCCAATGGGTTGGAAAGAGCTTTGCCAAGATGTTGGATACTGTCTATGCCAATCACAAAATTTTAGAGTACTTAAGTTAGAAACAGTTTGGAAAAATACTCTGGATAATTCAGTAGCTTCAGAAGAAATAAGGCATTTTATTTCTTATAAAAATAAGATTTTTGAAGATTGGTGAAGAAAATGATAGAGTGAAATTATTCAGTGTCATACAATCAAGTGTTTGTAAGACGGCAGTATTGACATCATCTTTAACTTCGCATTGCATCCATACTAGGAGGAGAAGGGGGCAACAAAGGATGAGATGGTTGGATGGCATTATCGACTCAATGGACATGAGTTTGAGCAAACTCCAAGAGATTGTGAAGGACAGGGAAGCCTGGTGTGCTGTAGTCCTTGGGGTCGCAAGGAGTCAGACATGACAGAGTGACTGAACAGCAACAACAACGTCTATACCAAAGGTGGTGGGCTGGAGAGATGCATTTCTACCCCCAGTCTTGTCATGAGGCTCGATTTGGCCAAGCAGATGTTTGTAGGAATGAAGCAAGCAAAGCTGTGAAGAATATTTGCTTATTAGCTTGCTTGCTTGTATGATTCCACCATTTTGAAAGAAACATGCCTGCCTTTGCTCACCTGGGTTAATACTGGGAACTGGATGAAGGACGTGTGAGCACTGCTGCATCAATCAAGTTGCCCCCAGCCACATCTAAGCTCAGAGGAGAATGGCCCATCCACACTTCAGATGGGCACCTTAGACCCACCAAGATTAACCGAGTCACCCAGATGAGCCCAAGGCAGCCAACACTTGGCCAACCCATAGACTCGTAAATGGTAATAATACATGCCTAATGTTTTAAGACACTAAATTTTGAGGTAATTTGTTCCACACAAATAGCTAACTGATAGAATATTTTAAAATGTCAAGCACTGCATTAGATGCTCTTCATGTTATCTTGTTTAATACTCAGATGATGAGATGAACCCTATAATTTTAAAAAACTTCAATAGTACATTTTCAAGATAAGAAACAAGGAACCCAAATGTTATTTTACATTTCAAAGTCACACAGCTATGAGGTGAAAACAAGATTAAAATATAGGCAGCCTGTATCACGCATTCTATGTACCTAAGAATTTGTGTCTGTTAGAGATTTTTCTATCTCCAAATTGTCAGAATTGCATGCTGAGAAAGGAAACTAAAAATAAACCATGCCGCAGGAATATAGAACATTTCAAAATATGTAATAACAAGACATTTCTTTTTAATGTCTCTCCCTACACACTGCTGACATATACAAACGTCGTAATACAAATGCTTAAAGTAATGAAACACCAACTTCTGTGCTTGGTTACATTCAGAGTCAAAGTGTGCCAGGAAAAACATATGCTTGCTGCCATGCATGGATATTAGTTCCTGGACCGTCAGGATGCCTCCTACTAATTTATTTTCATCACTGGCAGCTTGAATTGTATCCCCCTTCTCCTCCCCCTTTATTTCGTCATTCAACACCACTTATAAAAAGTGAGAGAAAAAAAGAAAAACCTCTCACTCCTAAAATTTCAGACATATGGTGGGGATTAAATAGAGTCTATGGGGAAGCAGGGGACTTGAACGCTTGACTTGTTTCTACCTCCAAATAACTGCAGGTTGTCAAGCAAACCTTTTTACATCTTGTGGCCTTGATTTTCTTCCCAGTGTAACGGCATCACAACCAGCTCTGCAAGCCTATGAACCTCATTTATTTATTCATTCTTTCAAACCTTAATTATTGTATACTAGCTCTGTGTCAGGTACAACACAACTCAAGGGCTACAGAGAAAGAAACAAAATCTTCACAAGTGTTTTCAAGCTGGGAAACAGGAAAAGAGGCAATAAGTAAAGAGTAACAGAAAAACATGATAAGTGATCATTGTTCTTTTATAAAAGCAATACATTTGCCATACATAAGATAGTGTTATTATTTCACTGAAATAATTTCTTTGAAAATACAAACTTTGTATATTAAGAGAATAGAATAAAAAAAGTGTCTCTAAAAGAATCTCTAACCATGTTTCTAATTACAATCTATGACTTCTGCTTTTTTTCCTTTTTTTTTAACTCTAAAATGTTGAAGGTCAAGTAATGCCTTGACCACATCTACAACCCAATCATATGTATGCATGTATGCATGCATATGGGCTTCCCAGGTGGTGCTAGTGGTAAAGCATCTGCCTGCAATGCAGGAGATGTAAGAGACTCAGGTTCGATCCCTGGGTCAGGAAGATCCTCTGGAGAAGGGAATGGCAACCCATCAGTATTCTTACCTGGAGAATCCCATGGGCAGAGGAACATGACAGGTTACAGTCCACAGGGTCACAAAGAGTCAGACACAACTGAAGCGACCTAGCATACACAAACACATGCATCCATACATATGCATTCTTGTATATATATGTGTATACATAAATGCGTGTGTATACACAATGCACATAATAGGGAGAATGTGACTTAGAAAAAGTCACACCAACTTTGGCTCTTAGGAGGGATGGAGAAATAAAAAGTGGCAAGACAATGTTATTATTTATCTGATATCAATACAGGTCTATAAACATTAAATATTTTCTTTTTCCTTTCCTTTCTCTCTCAATATTTTCTTTGCGGTATCCTTGAAGAAGCTGGAAAGTCTATGGACTTGGTTTAGAAATGCATTGATGAGATTATATAAATGGTGATATATAAAGTATTGTAATACTTTATTATAACTGCAAGGGATGTCTGCATGATTTTCAGTTTCCAGGCAAAAGTATTGGAGTGGGGTGCCATTGCCTTCTCCAAAAGTAAGTTTAGCTATGACAAATAGAAAAAACTCGGCTTTCCTTGTAGCTCAGTTGATAAAGAATCTGCCTATAATATAGGATACTGGAGTTCAACTCCTGGGTTGGGATGATCCTCTGGAGAAGGAAATAGCAACCCACTTCAGTATTCTTGCCTGGAGAAGCCCATGGACTGTAGCCTGCCAGGCTCCTCTGTCCCTGGGGTCACAAGGGTTGGATATGACTTAGCAATTAAACCACAAATAGAAAAAATTAATGGCAATATTTTTAGCAAGATAGAAGCTTGTTCTCTCAAGTGCACAAGAATGGCTGATAGTGCTTAGCATCAGCTGTATTTAACATCTGAGTGCTTCCTGTTTGCTGATTCTTATAATTGTTGCAGAACTCTACGGAGCCTTATTATCCCCATGTTGTAAATGAGGAAACGGAGACACAGGTTAACTTTCCCAATATTTTGCAGCCAGTAAGTAGAAGAGGCAGAACTTGAACTATCCAACTCTAAAAACTATGTTTCCACTTCTTCTCAATGGTGAAGTCAACCATCCTGGGTGAAGATGGAACTCCACAGATTCTTTCTAGAATGGCCTTTATTTTCCTGTAGCATCCTGTTCTCCACATTCCAGAAGCAGTTCAGAGCTAGAGGTAAAGACGAATGCATGATCTTTATTAAAATACGATCTTTATTAAAATACTTCTGAATTAAAGACAATAAAAAAGGATTATCATTCAATATCCATTTCTATTCCTTCCGTAAACATGAGACATTTGTGAACTACCTGTGCCAGTAGTTTCACTAATGAAATGACTGACACTTCCCTAGCAACACTTCCGCTGACATCTCTTTCTCACAGCCACACACAGCTGCAGGGTAGCTCGGAAACGTAGGCTCCATTCTGGGTCCTGAACACGAAGTTACAAATGTCTCATGTCAGGGGAAGGAACAGAAATGGATATTGAGTGATAATCCCTTTTTATTGTCTTTAATTTAGAAATATTTTAATAAAGATTGTACATATGTATTCGTGACTTTAAAATTTTTTTAGGTAATCTGTTTAAAAAAACTTTTTTTTTTTGTATGCTAAATGAGACAACCATTGTTTTAGGAACTAGAAAATACCGCCTGTTCAACTCTAATTGCATCATCCAATTTATTTATGCTATTTTCTATTTTGTTAATGGGAAAACTGAGTTGTGAAAGCCCAAACTCATATATAATTCTTTCTGTGAACCAAGAATTGAAGTGTCAGTAGGAGCCGGTAAGTTGACCATCCCAGATATCTGCGAAAGTTATCTAAAATATTCAGTGACAACATATTCTTATGAGATGGGCATGATATAAAATTTCTATGCAAATGACTCTTTTAAGAGTGTCTGTCCACTTTTATGGGAAAATCTATTTACTCTCCATTTCCAACTGGCTAGCAACTTGCAATAAATGTATTTGATGCAGATCCTCAATAGCTGTTTCCATAGACAGTAAAATTTTAGGAGACCATAAATTTAAAAAGAAAAATAACCCTTTTTGTTTATTTATCTTTCCTAAATTTGTTTCAACTTAGACAATGGAGTAAAAGTAAAATTTGAAGTTATGTGAAAATTTTAACTTCCATTCATAAAATGTATGATATATAGGATTATCAGGGAAGCAGAATTAGCCTAACATAGAATGACATTACAAATCACAAATAAAAATCACAATAATAAACATTACTAATCAAAGTTCTCCTATAAGTGAGCATTAATTTCTAGGATGGATTTAAAAATAAAATGAAAATATATTTGCTTAGAAAAATAGATAGGATAAATGTGGCTCAGAAAAATATTTAAAGAAAAAGCATAGTTCTATTTTCAATCAAGTTTAAAACAGAAAAGTAAAGGTGTCAGTATTAGAGCCAGACAAGTAAAAATTACATTAATGCTATTAAAATATAATATTATTAATTTAAGCTGCTGCTGCTGCTGCTGCTAAGTCACTTCAGTCCTGTCCAACTCTGTGAGACCCCATAGACAGCAGCCCACCAGGCTCCCCGTCCCTGGGATTCTCCAGGCAAGAACACTGGAGTGGGTTGCCATTTCCTTCTCCAATGCATGAAAGTGAAAAGTGAAAGTGAAGTCGCTCAGTCGTGTCTGACTCTTAGCGACCCCATGAACTGCAGCCCACCAGGCTCCTCCATCCATGGGATTTTCCAGGCAAGAATACTGGAGTAGGGTGCCATTGCCTTTTCCAAATTTAAGATGAGAGATATTCAATTATGAAGTTTTGGCAACAGTAAATATAAATTAAATAGCACATAATCTGAATGCGTGAGTAAACCATTTTAGAGACCTTAGAAAGCATGGACAGGCATTTAATTATAAAAGGGGTTTTTTCTTTAATGTGATTGAATAAAAATGGCTAATAATACTGAATTGTTTCTACATGCCAGTCTTTCTTTATTCAAGCCATATGTAAGTTATTTGCATACATCTTCCCAATAAACTTATGAGTAGATAGAAACTCTATAACTCACTAGGAAAAAATACACTCATCTTTCAAATATGTAGATTGTAGTATTTGCAAAAACTGGCCATAACAAAATATCCATACATTCAAAGGATAGAAATTTTATTAGTCAATTTTAAAACTTCGACTAATATATTTAAGTCCCAAACAATGAACACTTTAAAAAGAAAAACTGTCCCAAAAATAGATCACCACAGGTAACTAAAGACACAATACAGAAAAAATAGAAAATAATAAGTATGACCTTATATTTTAAAACCAATATCAGAATAATTGAAGTTTTGTCAGAGTAACTGAAAGTTAATACAATAATTTTATTATGAAATAAGCATAAATACATTTTATTATTTAATTTTTTAGATTAAATGACAGGTCATACATTGTTGATGAGAATATAAAATAGTATAACATCTTTTCAAAACTGTTTGGCAGTTCTTTGAATGGCAACCCACTCCAGTACTCTTGCCTGGAAAATCCCAAGGACGGAGGAGCCTGGTAGGCTGCAGTCCATGGGGTCGGGAAGAGTCAGACACGACTGAGCGACTTCATTTTCACGCATTGGAGAAGGAAATGGCAACCCACTCCAGTGTTCTTGCCTGGAGAATCCCAGGGACGGGGGAGCCTGGTGGGCTGCTGTCTATGAGATCGCGCAGAGTCGACAAGACTGAAGCGACTTAGCAGCAGCAGCAGGTACATACCGAGATAATAGAAAATATACCACCAAAAATGTATGCATAGCTGTCTATAGCAGCATCATACATAATAATGGAAACAACCCAAATGTGCATTAAACAATGCGCTGGATAAACACAATGTGATCCATCGATATAGTGGAATACTATCTAGCTTTAAAGAGGCAGGAAGTACTAATGCTACAACATGAATGAACCCTGAAAATATGCTAGCTGGAAAAAGACCACATGTCAAACGGTTCCATGAGATGTCCAGAACTGGCATATATATGGCATAGGAAATAGAATGACGTTTCCCCTGAAGTAGATGACGAAGAGTAGGGAATGACTCTAAAGGCATAGAGTTTCTTTTGGGGGGTGATGAAAGTGTTCTCGAATTAGATTGTACTGATAATTGCATAGCTCTGCAAATATACTAAAAAACACTGAACCATACATGTGGATGAATTCTATGGTGTGTGCATTATTTCTCAATAGAGCTGTTACAATAGAGAGAAAAAAAACAGGAAATTGAAACATAAAAGTTTTGTACCTGTAATTTTCATTTTTAAAATAGAAAGAAATTGATAAAATTGATGAAATTATCCTTAGTTCTAATCTAGTTTGCACTTTGATCTACAGTCTCTAAGAGGATTTCATCCCAGGTCTTACCCAAGTAGATGCTTGGTGAGTGTGTATTGTTGACATATATTAATTAATTACAAATAACTTCCAAATGAGTTGAGGATATAAAATTTCATGCTGAAGAGCACTTTTTGTTTGTTTGTTTGTTTGGTAAGTATTTAAAGGCTTGGTGATAAGAGTTTGAAATGGAAACTATGCCAGACTCTGATGGCTTAGAAATTTTGGCAACACATTACATTCTTGAATCCATACTTTGTGTTCCAAGAAGCTTCAGGATGAAAAAAATAGAGCAGCAGCTATGCTTTACATGATAGGAATCCTTTAGGGAAACAAGAACAAAACTGATGCTTTAGAAGAGACAGTTTTATAGGCCTTTCTTGTTTTGTGTAAACACTCAAAGGACTGCTTGATAATATCTTTGAAGGGGAAAACAACAGTGGACAAGCAAACAAAAACAAACAGGTTATGAATAGACTCCCAGACTGTTGAAAGACTAGAGATGCTCCGCCTCCAGTCAGCAATTAACTACTTAAGCAAACGCCACCCCAGCTAACTTCTTGTGGGATTCATACCATAATGAAATAATGTAATACATATGGAAATCTTTGGTGAGCTCTAAGGTGCACTAAAAATACAAAAGTCTGTTGGCGGTTCTGTCTTCTTAGACACTGTCCTTCAAAGCCTTCAATTACAGTTTATGATTAAGTGGTTCACAGACTAATATTTATTTTCATATGGATGAGGCCAGCTGAACTTCAGTTCTCCTACTTTATGAGCATTTTTGTATCAGTTTCTTAAGCATTTATATATTTACAAATATATAGAGACATATATGTGTGTAAAATATAGGGATATACATTTATTTAATCTTCTCAATAATTATTATATGGGATATGGGCAGGGAAGTGGTTGATTCAGATGAAAAAGTTGAGACTCAAAGAAGCAAGTTGCTTTCTCACGCTAGGGCAGAACAAGTCTTGGATTTTTTACTTTTATCCTGGCCTTTTAGTCAATGTTACAGTGCCTCTTTGTATCCATAACAAACGCCTATTTTCTTCCCCTCTATCACCCTTCCTATTCCCCTCTATACATACCCACAAGCATAAGGAAAAAAAAAAAATGTAATACTCAGTTTTCTCTGTCACCCTTCCACTGTGCATTCAAGCACACATACAGGAAAATCACATTTCAAAAAAATCTGATACTTGATTATGCAGAAATACAAAGTTGAGTAAGACAATCTCCCAGTCCTCAATTAAGTTGAAGCCTCCACTCCTGCAATGGAAGAGAAAAGGCCAAGGGGAAAAAAAGGATATATGTATGACCAATCTAGATAGCATATTCAAAAGCAGAGACATTACTCTGCCAACAAAGGTTCATTTAGTCAAGGCCATGGCTTTTCCAGTGGTCATGTATGGATGTGACAGTTGGACTGTGAAGATAGCTAAGTGCTGAAGAATTGGTGCTTTTGAACTGTGGTGTTGGAGAAGACTCTTGAGAGTCCCTTGGACTGCAAGGAGATCCAACCAGTCCATCCTAAAGGAGATCAGCCCTGGGTATTCTTTGGAAGGAATGATGCTAAAGCTGAAACTCCAGTACTTTGGCCACCTCATGTGAAGAGTTGACTCATTGGAAAAGACCCTGATGCTGGGAGGGATTGGGAGCAGGAGGAGAAGGGGACAACAGAGGATGAGATGGCTGGATGGCGTCACTGACTCGATGGACGTGAGTTTGAGTGAACTCTGGGAGTTGGTAATGGACAGGGAGGCCTGGTGTGCTGCGATTCATGGGGTCTCAAGGAGCTGGACATGACTCAGTGACTGAACTGACCTGTCTGATTCAAGGTGTTGTACAGCAGAAACTAACACAACAGTGTAAGGCACCTATATTCCAATAAAAATAGAATATTCCTTCTTGGACTTCTTATTTTTTTGTGTGCACACTTCTATGAAATCATGCTGATTGTCCTTCAATGGAAGTGCATCAGCCCATATTGTCTGCTAAGCCTTTATTTATCTTTCATATTATTTATCTACAAATACACCCAAGTGCCTGACAGTAGCATTTAAGTAACATTGGACTAATGATATTTGCAGGTGTCTGTTTTCTAAATTAATAGATGGATGAGATCATTATTTAACAGGTAACACCTATTGGTCTCCCAGCATCTCTTAATACACAGTTCAATTTAATTATAATGTAATCAATTTAGTAGCTTTACTTAAGCATGAGAACTAAGAGTGTGGCAAATATTGTAGTGGAGGCAGAATCTCAGATATAATCTGCAGCAATGTACACACTTACTGGAATGTATGCAACTGAATGTGAACCTAACAATAACAAGGAGGAATTCTCATGCCCCGAACTGCAACAACTTTAAACTTATCAAAGCTTTCTTTGCATTATAAAATTTTATAATGCTTGAAAACAATATTGAAGTAGTATTAAAATAAAACTTTCTTGAATACCACACATGGATGGATGAGAGTCTGGCTATAAAAGAAGTCTATATGAGGGTTTTTTTTTTTTTTGACACCTGCCTTCATGTTCTTGTCTGAAATTGTCAGATAGGGACTCGCCAGTCTTAGATGCCTTTCTGGTACATTTCTTTAACTTGGGATTTATGTTAGCAATTATTACAGGAAGTGTTAAGAAGGGATGAAGCTATACCTTTAAGAAGGTAAGAGGCTATAATATGGGGAAAGTATTATATATAGTTTATACTTTAGCTAACAAGGGTGACATCTGCATCAAATTATGAATATGACATCATGGGATTTTGCCAACAGTACTAGGAGCTCGTGAAATACAAATCAGGAGGCTCCATAGAATGTTCCTTTCTAGTTCTAAATAAAAAAAGAATGCTGTTTTTCTATCCCTTATTGACACTTCTTCAGTTCTCACCTCTTTTTCTCTAGGTCATCTGCATTGATAGGTCACAAGTTTTGTTTTTGCTGTTTGCACAAAATCCATACTTCAACCTCAATTTTAAAAACTTGGTTCAACTAAAAAGTTATTTTTAACTGCACATTATTTACCATATCGTTCCTTTGTGTAAGATGCCTGAAACGTGATGGATTTAGAGAGATGAATACTAAACCATTATGAGTCAAAGTGCACTGGTGGAGACTGTTTAGGGGTGACAGAGTGCAGAAGAAAAGCAGCTAAGCCTGCAGTTAGCCAAGTGTCTACCTATTCATCTATTTAACTCTGTAGATTCATCTATGCACCCATATATCTATTATCTAGCTATGACTTCATATATCTAAATTCACCTACCTACTGTTTCTCTCCATATGTATGCATACATATATACATACATGAACATATCATTTTTTTCCATCTTAATCCTTTCTATTCTTTCAAATGTTACAAGGTTATAAACAACCTAAAGAGGTGAGGAAGCAACAGTTAGAACTGGACATGGAACAACAGACTGGTTCCAAATAGGAAAAGGAGTACGTCAAGGCTGTATATTGTCGCCCTGGTTATTTAACTTATATGCAGAGTACATCATGAGAAACGCTGGGCTGGAAAAAGCACAAACTGGAATCAAGATAGCTGGGAGAAATATCAATAACCTTAGATATGCAGATGACACTACCCTTATGGCAGAAAGTGAGGAGGAACTAAAAAGCCTCTTGATGAAAGTAAAAGAGGAGAGTGAAAAAGTTGGCTTAAAACTCAACATTCAGGAAACGAAGATCATGGCATCTGGTCCCATCACTTCATGGGAAATAGATGGCAAAACAGTGGAAACACTGTCAGACTTTATTTTGGGGGGCTCGAAAATCACG